>NC_083409.1:8689125-9014978 GCF_020745735.1 Hemiscyllium ocellatum
CATCCGGCTCAGGGGACTTATCTATTTACACACATTCCAGAACTGCTAACTCCTCCCACTCAGGATGGCAAAAAGGGAACATTATATAGTTTGCTTAATAGGGTTAAGGAGAATCCAAATGGATTTTACAAATGCATTAAGGACAAAAGAATAATAAAGGACAGAATACGACCACTCAAAGATCAGCAAGGCAGCCTATGTGTGGAACTGCAGGAGATCGGGGAGATGCTAAACAAGTATTTTGCATCAGTGCTTACTGTGAAGAAAGACAGGGAAGATACAGATGGTGACATCTTGAAAAAAGTCCATATTACGGAGGAGGAAGTGCAGTTTGTCTTAAAACGCATAAAAGTAGATAAATCTCCACGACCTAATCAGGTGCACTCCAGAACACTTGGAAGCTAAGGAAGTGATTGCTGGGCCATTTGCTGAAATATGTATATCATCGATGGTCACAGGTGAGGTGCTGGAAGACTGGAGTTCGGCTAACATGGTAAGGAAAAGCCAGGGAACTATAGTTTGGTAAAAAAAAAACTGGATAAAAGCAAATTATTGCGAATGCTGAAGTCTGAGACCAACAAAGAGAAAATGCGGGAAAATTTCAGCAATGACAAAGGGTCAGTTAGACTCGAAATGTCATCTCTTTTCTCTCCTTACAGATGCTACCAGACTTGCTGAGATTTTCCAGCATTTTCCATTTTTTGGTTATAGTCTAGTGAGCCTGACATAGTTTGTGGGCAAATTGTTGGAGGGAATCCTGAAGGACAGGATTTACATATATTTGGAAAGAGTGTTGGAGGAATTCCTGAAGAAGGTCTTATGCCTGCAACATCGATTCTCCTGATCTTTGGATGCTGCCTGACTTATGTGCTTTTCCAGCAACACATTTTTCAGCTTTGATCTCCAGCATCTGCAGTCCTCACTTTCTCCTATATATTTGGAAAGACAAGAATTGATTCAGGATAACCAACATGGCTTTGTGTCTGGGAAATCATGACTCACTGAACTGATTGAGTTTTCTGAAGAAGTAACAAAGACGATTGATGATGTCAGAGCAATGGATGTGATCTACATGGACTACAGTGAGGCATTAACAAGTTTCCTTACGGTATATTGGTTTGCAATGTTAGATCACATGGAATACAGGGAGAACTAAATATTTGGATACAGAACTGGCTTGAATGTAGAAGACAGAGAGTGATGGTGGAGGGTTGCTTTTCAGAGTGGAGGCCTGTGATCAGTGGTGTGGCACAAGGATCAGTGCTGGGTCCACTGCTTTTTGTCATTGACATAATGATTTGGATGTGAACATAGGAGGTATAGTTAGTAAGTTGACAGATAACACCAAATTGGAGATGTAGTGCACAGTGAAGAAAATTACCACAGAGCACAATGGGCTAATGAATGGCAGATGAAGTTTAATTTAGATAAATATGAGGTGCTGGAGTTTGGAAAGTCAAATCAGGCCAGGATTTAGATGCTTAATCATGGAATTCCTACAGTATGGAAACAGGTCATTTGGCCCAACAAGTCCACACTGACCCTCTGAAGAGGAACCTATCCAGACCCATACCCCTACCTGTTCTTCTACATTTCACCCTGACTAATGAACCTAACGTACAATGACTGAACTTTGAACAACGGAGCATGGCCAATTCACCAAACCTGCACAACTTTAGACTATGGAAGGTAACCCACGCGGACACGTGGAAAATGTGCAAAATTCCATACGGACAATCGTCCAAAGCTGGAACTGAACCAGGGCTCTGGCACTATGAGGCAACAGTGTTAGCCACTGTGCCACCCCTTAATAGTAAGGTACGAGGGAGTGTTGCTGAACAAAAAGGCCTTGGATTGCAGGTCCATTGTTCCTTGAAATTAGAGTCACAGGTCAAAATGATAGTGAATAAGGCATTTTGGTATGCTTTCTATTATCAGTCAGAGTATCGAATACAAGAGTTGGGAGGTCATGTTGTGCCTGTACAGGACATTGGTTAGGTCACTTTTGGAATGTTGTGTGTAAATCTGGTCTCCCTCTTATCGGAAATAAGCTGTGAATCTTGAAAGGGGTCAGAAAAGATTTATATGTATGTTACCAGTGTTGTTGGGTTTTATTTTAGGGCGAGGCTGAACAGGCTGGGGTTGTTTTCCCTGGAGTGTCAGACGCTGATGGGTGACCCTATAGAGGTTTATAAGTCATGAGTGGCACGGATAGAGTAAATAGACAAGTGGTTTTCCCTGGGGTGAGGGAGTCCAGAACGAGGTTTACAGTGAGAAGGGAATGATTTGAAAGGGACCTAAAGGGAAACTTTTGCATACAGAGTGTGGTTTATACATGGAATGAACTGCCAGAGGAAGTTTTGCAGGTTGGTACAATTACAACATTGAAAGGACATTTAGATGGGCATGTGAATAGCAAGGATTTACAGAAATATGGGCCAAATGCAGGCAAATGGGACTACATTAGTTTAGTGTATCTGGTCAGTATGGATGAGTTGGACCAAAGTGTTTGTTTCTGTGCAGTCCATCTCTATGATTCTGAGACTCTATGAAATGCAGCAAAGCTGAGACACACATCTACAGACAGTACTGGGTAACAGTCACAATCACACTCAGACACACACACCTACAGACAGTACTGGGTAACAGTCACACCCACACTCAGAGACACATACCTTCAGACAGTACTGGGTAACAGGTACACCCATACTCAGAGACACGCCCCTACAGACAGTACTGGGTAACAGTCACACCCACACTCAGAGACACACGCCGACAGACAATATTGGGTAACAGTTACATCCACACTCGGAGACATGCCCCTACAGACAGTACTGGGTAACAGTAGCATCCACACTCAGAGACACGCACCTACAGACAGTACTGGGTAACAGTCACACCCACACTCAGAGACACATACCTACAGACAGTACAGGGTAGCAGTTACACCCACACTCAGAGACATGTACCTACAGACCATACTGGGTAACAGTTACACCCACACTCAGAGACACACCCCTACAGACAGTATTGGGTAACAGTTACACCCACACTCAGAGACACACACCTACAGAGAGTACTGGGTAACAGGTACACCAACACTCAGAGACACACACCTACAGACAGTACTGGGTAACAGTCACACCCACACTCAGAGACACATACCTACAGACAGTACAGGGTAGCAGTTACACCCACACTCAGAGACATGTACCTACAGACAGTACTGGGTAACAGTTACACCCACACTCAGAGACACACCCCTACAGACAGTATTGGGTAACAGGTACAACAACACTCAGAGACACACACCTACAGACAGTACTGGGTAACAATCACACCCACACTCAGAGACACACACCTACAGACAGTACTGGGTAACAGTCACACCCACACTCAGAGACACGTACCTACAGACCGTACTGGGTAACAGTTACACCCACACTCAGAGACACATACCTACAGAGAGTACTGGGTAAAAGTTACACCCACACTCAGAGACACGCCCCTACAGACAGTACTGGGTAACAGCCACACCCACCCTCAGAGACACGCCCCTACAGACAGTACTGGTTAACAGTCACACCCACACTCAGAGACACGCCCCTACAGACAGTACTGGTTAACAGTCACACCCACACTCAGAGACACGCCCCTACAGACAGTACTGGGTAACAGTCACACCCACACTCAGAGACACGTACCTACAGACAGTACTGGTTAACAGTCACACCCACACTCAGAGACACGCCCCTACAGACAGTACTGGTTAACAGTCACACCCACACTCAGAGACACGCCCCTACAGACAGTACTGGGTAACAGTTGCAACCACACTCAGAGACACTCCCCTACAGGCAGTACTGGGTTACAGTTACACCCACACTCAGAGACACGCCCCTACAGACAGTACTGGGTAACATTCACACCCACACTCAGAGACACGCCCCTACAGACAGTACTGGGTAACAGTCACACCCACACTCAGAGACACACACCTACAGACAGTACTGGGTAACAGTCATACCCACACTCAGAGACACCTAACTACAGACAGTACTGGTTAACAGTCACACCCACACTCAGAGACACGCCCCTACAGACAGTACTGGGTAACAGTTGCAACCACACTCAGAGACACTCCCCTACAGGCAGTACTGGGTTACAGTTACACCCACACTCAGAGACACGCCCCTACAGACAGTACTGGGTAACATTCACACCCACACTCAGAGACACGCCCCTACAGACAGTACTGGGTAACAGTCACACCCACACTCAGAGACACACACCTACAGACAGTACTGGGTAACAGTCATACCCACACTCAGAGACACCTAACTACAGACAGTACTGGGTAACAGTTACACCCACACACAGAGACATGTACCTACAGACAGTACTGGGTAACAGTTACACCCACACCGTGTCATGTATGCTGTGAGATCCTGACTGATCCTCTCTCTGAACAAAGACCTCACACAGTTCAATTTTGAGCTGCCACTGAGTAACAGGCTAAGGTGGGAGAAATGAATATAATACCTGAAGCCTCCAGTGTCTGTGATTGGCCACAGGTCATTTCAAATGTTACCCAGCATCAGCAGAGAGTGAACAGTGCGATCCCACCAGCTGGGTCTAGACAGATTGAAGAGGGAATGCCTCAGATTGGAATAATTGAGTCCCAGCAGCTTTCAGTTTCTGTTCTGTTTAGAATCATGTAAACTTGACAGATTCCAGATCGAAGGGATCATTTGAAAGTGATTGATGATTGGCTCCCAATCCAATCTTTCGCTGAAGTGTTATTGATTGACCATCCAAGCAGCCAATCAGGACCACCATTTGCTGAAACGTAGCCAATCAGCTGTGGCTGAGGCAGTCTATCTCGAAAGCAAACATGAGACAGAGACTGAATCTTCTTCAGCTATATTCCCTTTTCCAGACTGATATTGACAGAAAACAGACTGAAATTAACAGCCCAGACAGAGGAAGCTGCACAAATTCACAGCCACAATGGAGCTTGAGGAAAACACTTGTGGAGATTTTCTCAGAAAAAAAGAGAATCCTGTCCCTTTAAACAGTGACTGTGTTTTGTTTCAAAAATATACTTTATTCATAAAATAATTTGATGGTCTGTACGGTTGGTCATGCCATACATATGTAAACATTTGCATACACAGATCAGAATTTTTCCTTGTTATGTACGGGTCTGTAAATTTTTCAATCATATGCCCATATAATTAGCTGAGGCGTCAGCACAGCCCAAATGACTGCATGGGCCCCCTGTTCTTCTTTAGGCAGGCAGATGTTACACGGTGGTCTTTCGCCACCGCTCCTTGGCGGCAGCTGCCCCAAGCTTCAGCGCGTCCTTCAACACGTAGTCCTGGACCTTGGAATGTGCAAGTCTGCAACACTCAGTCGCGGTCAACTCCTTCAGCTGGAAGATGAACAGTTTTCGGACGCCCAGAGAGCGTCCTTCACCGAGTTGATGATCCTCCAGGCACAGTTGATGTTTTTCTCAGCGTGCGTCCCGGGGAACAGGCCGTAGAGCATGGAGTCCTGCATCATGGCGCTGCTCGGGACGAACCTCGACAAACACCACTGCATTCCTCTCCAGACTTCTTCTGCATAGGCACATTCCAGAAGTAGGTGTGTGACAGTCTCGTTTCCCCCACCCCCCCTCCTCTCCCCGCAGGCGCTTCGAGGGCAGCGTGCGGTGCGGCTGAGAGTCCAGGCGTGCATAAAGGATCTCACAGGCAGTGCCCTTCTCACCACCAGCCAAGCCATGTCTTGGTGCTTGCTGGGAAGTTCTGGATTAGAGGCATTCTGCTCAGGGAACTGCTCGATAGGATCCGCTCACTCCTTTTCCCGAAGGGTCTCAATGACACTACGTGCTGACCACTTCCTGATGGACTTGTGGTCAAAGGTGTTTTTCTTCATAAACTTCTCCACGAAGGACAGGTGATACGGAATGGTCCAACTACTCAGAGCGTTCCGCGGCAGCGAAGCCAGGCCCGTCCTTTGCAACACCAGGGACAGGTAGAACCTCAGTCCGTAGTGACACATGGTGACACCGGGGATCCACGCACAGCTTGATGCAGCCACACACAAAGGTGGCCATCAGGGTGAGGGTGGCATTGGGTGTATTTTCTCCCCCGTTGCCCAGATCTTTGTGCAGCGAGTCCCTTCGGACCCGGTCCATCTTTGAACTCCATATAAACTGGAAGATGGCCCGGGTGACTGCAGCGGCACAGGTTCTGGGAATAGGCCAGACCTGTGCCACGTATAATAGCAATGAATGTGCCTCACACCTGATGACAAGGTTTTTTCCCACGATGGAGAGCGACCGTAGCTTCCATCTGCCCAGTTTCTGCCTCACTTTGCTGATACGCTCCTCCCAAGACTTGGCACATGTCTCAGCATCCCCCCGAACCAAATACCCAGCACCTTCAGGTGGTCAGTCCTGACGGGGAAAGGGATCGAGGATTGGTCGGCCCAGTTCCCGAAGAGCATGGCCTCGCTCTTGCCTCGGTTTACCTTGGACCCCGAGGCCCATTCGAACTGGTCACAAATGCACATGAGTCTGCGCACGGACAGCGGATCTAAGCAGAAAACGGCGACGTCATCCATGTACAGGGAGGCCTTAACCTGCAGGACACCACTGCCAGGAATAGTCACCCCTCTCAGGCTCACATCCTTCCTGATGGACTCGGCAAATGGCTCTATGCAGCACACAAACAAGGCAGGAGAGAGGGGGCAGCTCTGCCCGACTCCAGATCTGACTGGGAAGCTATCTGATTCCCACCCATTGATTGAGACTGCACAGACAATGTTGGTGTAGAGCAGTCTGATCCAATTGCAGATTCCCTCCCCAAAGCCCATTTTGGAGAGAACATCTCTCATATACCTGTGTGATATCCTGTCAAAGGCTATCTCCTGGTCCAGGCTGATCAGGTAGGCGTCCAACCCTCTGTCCTGCACGTAGGCGATCGTATCCCTGAGGAGTGCGAGACTCTCAGTGATCTTCCTGCCCGGCACAGCACAGGTTTGGTCAGGGTGAATCACCGACCCCAGAGCAGACCTGACCCGGTTGGCGATTACCTTGGACAGGATTTTGTAATCCGCATTCAACTGTGTGATTGGTCTCAAATTTTTGAGTTCCTCCCGCTCCCCCTTCCGCTTGTAGATGTGGGTGATGATGCTTTTCCTCATGGATTCACTCATGGTACCTGCCCGAAGCATACTGACATACACCTCCAGCAGGTCCTGGCCAATCAAGTCCCACAGAGCGGAATAGAACTCGACTGGTAAGCCGTCGCTTCCGAGAGTTTTATTCTTTTCGAAGGACTCGAGGTCCTTGGTCAGCTCGTCCAGAGATAGCGGCTTATCCAGCCTCTCGCGTGTTCTGTCGTCTAAGACCTCCGTGATCGAGGACAGGAAAGACTGGGAGGCCGCGCTGTCGGTCGGCTTCGCGTCATACAGACTGGCATAGAAGGATTTACTGATTTTCATGACGTCAGCCTGAGATGCCATTATCGAGCCATCGTCTTCCTTCAGGTTGCTGAGCACAGAGCTCTATTTGTGCACCTTCTGGAAGAAGAAACGTGAGCCCGTCTCATCCTGCTCCACCGAGCGGACCCTGGACCGGAAGATTATCTTGGAGGCCTCCGAGACAAAGAGCAAGGCTTGCTGGCCCATCACCCCCTTGAGGTCCTCCGTGACATTGACCCCCATCATCTGCAGCAGGACTTCAGCACTCTTTTTTTAAATTTCAAAATACACTTTATTCATAGAAATAAATCTTTGGTCCCTGTACAATTTGTCATGTCGTTGATAGATACATGTATTGCATGTCTTAACATTACAAAAATCAGATTGAATTCATCGAATTTACAGTCATCCAATTTACAGTTCCCTTTATTAACCATCCAGTCTCTTATTATTTAGCTGTGCCTTCAGCAGAATCCACCTACTGAGTGGGTGCTCTGTTATACGATAACAAAGGAACCTTCTTTAATCCCCAGTTTATGGGGTTACCATTGTCCATTTGACTGTCCTGTCTCTGGGGTAACTGTCTGCATCCCCATGGTGAACACGAACTGCTGGACCTTCGCTGGGCTGAGATAGCTATCCAGCTCCTCACTGGTGTCATTTACCCGCTCTGGTGTCATTGAGCCAAGGCAAGGGTCCGCACCGTCCAGTTCTGTGTCTGACAATGGGACTGTCAGAGGATCACAGCTTTCAGTTAGCTGTAGTTGTGGGGCAGTGGGTATCCCCTGGTTCTCACTGGGTGGAGGGTGGACTTCGGGGTTCCGTTGTTTCCTGGTTGGCAGGAAATGACCTCCTCTTTATCTACGGTGCTTTGTCTCTTCTTCTGGTGGTGATGACCTTCTTTGCGCCCGTCTTCGCCATCCGAAGCGCCTGCCATCTCTCCCTCGTGCAGTTGTCTTTTCCCCCTTTGCTGGGAGGCTTTGGGGTCCTGGCAGGATTTTCTCTTCCTGTTTTTAACAGGTATCCACTCTTTTGTCTTCTCAATTACCTCCTCCTCCATTGCTTGCATCTGCTCAGCTAGAGCTAGGATCAGCTGCTGTGTCTCTCCGCTGGCTGCTGCCTCCTCCACTCCAGCCTGCTCTTCTTTCTGGGTGCCACCAGTCTCCGTTTCCCCGCTGTCGGGTGGACCTTGCTGATCTTTGGGGGTCCACGGCTCACATTGCCATCTCCAGCCATCTGTGCATAAGTGTGCCCCCCCACCCTCATCTTGGGCAGGTCTTGTACATGTGACCCGCGTCTCCACACAGGTGGCAGCTCTTTGCTTCCTGACAGTCCTTAGTCAGGTGACCCTCCTGTTTGCAATTCCTGCAGATGGTCACCTTGCATTCCGCCATCACGTGTCCCACGTTCCCGCAGGCTCAGCACACTTTTGGTTGCCCTGCATATGTCAGGTAGCCTCTGCTCCCTCCAATTGCGAAGCTCGAGGGTGGGTGGAGAATGATCACATTATCATCGACCCTCAGAGTTCCCCCGACCTGCCGCTTACTGGTCCAGATCCCAAAGGGGTCGATCACATCGGTGGCTTCTCACTCAACTTGGAAGTACCTTCCCAGGAAGGTCAGGACATCAGCTGCTGGAACATAGGGGTATGGATATGGGTATGGACATATGGGTATGTACATATGGATTGTGACAACCCGACTCCTCTGTGCAGGAAGCACACACAATCGGATCGCTGACAAGATGGAGAACAGCGGCTCCCCTTCCTTCTCCTTGAAGACCTTCAGGAGCTGCTCGCACTGCTTCACACTTCTGAAGGTCACATCAAAGCAGCCTGCCCCAGGGAAATCTTGCAGGCAGTGAACGTCCTTTTTTTATTTTCAAAAATATACTTTATTAGTAAAATAATCATAAAATAATTTGATGGTGTGTACAGTTGGTCATGCCATACATACGTCAACATTTACATACACAGATCAGAAATTATCATTGTTCTATACAGGTCTGTGCATTTCTCACTCATATGCCCATCTATTTAGCTGAGCCGTCAGCAGAGCCCAAACGACTGCATGGGCCCCCTGTTCTTCTTTAGGCAGGCAGATGTTAAACGGTGGACTTTTCCCACCGCGCCTAGGAGGCAGCTGCCCCATGCTTCAGCGTGTCCCTCAACATGTAGTCTTGGACCTTGGAATGTGCCTGTCTGCAACACTCAATCAGTGTCAACTCCTTCAGCTGGAAGATCAGCAGGTTTCGGACCACCCAGAGAGCGTCCTTCACCGAGTTGATGATCCTCCAGACACTGTTGATGTTCGTCTCAGTGTGTGTCCCGGGGAACAGGCAATAGAGCACAGAATCCCGCGTCACAGCGCTGCTCGGGACGAACCCCGACAAACACCACTGTATTCCTCTCCAGACTTCCTCTGCATAGTCACATTCCAGAAGGAAGTGTGTGACAGTCTCTTCTCCCCCGCAGCCACTTCGAGGGCAGTGTGCGGTGCGACTGAGAGTCTGAGCGTGCATACAGGATCTCACAGGCAGAGCCCTTCTCACCACCAGCCAAGCCATGTCTTGGTGCTTGTTGGAAAGTTCTGGCAAATGGCTTTGACAGTCTGCTCAGGGAACCGCTCGATAGGATCCGCTCACTCCTTTTCCCGAAGGGTCTCAATGACTCTACGTGCTGAACACTTCCTGATGGACTTGTTGTCAAAGGTGTTTTTCTTCATAAACTTCTCCACGAAGGACAGGTGATACGGAATGGTCCAACTACTCGGAGAGTTCCGCGGCAGCGAGGCCAAGCCCATCCTTCGCAACACCGGGGACAGGTAGAACCTCAGTACATAGTGACACTTGGTGTTTGCGTACCGGGGATCCGCGCACAGCTTGATGAGCCACACACAAAGGTGGCCATCAGGGTGAGGGTGGCATTGGGTGTATTTTTTTCCCCCGTTGTCCAGATCTTTGTATAGCGAGTCACTTCGGACCTGATCCATCTTTGAACTCCATATAAACTGGAAGATGGCCTGGGTGAGTGCAGCGGCGCAGGTTCTGGGAATAGGCCAGACGTGTGCCATGGACAACAGCAATGACAGTGCCTCACACCTGATGACCAGGTTTTTTCCCGTGATGAACAGCGACAGTAGCTTCCACTTTCCCAGTTTCTGTCTCACTTTACTGATACGCTCCTCCCAAGACTTGGCGCACATCCCAGCCCCCCTGAACCAAATACCCAGCACCTTCAGGTTTTCGGTACTGATGGTGAAAGGGATCGAGGATTGGTCGGCCCAGTTCCCGAAAAGCATGGCCTCGCTCTTGCCTCGGTTTACCTTGGCCCCCGAGGCCTGTTCGAACTGGTCACAAATGCACACGAGTCTGCGCACGGACAGCGGATACGAGCAGAAACGGCGACGTCATCCATGTACAGGGAGGCCTTAACCTGCAGGCCACCACTGCCAGGAATAGTCACCCCTCTCAGACTCGCATCCTTCCTGGTGGACTCGGCAAATGGCTCTAAGCAGCACACAAACAAGACAGGAGAAAGAGTGCAGTCCTGCCTGACTCCAGATCTGACTGGGAAGCTATCTGATTCCCACCCATTTGTTGAGACTGCACTGACGATGTTGGTGTAGAGCAGTCTGATCCAATTGCAGATTTCCAACACAAAGCCCATTTTGGAGAGAACATCTCACATATACCTGTGTGATATCCTGTCAAAGGCTTTCTCCTGGTCCAGGATGATCAGGCAGGCACCCAACCCTCTGTCCTGCATGTAGGCGATCGTATCGCTGAGGAGTGCGAGACTCTCAAAGATTGTCCTGCCTGGCACAGCATAGGTTTGGTCAGGATTAATCACCGACCCCAGAGCAGACCTGACCCGGTTGGCGATTACCTTGGACAGGATTTTGTAATCCGCATTCAACTGTGTGATTGGGCTCCAATTTTTGAGTTCCTCCCTCTCCCCCTTCCGCTTGTAGATGAGGGTGATGATCCCTTTCCTCATGGATTCACTCATGGTACCTGCCTGAATCATACTGACGTACACCTCCAGCAGGTCCTGGCCAATCAAGTCCCACAGAGCAGAATAGAGGTCGACCGGTAAGCCGTCGCTTCCGGGAGTTTTATTCTTTTCGAAGGACTCGAGGGCCTTGGTCAGCTCGTCCAGAGATAGCGGCTGGTCCAGCATCGCGCGTGTTCTGTCGTCTAAGACCTCCGTGGTAGATGACAGGAATGACTGGGAGGCCGCGCTGTCGGTCAGCTTCGCGTCATACAGACTGGCATAGATGGATTTACAGATCCTCATGACGTCAGCCTCCGATGCCGTTATTGAGCCGTCTTCTTCCTTCAGGCTGCTGAGCACAGAGCTCTCTTTGAGCACTTTCTCCACCGAGCGGACCCTGGACCGGAAGATTATCTTGGAAGCCTCCGAGGCAAAGAGCGAGTCTTGCTGGCCCTTTACCTCCTTGAGGTCCTCCATGACATCGACCTCCATCGTCTGCAGCAGGAGCAGGGTCTGCATACTTTCCTGGAACTGGGACATTTTTCTGCCCCTCTCTCTCGCCTCCTGAACACCTTTGAGGATGAAGAACCGCTTGATGTTCCCTTTTACTGTTTCCCACCAGTCCGCTGGGGTCTCAATGAAGGCCTTCATGGTTCCCCAACCTGCGTCGTCCCTCTTGAGCTCCTCAATGTTTCCCGGGGTCAACAGCTTAGTGTTCAGCTTCCACGTTCCCTTACCCGCCCGCTGCTCGTCCTGTAGGTGACAGTCGGCCAGCAGGGGGCAGTGGTCAGAGAAGAACACCGGCTTGACGTCGGTGGATCTGATGGAGAGCATTCGGGACACAAACAGGTGATCTATCCTTGAGCAGATAGACCCGTCTGTCCGTGACCACGTGTATCTACGCTGCGCTCCGTGAGCAGGGATGCTGAAGACGTCGTGCAACTTGCCATCTTTTACCGTGTTCATCAGGGCTCTGGACATGGCGTCCAGTTTACTGTCCCCCCGCAGGATCGTCCATCTGCATCAATGATACAGTTGAAGTTTCCGGCCAGAATGACCAGCCTGGACGTAGCCAGCAACAGTGGAAGCTGCTGCAAGACAGGCAACCGTTCACTCTTACCCACTGGGATGTACACATTGATCAGTCTCAGGGGAGCATTCTTGTACATAACGTCGGCGACGAGGAGGCGCCCGCCCACCACCTCCTTAACATCGGAGATGTTGAAGTTGCTTCCTCGCAACAGGATACCCAGGCCAGAGGCGCGGCTATCGTTGCCCCCCGACCAAACTGACTGCCCATGGGCCCACAAGCTCGACCACCTCCTGTAACTGCTGAGGTGCGGTATCCCATACTCCAACAGAAACAGTCGTTCGGTTTTAACGCTTGCCAGTAAGGCCATCGTTGAAACGCATTGCGTAGCCAATTTGATGCTACGCACATTGATGCTGGCAATTTTAAACCCCATTTTAACAGTTTACAAGTTTAACAGTGTCCATTTGCTGTTGGTCTTGCTCTTCTGGGGTAGCTGTGTGCATCTCCGTGGTGACGGCAAACTGCTGAACCATCCCAGGGCTGAGGTAGCTGTCTGGCTCCATGCTGGAGCCATTTCCCCGCTCTGGTGTCTTTGTGTCGAGCTCAGGGTACGCACCGTCCAGTTCTCCATCTGACAGCAAGGCTGTCACAGGACCGCTGCTCCCAGTTACCTGGAGCTGTGGGCCGGTCAGTAACTCTTGGTTCTCACCGGGTAGGGGGAGGCCTTTACCCATCCCCACAGAGGGATCGTCTTTCCCTTCTTGGATGATGCTGCCCTCCTTTCTCCCCACGGCGCTCTGTCTCTTCCTCTGGTGGCGACCCTTCTTGCACCCGTCGTCACCATCGGAAAAGCTGCCTGTGTCCTCGACTTGCAGGTGTCGTTTCCTCTTCTCTGGGTGGCTTTGGAGCCCCAGAGAGTTTTCCTCTTCCTGTTTTTGAACTTAATCCAATCCTTTCCCTCCTTTGATCCCTCCTCTTCCATTTCCTCTGTCTGTTTTGAAGGAGCTTGGGTCGGCTGCTGCATCTCCCCGCTGTCTGCCGTCTGTTCTGCTGCAGCCTGCTCTTCCTTCTGCGTGCCTCCAGACACCGTTTCCGTTCTATTTTGTGGTGCCCTGCTGGTCTTAGTCGGTCCACGGCTCGTGTTGCCACCTCCGGCCATCTGTGCGTAGGTGGCGGCTCCTCGTCTTGGGCAGGCCTTGTACATGTGGCACGCCTCTCTGCACAGATTACAGTTCTTGGCCTTCTTACATTTCTTGGTCTCGTGGCCTTCCTGCTTGCAGTTTCGGCAGACGGTCACCTTACAATCAGCCGCCATGTGGCCTGACCTCCCGCAGGTTCGGCACACCTTCGGCTGCCTTGCATATGTCAGGTAGCCTCTGCTTCCTCCGATGGCAAAGCTGGAGGCTGGGTGGAGGATATTCCCACTGGCGTCGACCCTCAGGGTTACCCTGACCTGTCATTTGCTTGTCCAGATCCCGAAAGGATCGACCGCATCAGTACTCTCTCCTTTGACCTGGACGTATCTCTTCAAGAAGGTCAGGACATCTGCTGCTGGGACATAAGGGTTGTACATCTGGATTGCTACAACCCGACTCCTCTGCGCATGAAAGACACACAACGGGACTGCCGACAAAATGGTGGTTCCCCTTCCTTCTCCTTGAAGACCTTCAGGAGCTGCTCACAATTCTTCACACTCCTGAGGTCACATCGAAATAGCCTGCTGCAGGGGAAATCCTGCAGACAGTACACGTCCGCTGCTACAAACCCACAGCACTCCAGCAAAACTTTCTTCACAAACACCATCCGATTGACCAGTGTGTGCTCCTCCACCTTCTTCACAGTCACCCTGACTGTGTTGCGAATGCCCTGGCCAAGGCTGCGAGCGGCTGCTGAAGCCATAGCTCTGAGGTTGGCTGGTACCTGAATTGGCGTTAGGCCGAAACCAGCATAAAGATCCACCAAGGGCAGGTCAGCACAACCAAACGATCCTCCAACGTCCAATCACGATCCAGCGATGGTCTCCAGCAGCTGCGACGACTCACAACACGATCCCTGTCGTTTCTCCCCCGCCTGCCCACGTCCACAGCGTCGAACCTGCAGCTCTCAAGCATAATCTCTTTCTCTGGACCTCAGGAACTACACATACTCCAAGCCAAAAGGCCGAGAAGCGATCCGCTGCTGCAAACCCACAGCACTCCAGCAAAACTTTCTTTACAAATGGCATCAGATCGACTGGTGTGTGCTCCTCCACCTTCTTCACAGTCACCCTGACTGTGTTGCAAATACTCTGGCCAGGGCTGCGAGCGGCTGCTGAGGCCATAGCTCTGAGGTTGGCTGGTACCTGAATTGGCGTTAGGCCGAAGCAAGCATGAAGATCCACCAAGAGCAGGTCAGCACAACCAGACGATCCCCAACGTCCAATCACGATCCAGCGATGGTCTCCAGCAACTCACAACACGATCCCCGTGCTTTCTTCCCCGCCAGCGTCGAACGCGCAGCTCTCGAGCAGAATCTCTTCCTCTGGTCCTCAGGAAATACACATATTCCGAGCCAAAAGGCCCAACTCCTCTACGCAGGTAGCACACACAATGGGACCGCCAACAAGACAGACAACAGAAGCTCCCCTTCCTTCTCCTTGAAGACTTTCAGGAGCTGCTCACAATTCTTCACACTCTTGAAGGTCACGTTGAAATAGCCTGCTACAGGGAAATGCTGCAGGCAGTGCACATCCGCTGCGGCGAACCCACAGCATCCCAACAGCATTCTCTTAATAAGCAGGATGCGATCGACTGGTGTATGACCCTCTACCTTCTTCACATTCACCCTGACTGTGTTTTGAACCCCTGGCCAGGGCTGCAGGCAGCTGCTGAGGCCATAGCTCTGAGGTTGGCTGGTCCCTGAATTGGCGTTCGGCCGAAGCCAGCATGAAGATCCACCAAGAGCAAGTCAGCACAACCAAATAATTCTCCAATGTCCAATCACGATCCAGCGATGATCTCCACTAGCTCTGATGACTCACAACTCGACACCTGTCCTGATAAGAACAGACACTTGATCTTAGCCAAAAAGCCAATTCCAAGGTCACTTTGTTCAGCAAGACTCTCCAAGACATTATAATTCAGTGCGTTAGTCCTGCTCTGATTTGCTTTTCCACAATGCAGCACCTCACATTTATCTATATTAAACCCTATCTGCCACTCCACAGCCCATTGGCCCATCTGATCAATATCCTATTTTATTCTGAGACAACCTTTATCACTGACCACAATACCGACAATTTTGGTGTCACCTGCAAACTGACTAACTGTACCACCTCAATTCACATTCAAATCGTTTAAATGATTGACGAAACAAATCCTGAAAAAAAATCGATTTCTCTGGGTGTAGAATGTGCTCTGTGTAAATCCTGGCTTATGACTCTCTACCAGAGAGGGCAGCACATACACCCCTCTGAACCTTGACCCTACAAAGCTGGCTGCCGTGCACCTATCCAGTGAATTGTTGCCCCGAATAAAGATGGTGTTGCTTACTCGAGTCAATGCGCGAGATGAGGCATTTTCCCGCTTGTAAGTTTCAAATTTGAGATTGTAAGTTTCAAATTTGTACCTTCCGATGTGCACCAAATGTTTGTAAACCCTTTCAGGCCATACCAACATCATTTCCCTACCGTTTCCTGCTGTATATTTCTTTCCTTGCACACAGCTCTCCGCCCACACAGCCGCAAGGATGATCACGTGGTATAGTCAAGTCCTGCACCTCATTCACTCTGATTGCTCGGAGGACCAACAGCCCCACCAGCTTTGCCCCTGCCTTTCCATTGGTCTGCCACTGGCATCAATCACACTTGCCCCGTTGTTGGCTGGAGCATGCACACTACTTCATTGCTGTTTTTCTGTTACAAGAGTGAGGGACAAAGTGAAAAATCACACAACCACCTGATGAAGAAGTTGTAAAGCGAGTGCTTCCAAATAAACCTGTTGGACGATAACCTGGTAATCTGTGAATTTTAATTTTGTCCATTCTAATCCAACACAAGCACCTGCAAGTCAAGAGTGAGCGAGGAATGTAAAATATAACTACAAAAGAACGAGAACAGGAGAAGGCCGTCCTACCCTTTCAGCTTGTTTTGCCATTCAATCAGATCATGGCTGATCATTTTGTGTACGCAGAACCATTTACCAACATTCGCACCACATCCCTTAGTTAATTTTTTTTAAAAATCTACCTTAGCTTTAAAAATGTTGACGGAACTATCATCAACTACTTCCCTGGGCAATGAATTCCATCGTGGTCAAGAAGTTCCTTCCCAATTCAATCCTAAATTTTCTTCCTGTAATTTTGAGGCGATGCCCTCTTGTCCTATCTTCACTTTCCAGTGGAAACATTCTCTCTATTTCTAATTTATCCATTCCATTCATTATTTTATATGTTTCCATTCTTCTGAATTCCAATGAATATAATCCCAATCTACTCAGTCTCTGTTAAGCTAACCCCACCTTTACTACAGAATCAACATAGTTAAACACCTCTCCACCCCCTCTTTTGCCAGTTCATCCTTTCTCAAGTAAGGAGACAAAAACTTAATGCAATACTCAGGTGTGTCCTCACCAGCACCCAATACAGCTCGAACATAACCTCTGCTTTTAAAGACAATCCCTTCAGCAATGAAGGCCAAAATTCCATTTGCTTTCTGAATTGATTGTTGTACCTGGTAACCAACCTTCATGTAGAAGGATACTCAGCTGCCTCTGCATAGCAAATGATGCAACATTTTAAAATTCAAATAATAATCTTTTTTTAAATGTTACTCCAACCAAACAGTATGACTTTTCATTTATGAACATTCTATTCCATACGCCAGACAATTGCCCACTCACACAATGTATCTATGTTCCTCTGCAAAGTTTCACATTCCTCCACACATTTTGTCCTGCTACTCACCTTAGTCTTATATGCAAACTGCGACACCCTACATGTGGTTCCCAATTCCAAATTATCAGTATCAATTCTAAATAATCGCAGTCCCAAAAATCATCCCTGAGGCACACTACAAGTCACTGATTGCAAGCCAGATTAATACTCATTTCTCCCCAGACTTTGCTTCCTGTTAGTCAACCAATCTTCTATTCATGCTAATAGCCTACCCGTAACACCATGCACCCTTATATTATGAAACAGCCTCTTACACAGCACCTTGTTGAAGGCCTTTTGGAAATCCAGCGACAATGCATCCACTGGGTCCCCGTTGTCCACCATGCTCGAAATGTCTCCATAGAATTCCAAAAGTTTTGTCAAGCATGACCTACCCTTCATGAACCCATGCTGTGTCTCTCCAATGGGACAATTTCTATCGAAATTCCCTGCTATGTCTTCCTTGATAATAGACCCAAGCATCTTTCCCACTAAAGACAATAATCTAACTCGTGTATAATTACCCATCTTTTCTCCATCTCCTTTTTAAAACAGTGGCGTCACTTTTGCTGCTTTCCAATCTGCTGGGACTGCCACAGAGTCCAGTGAATTTTGCAAAATTACTGCCAGTGCATTTGCTATTTCTCCTGGCATCTCTGTTAGTACCCTGGGATGCATTCCATCAGGATCCAACACTAGCTGTTCTGTAATAATGATAGTTTCCAAATCCTGACCTACCTTTGTCTCTTTGTTAATCACTGGCAAGATATTAGTATCCTCCGCTGTGATATCCCATAGCTAAATGCTCCTTTTCATTTTCCAAAGGACTTATGTTTACTTTAGCAACTCTTTTCCCTTTCAATATAAACTTTTGCAATCTGTCTTTATAGTCTGTGCTAGTTTATTTTTCTCATGTTCTAATTAACTTTTCTTTATAGCTACTCTGTGGCTTTCTGTTGACCTTTTAAGTTTTACCAGTAATAGTTTCATGCTGTTTTGTCCACTTTGTATGCCTTCTCTTTCAATTTGATAGCTGTCCTCAGATACGTATCGCAGAGTATACCTTTTCTTACAGTCCTTCCTTTTCACTGGAATATACCTTTGCTCAGCACTTTGTAAAGTGTTTTTGAAAATATTCCACTGCTCATAAACTGTCCCACCACAAAGTCTTTGTTTCCATTCTACTTTATCCAGATTCTCCCTCATTCTATTGTAGTTCTCTGTGTTCAAGCACAGGACACAGGTGTTACATTTTAACTTCACACTCACTATATGTATTCTAAATTCAACCGTATAGTGACCACTTCTTCCAAAGGGATCCCTGACTCTGAGGTCATTAATTATTCCTGTCTCATTGCACAGGGGCCAGATCTTGGATAGCTTGCTGCCTTGTTAGTTCCATTTCATACTGTTCAAGAAAACTGTCATGGATATACGTGATAAACTCTTCAAGGCTACCCTGACTGACCTGGTTCGACCAATCTGCATGTAGATTAAAATCACCCAAGATATTAGCTGTACCATTTGATAGGCATTAGTTATTTCTTTGTTTATGGCCCATTCCATGTGATTTTATTATTTGCTGGCCTGCACACGACGCTGACCAGTGACTTCCCTGTTCGAAGTTTAAATGCATCATTCCTGTTTCTCCTAATATACGGCAATGACAACAACTACTTGCACAGTATGGAATCGTTCACAATGGCAAATTTCCTATGGTGCTTCATGGATGATCAAAACATTGATTAAAGAGAATGATTTTAAAATACATCTTAATGGAGGATAGAGATGATGAGGGAGGCTATTCCACAGACTTCTGGTTTTGACATCTCCAATTGTGGAGTGATGCAGGTGGGGTGGGTTGGAAAGGGAACATGCAAAGGGGAAATGGAAGAGCGCAGGCAGTGTATAAGGTCTTAAGGACAGAGGAGGTTCCAAACTGAGTATGTCTGTCATAGAGAGTATGGCTGCATTGTTGAGTGTGAAACACTGCAACAGGTCCACGCTTGTCATGTTGGTCAAGGATAGTATAACGGTGACTGAGAGAACCTTTGATGAGGACTCGTCTACTGACGTAGTGTGGGCTGAAGTTAGAATCACGGGAGAAGAGGTCACACTGCTTGGAGTTTTTTACAGGCCTCCACAGAGTTCCAGGGAGGTGGAAGAGAGGATTAGCAAAATTATTCTGGTTAGTAGTGAAAGTAACAGGATGGTCATTCCGGGGGATTTTAACTTCCCTAACATTGACTTGAAATGCTATAACTCTAGTACGTTGGATGGATCAGTTTGCGTCCAATATGTACAGGAGCGTCACCTGACACAGTATGTCAAAGGACCGACAAGAGTGGAGGCCACATCGGATCTGGTGCTTGGTAATGAACCAGGCCAGTTGTTTGATTTAGTTGTAGGTGAGCACTTTGGAGAGAGTGACCATAATTCAGGTACATTTAGTTTAGTGATGGAAAGGGATGGGTACATGCCACAGTGCAAGAGTTATCGATGGGACAAGGGGAATTATAATGCGATTAGGCAGGAATTAGTATCATAGAATGAGGTAGCAAAATGCAGACAATGGAAATGTGGAGCTGGTTTATGGAACAGATATTTCCTGTCCTTGATAGGTATGTTCCTGTCAGGCAGGGAGGAAGTGGTAAGATAAGGGAACCGTGGTCTACTACAGAAACTGCGTCTCTTGATACAAAGAAGAAGGAGGCTTATGTGTTGATGAGGCAAGATGGTACAGATGAGGCGATGGAAAGTTACAGATCAGCTTGGAAGGATTTAAAGGGTGGTTTAAGAAGAGCAAAGAGAGGACACGAGCAGTCTTTGGCAAATAGAGTAAAGAAGAACCCTAACGTTTTCTATAGGTATGTGAGGAATAAAAGGATGATTAGGGTAGGAATAGGTCCAATCAAATACAGAAGTGGTAAGTTGAGTGTGTATCCTGTGGAGATCAGAGAGGTCCTAAACGAACATTTCTAATTGGTTTTCAGTCAGCAAAAGGAGAATATTGTAGAGGAGAAGAGTGAGGTACGAGATATTAGACTAGAAAGGATTGAGATTAGTTCGAAACAGGTGTTACCAATTCTAGAAGGAGTGCAAGTAGACAAGTCCCCTGGGTCGGATGGGATTAATCCGAGGATTCTCTGGGAAGCTAGGGAGGAGATAGCAGAGACTTTGGCTTTGATATTTGAGTCTTCATTTTCTGCAGATTTGGTACCAGAGGACTGGAGAATTCCAAATGTTTGTGCCTTTGTTCAAGAAGTGCAGTAGAGATGACCCAGGTAATTATAGACCAGTGAGCCTTACTTCTGCGATAGGAAAGGATTATAAGAGATAAGATTTATAATCATCTAGCAAACAAAATTTTGATTTTAGATAATCAACATGGTTTCGTCAAGGGCAGGTCGTATCTCGCAAACCTCTCTGAGTTTTTTGAGAAGGTGACCAAGCATGTTGATGAGGGTAGGGCAGTTGACGTGGTATACATGGACTTCAGTAAAGCCTTTGGTAAGATTACACATGGTAGGCTGTTGGAGAAAATGCAGAGGCATGGAATTGACGGCGATTTTGCAGTTTGGATTAGAAACGGGCTTTACAAAAGAAGGAAGCAAGTGTTGGTTGATGGAAAATATTTAACTGGAGTCAAGTTACTAGTGGTGTGCCACAAAGATCTGTTTTGGGACCACTGCTGTTTGTCATTTTTATACATGACTTAGACGCAGGCATAGATGGATGGATTAGTAAATTTGCCGATTACACTAAATTAGGTGGACTATTGGACAGTGTGGAAGAAGGTTACAGGTTGCAGGGGGACTTGGATAAACTGCAGAATTGGGCTGAGAGGTGGCAAACGGAGTTCAATGCAGCTAATGTACTTTGAGAAGAATATGAGAAAGGCAGAGTACTGGATCAATAGAAAGATTCTTGGTAGTGTGGATGTGCAGAGGGATGTTGGAGTCCATGTACATCAATCCCTGAAAGTTTCCACCCAAATAGATAGTACTGTTAAAAATGCATAGGTTTCATTCGTAGAGGAATTGAGTTCCTGCTGCAACTACAAAAAATGCTGGTGCGGCCATACTTGGAATATTGTGTGCAGTTTTGGTGCTCATATTTCGGGAAGGACGTGGAAGAATTGGAAAAGGTGCAGAGGAGGTTAACCAGGATGGTGCCTAGTGTGGAGGGAAGGTCATATGAGGAAAGGCTGAGAGACTTGAATCTGTTCTCCTTCGCAAGAAGAAGACTAACAGGGGATTTGATAGAGACATACAAGATGGATCAGAAGCTTAGATAGGGTAGACGTGGACTTACGAAATGTCGCTGATCTCTACCAAATATGTACGAGGTCGAGTCAGGGCAATAATAAGATGCTGCAGCAGGAGGGGAATAGGTAACTCCATACAAATCCCTGCTCCTTCTTACTTATTTTCACGTCCAAAACTGAGGGAATTCCAGAAAAACACCTCTGTATCCCAACACAACACAATCGTGGTATCTGGCTGTGCACTATTTTAGTGGGACAGTTTGTACTGAGACCCATTGGGGCCCTGAAACACTTGGTAAAGACGAAAATCATCTGAGCATTGAGAACCCTACGATATTTTGTGCATTTTCTATTGTTTTTACTCTGTTCCTGACTTCCCTTGTTTTTTTTTCCTAATGAACCTGTTCAAAGTTGTTATTAGATACACCTGCACTAGCTGTGAATTGAACCCAAGGCTTCCCGGTACAAGATTCTGGATATTTTCACCACATCACAAGACATCGACTCTAACCTCTCTTATCTCTTAATGTTTCTGGGTGCTTAGCTGCTGAGTCAAGTCTGCAAATGGGAGGAAGAAGAGGATCTGAAGGACCAAGCAGCGGTTGGTCCTCCAACAAGAGTGAGTGAGGAGCGGGACCAAAGCATTCTCGGGAGTGAACGCTTCGGGATTGGTCAGAAAGCAAACTGTTTTGCAGGATTGATCGTTCTCACTATAGTGGAGTATTCAACCTCTCTCATAAATCAATGTGAGACTTTAAGAAATAGTTGAGATTTAAATCTGATAACATATATATTTCCAATCGATTTACACAAATCGAGTAAGAAACTGATTCTCAAACTCCCAGAACGACTGGTAATTTACGTACCTGGACGGTATGGTTAAGTTGGACCGAACAATCTACTTGCATCCTAGATATCTCTATGCCTCTAACTCGACAGAACAATTGTTAATGACAAATATTTCACCCATGATTCTGTGCAGTTATGAATATTCTCTATAAATTCACCGGAAACCTTAGACGCACGCGCAGTTTGCGGAGCATTCACAGTGTCACTTTGGTCAGGACAGAGAGAGAGAGAGAGATAGATACAGAGCTGCTTTCTCCGGCAGCGGTTGTGATCGGCTTCAAAGAGCGTGCTCAGGGTCGGTTAGTGGGAGCATCGCTGGGAGAAAGGAGCGGATAGAATTCACAAGTCCTCGATAAAGGTTAAAAAAACTCGAAAAAGACCCTACACGCCCGTGTAGGGAGATGCCGGTCTCCGATCAGGGAAGCGGCCCAGAGTCACGGGCGCCATTTGTTTGAGGGAAGAGGGAGCGTGGGCTTTAGGGCCGCCATCTTGAGAAGGTCAAGGTGCAGGAGGGCGGGGCTATCTGGGTCTGTAGAACAATCCGAGGAAAGGGAAGACCCATTGTTATTGATTAATTCCACGAAAATAGCTTCACTGGGCGATCCCGCAGGTATATCTTCTCTTAGTCTTGCTGTGAAGTTTCACCCAATCAGAACCAGAAACTCTACTCCTCTCACAGCTCCCCTTCTGTCCTTCCTGCAGCAATGTCCCTTGGGACATTGAGTTGCCTGTCCAGTCCGGTCCTTCCCTCAGCTGTTGTTCTGTAATTACCTGTGATATCCTAGTCCCATCTTAGATTACTTCACTGAGGACATGAATGTACCCAATGACTTTTTCTTAACATCAGCCATTGTTTAATACTCACTTACCGGTTTTTCAGTACATCTTTTTTTGAAGCATTTAATTCACATTCAATCATTTGCAATGGTGGGATTTGAACGTGGGTCCAGAGAACATTTGGTGAGTTTCTGTATAAATTGTCTCGCAATCATGCCTCTAGCCCATCACGTCGCCTGCTCACAGATTGCGCTTCCCAGTGCAACATGAATCAAAACCCGTTCTTCCTGCACAATTGTTTAATCCTGCACTGTGGTGATATCACTCAGTACCTCTCCATGTGGTATCCCTCACTCTGTGGGTCTAATTCCTGCCTCTGTCAGCATCTCTCACTCTTGAAGCTACTCCAGATTCTGAGCCAACAGAATTCTCCACTCCAGAGAGATGAGGCAGCACAGGCCAGGATTGGAGAGTGGGATTTTCCAGATCTCTGTTGGGCTCAGTGCCATTTTACATGTATAACCCTCACAGCATCAGTCTAATTTCCCATTCTGCCTATTTATGTGTTTTCTACAGGTACTCAGGGAGTTACTGACTCAATGGACTTGCCAACTGCTGTTTGGGAAGATAATTGGTCAGCCAGAGAGACAAAGGTTAGAGAGGTCAGGAGCCTTCAATAAATTCTGCCACCACGTACGATCATTCACAGTGGACAGAGCAGAAAGCAATGAGAGGGCTCCAAACCTCAGCTGACAAGACATGACATAGATATAGTGCTGGAGGGGGAGAATAGTTTAGACACACCCCAAGCTCAGGCACCACCTTTACTGTGAGTTTTGTTTTGTGCTGAGACAGCATCGGGAATTTCCATTTTCAAACCAGGCGTGTGCTGTCTTGCTGAGTAACGGGACAACAGAGGGGAAAGCAGGCTTCCCACGAGAGGGTGCGAATGCTTCCTGGGTTCTTTCTGTTCCCTATTCCCCCTCCTTCACAGTATCTATGGCTTGTCTTGTGGACCATTGTCTTCAATCATTCTAACTTCTCTCACAGTTCCTATATCTGTCATCTCATAGAACATAGAACATAGAAAATACAGCGCAGTACAGACCCTTTGGCCCTCAATGTTGAGCCGATCCAAGCCCACCAAACCTACACTAGCCCACTATCCTCCATATGCCCATCCAATGCCCGTTGAAATGCCCATAAAGAGGGAGAGTCCACCACTGCTACTGGCAGGGCATTCCATGAACTCACGACTTGCTCAGTAAAGAATCTACCCCTAACATCTGTCCTATATCTACCACCCCTTAATTCAAAGCTATGCCCCCTCGTAATAGCTGACTGTATACGTGGAAAAAGGTTCTCATGGTCAACCGTATCTAAACCCCTAATCATCTTGTACACCTCTATCAAGTCACCCCTAAACCTTCTTTTCTCGAATGAAAGCAGCCCCAAGTGCCTCAGCCTTTCCTCATACGATCTTCCTACCATACCAGTCAACATCCTGGTAAACCTCCTCTGCACCCATTCCAGTGCCTCCACATCCTTCCTATAGTATGCCGACCAAAGCTACACAAAATACTGCAGATGTGGCCGCACCAGAGACTTATACAACTGCAAAATGACCTCAGGACTCCGTAACTCAATTCCTCTACCAATAAAAGCCAGTACGCCATATGCCATCTTCACAGCACTATTTACCAAGGTGGCACCATCTCCTCCCCTATCACCAATGACTTCACATATTTGAAAACCTCCAGTCCAGTCGACCATCCATATTGCTGTAACTTGCTTCAGTCTCTACAACATGCCTTGCCTCGATCGTCTCCTTCTCCAACAACTGGCGACAAAGGGTTTGTTTCTGTGCTGCATAACTCTTCTGCCGACGTTTCCTAAATGGAATGAGTCACAATTGCCTATGTTTGGCCCATATTCCTTCAAATCCGCTCCTCACCATGTACCAGCCCAAGTGTCTTTTCCATGTTGTAATTGTACCTATTTGTACCATTTCCTCTGACAGTCCATTCCATCTATGCACCATCCTCTGTGGAAAATGTTGCCTCTCAGCTCCCTCTTCAAATCCTTGCTCTGTCACCTCACGTTTATTCCTCCAGCTATGGACTTACCTACCCTTGGCTATTCACCTTACTTCGGCTCTATATGGGTTCATAAATCATTATAAGGTCATCCCGTGGCCTCCTCTGCCCTGGAGAAATATTGATGACAATGTTACAAATATGCTGCAAATGTGTTGCTGGTCAAAGCACAGCAGGTTAGACAGCATCTCAGAAATAGAGAATTCGACGTTTCGAGCATAAGCCCTTCATCAGGAATAAGAGAGAGAGAGCCAAGCAGGCTGAGATAAAAGGTAGGGAGGAGGGACTAGGGGGAGGGGCGATGGAGGTGGGATAGGTGGAAGGAGGTCAAGATGAGGGTGATAGGCCGGAGTGGGGTGGGGGCGGAGAGGTCAGGAAGAGGATTGCAGGTTAGGAGGGCGGTGCTGAGTTGAGGGAACCGACTGAGACAAGGTGGGGGGAGGGGAAATGAGGAAGCTGGAGAAATCTGAATTCATACCTTGTGGTTGGAGGGTTCCCAGGCGGAAGATGAGGCGCTCCTCCTCCAGCCGTCGTGTAGTTGTGTTCTGCCGGTGGAGGAGTCCAAGGACCTGCATGTCCTCGGTGGAGTGGGAGGGGGAGTTAAAGTGTTGAGCCACGGGGTGATTGGGTTGGTTGGTTCGGGCGGCCCAGAGGTGTTCTCTGAAGCGTTCCGCAAGTAAGCGGCCTGTCTCACCAATATAGAGGAGGCCACATCGGGTGCAGCGGATGCAATAGATGATGTGTGTGGAGGTACAGGTGAACTTGTGGCGGATATGGAAGGATCCCTTGGGGCCTTGGAGGGAAGTGAGTGTGGAGGTGTGGGCGCAAGTTTTACATTTCCTGCGGTTGCAGGGGAAGGTGCCGGGGGTGGAGGTTGGGTTGGTGGGGGGTGTGGATCTGACAAGGGAGTCACGAAGGGAGTAGTCCTTGCGGAACGCTGATAGGGGAGGGGAGGGAAATATATCCTTGGTGGTGGGGTCCGTTTGGAGGTGGCGGAAATGGCGGCGGATAATACGTTGTATGCGCAGGTTGGTGGGGTGGTAGGTGAGAACCAGTGGGGTTCTGTCTTGGTGGCGGTTGGAGGAGCGGGGCTCAAGGGCGGAGGAGCGGGAAGTGGAGGAGATGCGGTGGAGGGCATCGTCGATCACGTCTGGGGGAATCTGCGGTCCTTGAAGAAGGAGGCCATCTGGGTTGTGCGGTGTTGGAATTGGTCCTCCTGGGAGCAGATGCGGCGGAGACGAAGGAATTGGGAATATGGGATGGCGTTTTTAAAGGGGGCAGGGTGGGAGGAGGTGTAGTCCAGGTAGCTGTGGGAGTCAGTCGGTTTATAATAGATGTCTGTGTTGAGTCGGTCGCCCGAGATAGAAATGGAAAGGTCTAGGAAGGGGAGGGAGGAGTCTGAGACAGTCCAGGTGAATTTCAGGTCGGGATGGAAGGTGTTAGTAAAGTTGATGAACTGTTCAACCTCCTCGTGGGAGCACGAGGCAGCGCCGATACAGTCATCGATGTAGCGGAGGAAAAGGTGGGGGGTGGTGCCAGTGTAGTTGCGGAAGATGGACTGTTCCACATATCCTACGAAGAGGCAGGCATAGCTGGGGCCCATGCGGGTGCCCATGGCAACTCCTTTAGTTTGGAGGAAGTGGGAGGATTGAAAAGAGAAGTTATTCAGGGTGAGGACCAGTTCAGTCAGTCGAAGGAGGGTGTCAGTGGAAGGGTACTGGTTAGTGCGGCGGGAAAGGAAGAAGCGGAGGGCTTTGAGTCCTTCGTGATGGGGGATGGAGTTGTACAGGGACTGGATGTCCATAGTGAAAATAAGGCGTTGGGGACCGGGGAAGCGAAAATCCTGGAGGAGGTGGAGGGCGTGGGTGGTGTCCCGAACGTAGGTGGGGAGTTCTTGGACTAAAGGGGACAGGACCGTGTCGAGGTATTGGGAGATGAGTTCGGTGGGGCAGGAGCAGGCTGAGACAATGGGTCGGCCGGGGCAGGCAGGTTTGTGGATTTTGGGCAGGAGGTAGAAACGGGCGGTGCGGGGTTGTGGGACTATGAGGTTGGAGGCGGTGGATGGGAGATCCCCTGAGGTGATGAGGTCCTGGATGGTCTGGGAGATGATGGTTTGGTGGTGGGAGGTGGGGTCGTGGTCAAGGGGGCGATAAGAGGAGGCGTCCGCGAGCTGGCGTTTGGCTTCAGTGGTGTACAGGTCAGTGCGCCAAACTACCACCGCGCCTCCCTTGTCTGCGGGTTTGATGGTGAGGTTGGGATTGGAGCGGAGGGAGTGGAGGGCTGCACGTTCTGAGGGTGAGAGGTTGGAGTGGGTGAGAGGGGTGGTCAGGTTGAGTCGGTTGATGTCACGGCGGCAGTTGGCTATAAAGAGGTCGAGGGCGGGTAGGAGGCCTGCACGGGGTGTCCAGGTGGATGGGGTGTGTTGGAGGCGGGAGAAGGGGTCGTCAGAGGGTGGGCGGGAGTCTTGGTTGTGAAAGTAGGCACGGAGGCGAAGGCGGCGGAAGAATTGTTCAATATCTCGCCGCGTGTTGAACTCATTAATCCGAGGGCGTAGGGGAACGAAGGTGAGGCCCCTGCTGAGGACTGATCTTTCATCCTCAGAGAGGGGGAGATCTGGAGGGATGGTGAAAATCCGGCAAGGCTGGGAGCTAGGACCTGGTGTGGGACTGGAGCTGGAGCTGGAGCTGGGGGCGGGGTTAGGGGCGGGGACAGAGATCGAAGTAGGGGCGGAGTTAGACGTGGTGACGTTCCTCGACGTGGGGGCGGGGTCATGCGTCGTGACGGAAATAAGCGTGGGGGCGGGGTTACGTGAAGCGATGGGAGATGGCGTGGGGGCGGGGTTATGGGCGGGGTTATGCGTAGTGACGAAAGACGGCGTGGGGGCGGGGAAACCTGAGGATTTGTGCTCCTGCAGGTTAGTGATGTCAGTGGGGGCGGAAGTGGCTGCGTCGACGGCAACCGGAGGGGCGGAAATGGTTGCGGTGACGGAGGAGTGGTGGTCATTCCCGGTGGCCGCGTGGGTCGCGGGTCCGTCGGCGATCGTGGAAGCGGTTGTGTGTGTGGTGGTCATCGGGGCAGTTGTAGGGGCGGCGATCGCGGGGGCTCCGAGGTCGGTGGGGGCGGAAGTGACGTCACGGTCGGCGGCGGCCTTTGGTGCCGCCAACTCATGTACTCAATGCTCTGACCAATGAAAACACGTGTGCAAAATGTCATTTTCACCAGCCTGACCCTCTGTGATGCCATTCCAAACAACTTTGTAACTGCATCCCTTGGTCTCTCTCTGTTCGACAACACTGCCCAGGGCCCGACCATTAACAGTATTAGTCCTCCCTGGTTTGTCTTGGCTAAATCAAGCACCTGAATTAAATTCTATCTTTCATTCCTTGGCCCACTGGCCCATTTCATTAATATCCCCTTCGATAACTACATTCTCTGCCCACTGTTCCACTAATCTTGGTATCCACAAACATACTAACAGGGACTTCTATATTTTACTCAAATTGTAGATGTAAATGATGCACAACATTGGCCCCAGAACCAATCCTTACAACACACTGCTGGTCAGAGGAGTCCAGTCTGAACACCAACCCTCTCCCACCACACTCTATCTCCCACTGTCATCTCATTTTGTATCCAGTTGGCTAGCTCTCCCTGATCCTTTGTGATCTACCGTTACTAACCAATGTATCGTGACACACCCCGACCAAGGGTTTGCTGAAGCCAGAAACAACGTCTGTTGCTCTACCTTCGTCTACCTTCCTGGTCACATGTTGAACAAACTCCATTCCAGTTGTGGGACATGTTTTCCATCAGTCATCAGTCGATATCTTTCCAAATGCATGCAAGTCCTACCTCTCAGAATGAACTCCAACAACTGACCCACCCTGATGTCTGGATCCTCAGTCTGTAGTTTCCTGGCTTTCTCTTGCAGCCTTTCTTAATTAATGACACAACATTATAATCATAGTCAGAGAGTCAGACCGCACTGTTTGGTTAACGCTAACCATACTCTAAAACTGATCTCCTCCCACCTGTCTGATCCTGGATCATATCCTTCAAACCTTTCCTACTCCTGTACCATTCCAAATGTCTGTTAAACTTTGTACTTGTCCCCACATTCACCCCTTCTTTGGGACGTTCATTCCACACATAACCTACCCTCTGTCAAACGATGTGCCCCTCATGTCTTTTGTTTAAACGTCACTCCTCTAAACTTAAAAATGTAGCTCCTAATCTTGAAACTCCCCTGTCCATGGGAAAAGACAATTCCCATTAACTCTATCTATCCCACTCATGATTTTATAATGTTCTATAAGGCCATCTGTCAACATTCAGGATGAAGGAAAAAACCAACCTATCCAGCCTTTCTTTTTAAGTGAAACCTTTCATACCCAGACACATACCAGTAAATCTCAACTGAACCCTCTCCAGCTTAATAATATGCTTCCAATAACTGGGCGACCAGAACTGGACACAGTATTCCAGAAGAGGACTGACCAATGGTCTGTATATTCTCAATGCGACTTCCCAGCTCCGAAGGACTGAGCAATGAAAGCATGTGTGGCAAGCACCATTTTTAAAATTTTTAACTATCCTGTCTCTCCATGTTGCAATCTTCAAAGAATTATGTACCTGAACCCTGAGGTCCTTTTGTTCTACAACATTACCGAAGTTCCTACCATTAATTGTATAAGTTCTGCCCGTGTTTGTTGTTCCAAATGCATGACCTTGCATTTATTCAGATTAAACTACATCTACAGTTTTCAGCCATTCACGCATTTCATCAGGATCCCTTTGTAGTCTTAGAAAACCTTCTTCACTGTCCACAATGCCACCCTTCAGTCTACCAGCCTATCACACATAGCTCTTTATGGTACAAATATCTTTGCTAGGGGCCTACAATTACTTCAGCAGCTTCCCACAATGTCCTGAGATACATTTGATCATGTCCTGGGGATTTATCTACTTTTGTGTTTTAAAACCTCCAGCACCTCCTTTTCTATAATGTCATTGAGTCATTGAGATGTATAGCATGGAAACAGATTCTTCGGAACAACTCCGGCATGACATATCTAGTCACATTTGCCTCTAAACCCTATTCATATAACCATCCATATGCCTTTTAATTATATTTCTATCAGATTCCAGTATTTCCTCTGGCAGCTTATTCCATACACTCTGACGGAACCAATTGTCCTTTAGGTCCCTTTGAAAAGTTTCCCTCGCACTTTAAAGCTATGCCCTGTCTGTTTGGAATCTCCCAGCCTGGGGAAAAGGTCTTCTCTGTTGACCCTATCGATGACCATCATGATTTTAATCACCTTTATCAGGTAACTCCTCAGCCTGCCATGTCCATGTTTCCCTGTAGGTCAAAACCTTCAACCCCGGTAACATCCTTGTCCATTTCTTCTGAACATTTTCAATTCCAAAATAACCTTCGAATTACATTGAGACCAGAATTGCACACAGTATTCCAATAGTGATCAGGCCAAACACTGTTCAGTTGCCTGAGATCCCCAGGCCTTATCCACAGGAAACTCCAAAATGAAATGCTTGTTTAGGATCTTGTCGTTTCACACATTGTTACCTTCACTGATCATTAAGGTAGTTTTGTCCGTAGTTTTTTTTTTACTTTTAATACAATTGTAGAATCTCTTTGGATTATCCTTAACTTTATCTGCCAAAGCTGTCTTATGTGCCCTTTTTGCATTCCTGATTTCCATCCAAAATGTGTTCCTCCAGCCGCTGTGATCTTCAGGGATCCCCTTGATCCAGCTGGCTATACCTGACATGCACCCCCTTTTCCTTGACCAGAGTTTCAGTAGACAGCCAGTGTTTCCGAATGCTGTCAGCATTGACCAGTACACTAACAGGAATAGGCTGGTGCTGAACACTCCTTTAGTTCACATTTAAAATATTCCCAATTGACAGAATTCCCTATCCCCGAAAATATCCTCTCTAGTCAAATTTTTAAAAGCTCATGTCAAATACTATTAAGATTTGCCTTGTGCCATTTTATATCTTTAACTTGTGGACCGGGCCTGTCTTTCAGCAAAGCTAATTTCAAACTAATAGAATTGTGGTCACTTTGCTGAAGTACTCCCTCAGTCCAGTTCCCTACCTTGTTTCCCTAGGGGAGGTCAGGTTTAGCTCCATTCTCCAGTGGGCCATTTACATATTGACTGGAACCTTGTGAAAGACCTTCCTGAACCTCCTGATGACCACATCATCTCCACTGCGCTCATAAATATTTTTGGACACCGTTTCAAAAAACTCAACTGAATTCATCAGACAGGATCTTCCTTTTCCAAATCTGTCCTGAATCCATTCCTCCCTTTACAATGTTGATCCATCCTGTCCATCAGAATTGTTCCCAATATTTTCCCAATATCCCTGTGGCCAGCAAAGTATTAAATATATCCATCAGGGTCCCCGCAATCTTCTCCCATAGCAGCCTGGGGTACACTTCATTGGGCACTTGGGATTTCTCCACCTTTACGCCTGTGAAAACATGCAATACCTCCTAATTATTGATCTTCACATCTTCGTGAGCCTCACCATCCCGACTGAAATCCCCCGCTACAATGTCTTTCTCCTGTGTGAATACAGATGAGAAGTATTCATTGAAGACCTCATCTACTTCCTCTGGCTCCATGCACAGATTGTTCCTTTGGTTTCCAAGTGATGCACGCTTTAGCTGGGAATCCTTTACTCTGACTATAGTCATTAAATATCTTGTTGCTTTTCCTTACTAGTGTCTGCCAAGGACGTTTCAGGCCCCTCATTTTTAATGACTCCCTTGCATTTTCTATAGTTATGAAGGAATTCACCTGGTTTTATTGCATTGTATCTTCTTTAGCAAACTCACGATATCACTTGATCAATATTCACTGGATTTGCTGTGTTTGTCATTGACTGTTCATGGTGCATGCTGGCCCTGAATTCTCACTGCATCACTTAAAAGTGTCACTTTCCAATTGTAGGCTCGACTGCAAATAGATTCTCTGAGTCTATGTTTTTCTCATCCTGTCTAATGCTAGTAGTAATGATCCGTGATAGTAATAATGAAATGGTAAGTGGCCTTCCCCAAATTTAAACGCACAACTTCTGCATGATCCTTAGCTCTTTCCATCATGACTTCAAAGCATACAGAGTTTTGGTCATTATCCCCAAAACAGTATCTAATCTTTATCTCTGTCAACTTGTCCAGTACCTACAGCCCACCCTGTCTCTTTAATATCCTCCAGCCCTTACCAACCTCCCCATCTCTGCATATTCTTCAAGCCTTTCCATCACATGATATCACTGCAACCTGGCCCAATTGTTCAAGATCCTCTTTGATAACCATATGCGCTGCCCACAACACCATTAATTTGATCATCCACAAACTTACTAACAATGACTCCTATATTCTCAACCAAATTATTTATGCAGCTAATGCACATCAGTGGGACCCAGCCCCGATCCTTATAGCACACCGGTGGTCACAGGCCTGGTTAAGACTATCAATAATAGTATGGCCCCATTTCATAACTTGAGCTTGTGGACCAGACCTGTCCTTTTCTATATCTATTTTCAAACTAATAGAATGGTATTCACTTTGGCAAAATGCTTTCCCACTAACCCCTCAATCCCTTTCCCTACTTTGTTTTCCAAGGACAGGTCAGGTTTTGCCCCTTTCACTTTTCAGGCCATTTACATATTGATTGGGAGTTTTCTGGAATGCAATTACCAAATTCCTCTCTTGAAAACGCTGAATATTGACAGTCTCAGTCTAGGTTTGGAAAGTTTCAAAACCCCTACCATAACAGCCCTATTATTATGATTGATATTTGAGATCTCCCGACATATTTGTTCCTCAGTCTGCCACTGATTATTCGGGGTTTGTAGGACAATCGTATGGTAGTGATGACCCATTCTTATTTCTCAGTTCCACTAACATAACTTCGTTGGGTGATCCCACAGGAATATCCTCTCTAAGTACTGCTGTGATGATTCATGCAATCAAAACCGACCACTACGCGTCCTCTCGTGCCTCCCCTTCCTGTAGTATCTTTACCTTGAAACAATGAGCTGCCAGTCCTGTCTCTCCTTCAGCTGTGTTTCTGTAATAACGATAATCTCCCAGTCCCATGTTCCAATCCATGTCCTCAGTTTATCTGTCAGGCCTCTTTCATTGAAATAAATGCCGATGAATCATCAGTTTCCTCAGTTCCCTAATATGTTCTTGCCTGCCTTGTCTTTTGAAATCACTCTTGTATACCAGACTCGATCTTCTTTCTGGGCTTATGACTGTTTAATGTCCAACACCCTGCCAGACTATTTTATATCCTCTGAAGCAGCTCTAACTATTCGACCCACCAGGATATAAGTCCCTCTCGCGTTCCCAGTTCAAGTGCATTCCCCACCCTGTCAACCTGTGCTGACACCTTCAGGGATCTCTGGACTTGACCATTCAGGTCCCTATGTTCCTCAATACTCCACAAGCACCTATCATTCATTTTGCCTGACTGTTGCTTATCATACCTCCCACAAGTTATTACCTCACATTCATCTGACTAAACTCTGCTCAGATTATCATCTGATTGACATCAGACTGTAGCCTGAGACCATCACCCTCATCGTGAACAACACCCTCACCTTTCATGTCGTCTGCAAACCTACTCATGATACCCTCTGCTTTCATTTCCAACTCATTAATATACATAATAACCAGCAATGGTTCCTGGACAGATCCCTGTGGTACACTCGCTGGTGAAAGAATTTCGAATACAAAGAAGTCTATCCACTAATTTTGTATCCAGGTTGCCAAATTGCTTTGGATCCTAATGGCTCTTTACATTTGGACCAGCCTTCCATGAGGGATCTTGTCAAAGGCCTTATTCAAGTCCATGCAAACCACGTCATCTGCAGTGCCCTCATCAATACTTTTAGACACCATTTCAAAAAAACTTAGCTGAATTCCTCAGACAATATCTTCCTCTACCAAATCCATGATGTCTCAGCCGACTTGATTCCTGCCTTTGCAAGTGTTGATTCATCCTCAAAATTGTTGCCAATAATTTCCCTCCCCCTGCTGTCAGACTATCTGCTCTGTAATTACCTGGACTATCCCTGCTGCCCTTCTTGAAAAAATGAATCACATTAACTATCCTCCAGTCATTCGGCACTACACCTGTGGCCAGCAAAGAATTAAATATTTCCACCTGGGCCCCAACAATCTCCTCCCTTCCCTCCCATAGCAGCCTGGGATATATTTCATTGGGCACTGGATTTCTCCACCTTTATACCTGTGATAAAATTTAATACCTCCTCCTTACTGATCTTTCTATATTATAGAACCTCAACCTCCCAACTGAAACCCCCGGCTACAATGTCTTTCTCCTGTGTGAATACAGATGGGAAGTTTCAATGAAGACCTCACCTACTTCCTCCGGCTCCATGCACACATTGTCCCTTTGGTTTCTAACAAGTCTCGCTGTTTAGCTGGGAATCCTCTTCCTCTAACTGTACTCATAAAATACCTTGTGGCCTTTCCTTCACAGTATTTTAACGAGGATATTTCATGCCCATTCTTTGCCCGTCATTTTTAAGGACTCCCTTGCACACTCTATACTATTGAAGGGCTTTGCTTGTTTCCGTCGCACTGTACTTTCTTTATCCAGCTCATGATATCACTTGTCCAGTATTCAAGTATTCACTGGAGTTCCTGCCTTTTTCACTCAATCTTTCGGGAGCACACTGGCCCCGAATTCTCCCTGTATCACATTAACATTCTTCATCTTTCCGAATATAAACCCAACTGCAAATAGTTCCTCCCAGTCTGGGTTTGTCTGATCCTGTCTCCTGGTAGTGATAATGATTAGATTAGATTTCCTACAGTGTGGAGACAGGCCCTTCGGCTCAACAGGTCCCCACCGACCCTCCGAAGAGTCATCCACCCAGACCCATTTTCCTCTGACTAATAAACCTAACACTATGGGCAACTTAGCATGGCCAATTCACCTGGCCTGCACAATATTGGACTGTGGAAAGAAACCGGAGCACTCGGAGGAAACCCACGGAGAGAAGTACAAACTCCACACGGACAGTCACCCGACGCTGGAATTGAACCTGGAAACCTGATGCTGTGAGGTAGCAATGCTAATCACTGGGCCACTGTGCTGCCCCCTGTGACAGTGATATTCTAACGATTAGGGTACTTTCCCAAATTTGGAGTCTTCACTTCTGCACTATCCTTTTTCCAAAATGACTTTGAAACCTAATGCTTTGACCAGTATCGCCAAAACACTGCAAAAATCCTTTTGTCTGTCTTTTTGAGCAGCACCTACAGCCCACTCTGTCTGTAACATCCAGCCCTTCCTCACCTCCCCATCTGTGTAACTTCCTCCAGCTTCTCTAGCACATGATGTCACTGTAACCTTCTCCAGTCACCACAGCACTCCCCTATCCTATTCCACAGCCGCTCATTACTTCTAACCTTCAACCATCCATTTCATCTCCCTGTCTGTACAGAGTCCACCAGTATCTATAGCTTTTCCTCCCAACCCTCCATTTGTGTAACGTTCTGAAGCCACTTGAATGCTCCCGAGATCTGTAACCTTGCCCTCTCTCTCTCTGCAATCTTCTCTGTCTCTACGACTAACTCCCATCACGACAATGTTCCTTACCTCTGACCACCTCCAGACAGTACTAGCGTTCCTTGCTCTCGAACACCTTGCAGCCACTAAAACCATCCAAGTGCCTGAAATATCCTCTCAATTGTTGTAACAACTCTCATTCCCACAACTGCCTCTGTCCATAACCTCAGCCAATCCATAGAACCCTGCTAATTCGATAACCTCACCCAGTGTGTACAACCCTGAGTATGACGAACTTCATCCTGTCTCCCCTGGCGTCCCTAATTCTTATTGTCTAGAGAAAATACAGCCCTCCTCCAGTCCTACTCATGGACACCATCTATGTAATCTTCTACTGTTCGTGACTATATTCTCCTCCTGTTCCAATAATCTCTTGTGAACTTTGTGTCTTGGTCTAATGTTCTCAGTGTTCTGCATAATCTGGTACGGGGTGGCTCAGTGGTTCGCACTGCAGCCTCACAGCGTCAGGGACATGACTTCAATCCCAACCTTGTCGACTGTCTGTGTGTACTTTGCATGTTCTCCCCCGACTGAGTAGTTTTCTTCCGGGTGCCCTGGTTTCCTCCCACCATCCAACATTTGCACGATCAGTGGATTGGCCATCATAAATTGACTGTAGTATTCAGGAATGTGTGGGTTGAGTAAGTTCACCACGAGAAATGCAGGGTTTAATGTACAGGTAGAGGAGTGGGTCTGGGTCAGATGCTCTTCAGAGGTTTGGAATGGACTGGTTGGACCGAATGGCCTGGTTGCACACTATGATGATTCTATTCAGGTTATTGTCCAGTCCTGTCAACCATTCCCGTCTCTTAAACCATGCCTTATCACCAATATTCTCCTTAACACTGTAATCTCCTTCAGACTCTAAAACACTCCTTGCCTATGTAAGCTTCTTCAGTCCTTACAAGGATCGACATGACTGTCACCTCTTCCTACTTTTAGAACCCTCCCTATAACTACTGCCATTTGTTACACCACTACCAATCATTGTTCCCCCTCGAAACTCCCATAAACATTTGAATCTCTGAAACCTCATCTGGACTGTCTCAAATTCCCTTTGACAGTTACGTGCTGAGACCTGCTCTATATCAGTGAAGTAATTAAGTCTTGGCAACACTCACTGTTATAACCTCCCTCCAGCCTTACAGACCTGAGGAGTTGTAGAAGATCTTTTCAACCTGACAGCCATCTGTGTCTGTAATCTCCTCCACTCCCCATAATACATTCTCTCTGAGCTCCTCTGTCATCCAATGAATACCCCCAACACTGTCTGTATCAGTGCAACCTTCACCAAAAACACGACCTTCCCTACCTGTGTAAATCCCTACACCAGTCCCAATTCCTCACAGCTCCGTCAAACAATACAACCCTCCATGTCTGTGTATTCACCTTCAGTCCCTACATCCCACCCTATCTGTGTAACCTTCTCCATGCATTTTTGCTTCAGTCTCTTCAACTGTCCCTGCCAGTGTAATCTCTTCCAGACCCGAAAACTCCCCTCTCTTTAGTTTCCTCAGGCCACATACCCCTCGCTATCTGTAAGCTACTCCTATCTGAGAAACCAACCTTTGCAACTGCTCCAACTCTTCAACTCTCCATAGGCTCCTGCAGCTCTTACAGCCCTCCCTATCTACAAAACCTCTTCCAGTCCCTAAAATACCAACAGTCTGTGGAGACTCTACCACCATCCCTATCAGTGAAATCCTGTCAGGTCCCTGCAGTACTCCTGATCTGTTGAACTCACTGCAATGCCTGTGCCTCTCCCAATCCAGTTCCTACAAAACCCACTATCTATTTCACAGCTACCTGTCACTATCACTCCCCTGTCAATATACGCTCCTCCTGTGTCTCCACCATCTACTCATCTCCATAACATTGTCCAACACTTACACCGCTATTTGTTTTAACGTCACCCTCCTCTACAACTTCCTACTGCTTGTGCTATGCTCCCTGACCTGTGAAACTGTCTCCAACCAAAATTGCTATCCCAATCTCTGAAAAAAAATCCAGATTCCACAGCCTTCATAACCCCCAGAACCTAAGCCTTCCTATATCGAAAACTATCTTCAATCACGACTATTCTGCATTTCTCTGTTTGTTCTTCAGTTGATACAAACATCTTTATCTCTGTAATCTGCTCAGCTCCCTGAAACACTCCCTGACTGTGATCCAGCCCTGGCCGACAAACATCCTTATCCCTGTAAACTTCTCTATCCCTCCCAAAATTCCCATCTCCATGAACTCCTATTAGCCCTATAGCTCTCCACATTTCTGTAAACTCCTGTGGTTCTATGGTCCTCTTTCTCTGTGTAACCTCGGTCAGACCACATACTTTGCACCTTCCTGAATTCACTTCCTGCCATTGAAACCAAAACCACATGTTTATTTAATATCCACCAGTGCTTAAACCCTCCCCAACTCAGTAACCTCTTTCAGTCCTAACAAAACACCTAAAATGTGGAACCTCTCATTTCACAACAATTTCCCTCCCTTCCTCCTCAAATGCCTTCATCACCATGAAACCTCAAAGTCACTGAACTCTCCTTTTGGTACTGCAAACCTCCTAATGTCTGCAAAATTCTCCTGTCCTGATATTCCACCCTTTCTCTGTAAACCCCTCCACCCTCCAGTGCCCTGCTAGGGAACGTGGCAGAGGAGGGAAATTTTGTGGCGTCTGGACCATGTTACTGAGGTAGAATTCTGGGAATTACAGATTTAGTCGAATGTCTGTGGTGTGCAGTTTATTGGCAACGATTCTAAAGACAGGATTTATGACTACTTGGAAAACCATAATTAAATTGGAGACAGTCAGCATGCGTTTGTGAGGGGTCAGGTCATGCCTCACAAATCTTGTTGAATTCTTTGAGGATATGGCAGAATACATTGATGGCTTATTCAGAAATGAAGGATGATTGGGATACAGGGAAATATATCTGTCTGGATACAGGATTGGATGGCCCAGAGAAGCCACAGTATGGCAGCGAATGGACAGCATTGAGCCTGGAGCTCAGTGGCCTGTGGCTTTCTGTAACAGTCGGCTCTAGGACTCTGTTCTTTGTGATTTTTCTTAAAATAAATTGCATGTGGATGTTGGAGAGTGGGTTACTAAGTTTGTCAATCACATGAAGGTTGGTGGAGTGGAGGGTAATGTGGTGGGCTGTTGTAGTTTGCAATGGGATATGGACAGGACGCAGAGCTGGGCAGGAAGTAGCAGGTAGAGTTCAATCTGGAAAAGTGTGAAGTGATTCCTTCTGGAAGGTCGAATTTGAAGACCGAATACGGGCTGAAAGGCAGAATACTTGGCAGTGTGGAGGAACAGAGAGATCATGGGGTCCATGTCCATCGATCCCACAAAATCGCTACGGACATTGATAGGGTTGTTAAAAAGACTTATGTTGTGTTGGCGTTCCTCAGCAAGGGGATTGATTTTAAGAGCCGTGACGTTTTACTGCATCTTTATAGCGTCCTGGTGAGACCACACTTGGAATGTTGCGTTCAGTTCTGATCCCGTCTTTACAGGAAGGATGTGCAAGTTTTAGAGAACGTACACAGGAGATTTACCAGGATGCTGCCTGGAACTGAGGGCATTTCTTATGAAGAAAGGTTAAGGGAGCTAAGGCTTTTCTCATTGGAGTGAAGAACGGGGCTGGGCGACCCGGTAGAGGTGAACAAGATGTTAAGAGGCACAGAATGAGTGAATAGTCAGAGACTTTTCTGGCTATGGCATAAATGTCTGTTACAAGGGGGTATAATTTTAAGGTGATTGGAGGATGGATAAGAGGATAGAGAATGGTAGGTGATTGTAATGCACTGCCAATGGTGGTAGTAAAATTAGATACATCCTGGATATGTAATAGACTCTTGGACAGACACATGGATAATAGTAAAATGTAGGCTATATAGGTTAGTTTGATCTTACAGTCGGATAAAAGGTTGGCATAGCATCATGGCCGAAGGGTCTTGGGCTGCACTGTTCTGCGTTCTATATTCTGTCTGGTAAACTGCGGAATAAGCTCAGATCAGTGTAAATAGAATATGGCATTCAGGAGGAGCTAGTGAACTGGATACAAAATTTGCTTGATGGTAGGAGACAGAGGGTGCGACATGTTGTTTTTAACCGAACTCCTCTTGCAATATCAATGATGTATGATCAATGTGTGATTGTCCTAGATTATACGAATATTGAAGTTTTCCAAAATTATCACAATGCCTTTATTAAAAATCCAATGAGTTCCTGTGTAATACAGTGATGAGCAATGGAATACTGTTCGCTGGCTAAAACTGTTCTGCTGCTTGTGTCTGGCAAGTAGTAGACAGAATGTACATTCGAACTGACTCTACTTTATGATCTGAGGCCAAATGCTTTCTCTGTAATGCCTTTGTTATCCATTATTGTTAGTGTCACACATTTTGGCTGAGTTTGCACAAGATTGCGAACTATTGAATATTCTTACTCGCCCTGTACCCATGTATCCCTGCAGTCTAAATCTCTTTTATCTCTGTGTCACAAATCCATCTACATAATAGCAGCGACGTTGTCCATTAAAAAAAACATAACTTACTCTTTCCCACAATTTTCTGTCACAAATCGATTCACTGATGTACAGTTTTAATTAAACTCTGTCCCATCCTGTCCCTTTCTGCTTGTCTTCAGTCACATTCCCATGCTATTCTGATACGTCACCTTTTGTCTTTGGATTTGGAAAGCTCGTTTCACCTGAACCCTATCCCTGCATCCTGTCTTTCAGTTTATAGCCCAGCCCATAAACCTACCGACATGATCGGCCCTTACCCTGGTCCCAGTACGGTTCCAGTGGGTCCATCCGAATGGATTATTTATTAAGTCAGATATGGGATATGGCTGTTTCTGGCTGACCAGCCTTTCTTGCCCAGCCCGGGCAGCCCACGAGCTGAGGAGCTTGCTCGACCATTTCAAAGAGTAATTGAGAGGCAAACACTTTGCTGTGGGAACGGGGTGCAGGATAGTCAGTTGTCCTTCTCGAAAGGAGAAGTGTTTGGATTTGTTGTACATCAGCAATGGTTTCATACTTATTTGTGGATTGTTAATTATTTTATTAAAAAATATTAATTTCAAATTGCTTCATTTCAGATGGTGGGATTCAAACCTGCCTCCCATGCACCTTAGCTAAGTTTTTCGATACATTCTCCAACAATAATGCCACTAGGCCATCACTTCACCTGCTCACTGGTTGCTCATCCCTGAGCACTGATACCAGGGCATCATGAAGCTAAACCCATTCTTCCAACATGACTGCGTGATCCTGACACCTTCCAGAAATCTGGGACTATTACTTAATATCGCTCCATTTTGCAGATCTCTGTGGGACGCAGTATCACTCTCCGTGTGTAAGCCTCACTGGATCTGTCTAATTTCCCATTCTGTCTATTTCCCTGTCTCCAGTAGGTACTCAGGAAGGTCCTGACTCAATAGCCTTCCCAGCTGCTGGGTGGATCGTCCATCATCACATTGAACACAGTTGGTCTGCCAGAGAGGGACAAAGAGAAAGGAGATCTGGAGCCTTCAATAAATCCTGTAGTGAGGTAAGATCACTCAGAGTGCACAGAGCAAAGAACAATGAGAGGGCTCATTGTTAACACAACATGACATAGATACAGGGCTGGAGGGGTAGCAGAGTACACACGCACACCCCAGGCTCAAATCACCACCACTAATGTAATTTCTGTTATATTAAGACTCAAGACTCTGCAACACTAAAGCAATGGCATGTCATGTCTTATGGACCAATGTCTTCAATACACTTTAATTCCAATAACATTTCCTATCTCTGTAACCTCCTCGCTTCCCGATAGTCCCTCCACATATTTGAAATGTACTGCATTCCAGACTACCATCCCTACCTCTGTAACTTGGTTCAGTGCTTACAACATGCCTTATCTCGGTAGTCTCCTCCTCCAATAAGGTAAAAACAAGGACTGCAGATGCTGGAAACCAGAGTCTAGGTTAGAGTGGTGCGGGAAAAGCATGGCAGGTTAGGCGGGATCCGAGAAACAGGAAAATCAATGTTTCGGGCAAAAGCCATTCATCAGGAATAGAGGCGGGGAGCCTGCAGAGTGGAGAGATAATTGAGAGGGGGATGTGGATGTGGAGAAAGTAGCATAGAAAACAATAGGTGAGTGGGAGTAGGGATGGAAGTAATAGGTCAGAGTGGAGGATGGGGAAAGGGAGCAAAGAGTACAATGGATGAATGGGGGTGGGGATGAGGGTGATAGGTCAGAGAGGGGGGTGGAGTGGATAAGTGGAAAAGAAGAAAGACAGGTGGGTCAGGTCATGAGGGCGATGCTGAGCTGGAAGGTTGGAGCTAGGGTGAGGTGTGGGAAGGGGAAATGAGAAAACTGGTGAAGTCCACATTGATGCCCTGGGATTCAAGTGTTTCGAGGCGGAAGATAAGGCGTTCTTCCTCTACGTGACGGGTGGTGAGGGAGCGGCGGTGAAGGAGGCCCAGGACCTCCATGTCTTCGGCAGAGTGGGAGGGGGAGTTGAAATGTTGGGCCACAGGGCGGTCTGGTTGATCGGTGCGGGTGTCCCGGAGATGTTCCCTAAAGCGCTCTCCTAGGAGCTGTCCAGTCTTCCCGATGTCGAGGAGACCGCATCGGGAGCAACAGATACAATAAACGATATTGGTGGATGTGCGGGTAAAACTTTGATGGATGTGGATAACTCCTTTGGGACCTTGGATTGAGGTGAGCGAGGAGGTGTCGGCGCAGGTTTTGCAATTTATGCAGTGGCAGGGGAAGGTGCCAGAAAGGGACGGTAGGTTTTTGGGGGGCATGGACCGGACCAGGTAGTCACGGAGGGAACGGTCTTTGCAGAAAGGGATGGGGAGGGAAATATATCCCTGATGGTGGTCTGTTTGGAGGTGACGGAAATGTCATGGGAGGAATTCGTTTATGTGATGGTTGGTTGGGTGGAAGGTGAGCACCAGGGGCATTCTGTTCTTGATATGGTTGGAGGGGTGGGGTCTGATGTGGTGGTGCGGGATGTGATCAAGAAGCATTGGAGTGCATCTTTAACCACGTGGGAAGGGAAATTGCGATCTCGAAAGAACGAGGCCATCTGGTGTGTTCTGTGGTGGAACTAGTCTTTCTGGCAGCAGATGCAGTGCAGGCGGAGGAATTAGGAATACGGTTGGCAATTTTGCAGGAGGTAGCGTGGGAATAAATGTAATCCAGGTAGCTGTGGGCGTCGGTAGGTTCGTAAAAAATGTTGGTGTCAAGTCGGTTATCATTAATGGTGATGGAGACGTCCAGGAAGGGGAGGGAGTTGTCAGAGATGGTCCAGGTAAATTTAAGGTCAGTGTGGAATGTGTTGGTGATGTTGATGAATTGCTCAACCTCCTCGCGGGAGCACGAGGTGGCGCCAATGCAGTCATCAATGTAGTGGAGGAAGACATGGGGACTGGTGCCATTGTAACTACGCAGGATGGACAGTTCTACATAGCTAACAAAGAGACAGGCAGAGCTGGGGCCCATACGGGTGCCCAGGCCTACCCTTTTGGTCTGGAGGAAGTGGGAGGATTTGAAGGAAAAACTGTTAAGGGTGAGAACAAGTTCAGCAAAACGAATGAGAGTGTCGTTGGAAGGGCACTGTTGTGGATGTCGGGAGAGGAAAAAACAGAGGGCTTGGAGGCACTGGTCATGACGGATGGAGTTGTAGAGGGATTGGGTATCCACGGTGAAGTTGAGGCATTGGGGGCCAGGGAAATGGAAGTCTTGGAGGAGGTGGAGGGTGGTGTTTCAAACGAATGTGGGGAGTTTCTGGACTGGGGGATAGGACAAGGTAGAGGTAGGTAGACATGAGTTCGGTGGGGTAGGAGCATGCTGAGACAATGGGTCGGCTGAGGTGGTCAGGCTTGTGGATCTTGGGAAGAAGGTAGAACCTGATAGTGGGGGATCCCGGACAATGAGGTTGGAAGCTGTGGGTGGGAGATCTCCTCCTGAGGTGATGAGGATCTCTATGCTCTGGGAGATGACGGTTTGGTGATGGGAGATGGGTTATGGTAGAGGAGACGGTTGGAGCTGATGCCTTCGAGTCGAAGTCTGTCTTCAGTGGTGTAGAGATCACTGCGCCAAACTACCACTACACCCACTTTATCTGCTGGTTTTATGGTGATGTCGGGATTGGAGCAGCGGGATTGGAGAGCTGCACGTTGTGAGTGTGAGGGGTTGGAGTGGGGGATGGGGGTAAACAGGTTGAGGCAGTTAATGTCTCGGCGGCAGTCGGAATTGAAGAGATCGAAGGCAGGTAGTAGGCCAGCACGGAGTGTTCAGGTGAATGGAGCGTGTTGGAGGCCTGCAAAGGGGTCCTCAGAAGGTGGGCGGGTGTCTTGATTGTAAAAGTAAACATGGAGACAACGGAAGAAGTGTTCAAGGTCATGGCATGTATTAAATTCATTGATGTGTGCACAGAGGGGTTAAAGGTGAGGTCTTTGCTGAGGACTCATCATTCGTCCTCAGTGAGGGGGAGATCAGAGAGAATGGTGAAAAGTCGGCAAGACTGGGAGCTTGGACCTGCCGTAGGTGTGGAGCTTGGGGAGGGGACGGAGCCTGTACATGGAGTGGGTGTGGTGTTAGGGGGAATGGGAGTGGAGTCATGAGCAGGGGTGGTTTTCCCCTCAGGGTACTTGGGGATTGGGACGGTGATGGTGGGACCTGGGGGTGGTGTCAGCAGAATGCTGATGAGTGGTGTTGGTGGAGATGGAAGTGGTGGCAAACACGGTAGTGGAGGGCGCGGAAGTCACTGAGTGTGTGACAGCAGCGATGGTGTGAGGGGTAGAAGTGATGTCACTTGTGGTGTCGAAGGAATTGTAAGGGGCGGAAATGGCACTGAATTTATTTTCACCAATAATTTCCTGTCACAAATCTATTTGACAATGTAGATTTTTTATTAAGCTTAGTCCCTTACTGTTTCTTTCTGTTGGTCTTCATCCACATCTCCATGGTGTTCCAATATTTCAACCTTTCTCTTTGGACTTGGAAATTTCCATTCACGTCAGACCTGTCCCCCTCCTCATCTGTATCCGTTTACAGCACACTGCATAATCCAGGTACCAGAGGAGCTATCCCAATAAAATAGCTCAGTACTCCCTGAGTAATGGTAGCAGTGCTCACTGGTTGGAACCACTTCTGATGATACCATTGTGTGATCTTGACACGTACCTGCACTCTGCTGATATCGCTCAGTCTCTCTCCAAGTAATATCCCTCACTGTGTGGGTCTAATTGCTTCCTCTGTCAGTGTCTCTTGCTCTTGCAGTTACACCAGATCCTGAGCCAACAGCATTCTCCACTTCAGAGAGGAGCAACAGCACAGGCCAGGGATGGAGACTGGGATTTTCCAGATCTCTGTGGGATTCAGTGCCATTCTCCATGTATAACCTTCATTGCATCAGTGTAATTTCCAAGTCTATCTATTTCTCTGTCTCCTGCTGGTATTCCCGATGTCCCTGACTCAGCAGAATTCCCAATTCCTGTCTCGTCCATCACCACATTGAAGATGGTTGGTCAGCCAGCGAGATGGAAAGTGAGTTCTGGAGCCTTCCGTAAATCCTGCAGCCGGTAAGATCACTCACACAGTAAACAGCACAGGGAGGAGTTCATAGGCTTTAATTCAGACCCTGAGGGCATGATGTAGGAACAATGCTGGGCAAGGAACATGAGAAAAATCTCAGACTTCATTATCATCATCTTGTCTGTAAATTCATCTGTTCCGCAGAACCCTCCCAATGTCTTTCAGTTTCTCCACTGTCTGTTTCATAGACACCACTTCCCCTATCTCTATTAACCCCTACAATCCTGCCTATTCCTGTAAGCTCCTCATACCAGTAAAACTCTCCAAGTCTCTGCCTTTGTCTTTAATCCCAGGTTCTGTCACATCTCTCCTTACCTGTGAAGAACAACTCGTCAGTTCCTTCAGCCATCCTGTCAGTGTAGTTCTTTCCAGCCCTGAAAATCCTCCCTGTCTGTGCCTTTTGCAAACTCCTACTACCTTCTAGATCTCTGTAAACTTTCCCGTCATGACAACAAAACAGTTCTGTACATTAGTAACCTCCTCCTGCTGTTAGGCTCCACCTTGTCTCTAGGCACAATGCAGAGTGACCCTGCTTCTCCCATAAATTAGTTTCTGCAATTCTAATGATGACTATGAACTCTTCCTGTCTCTAAAACACATTCAGCCTCTGTGAACTCTGCTGGTCCCACTTCATGTAATTTCCTTCAAAAACTATAAACCTTTATGCCTTTAACCTCCTCCAGACGTGACCACACAGTTTATTTCTATAACTCCATTGAGTCATAGCGTCATAGAGATGTACAATATGGAAACTGACCCTTTGGTCCAACCTTTCCATCCGATCAGATATCCCAATTCAATCTCGTCCCACCTGCCAGCACCAGGCCCATATCCCTCCAAATCATTCCTATTCGTATATCCATCCAAATGCCTCTTGAATGTTGCAATTGTATCAGCATCCACCACATCCTCTGGCAGCTCGTTCCATACACGTACCATCCTCTGCGTATAAAAGTTGCCCCTTAGGCCTCTTTTTCTCTTTGCCGTTTCAGCCTAAGCCTCTACCCTCTCGTTCTGGACTCCCCGAACACAGGGAACAGATTTTATCTATTTATCCTATCTATGCCCCTCATAATTTTGTAAACCTCTATTAGGTCACCTTTCAGATCCGACACTCCAGGGAAAACAGCCACAGCCTGTTCAGCCCCTCTCTCTAGCTTAAATCTTCCAGCCCTGGCAACAGCCATGTAAATCTTTTCTGAACGCTTTCAAGTTTCAAAACATCTTCCTGATAGGAAGGGAGTCCAGAATTGCACAACATATTACAACAGTAGCCTAACCGATGTCCTGTACAGCCGCAACATGATCTCCCAACTCCTGTACTCTACTCTGACCAATAAAGGAAAGCATACCAAAAGCTGCCTTCACTATCCTATCTACGTTCGACTCCACTTTCAAGGAGATATGAAGTTGCACTCCAAGGTCTCTTTGTTCAGCAACAGTCCCTCGGAACTTGCCATTACATGTATAAGTCATGCTAAGATTTGCTTTCCAAAAATGCAGCACCTCGAATTTATCTGAATTCAGCTCCATCTGCCACTTAGCCCATTGGCCCATCTGTTCCAGATCCTGTTGCAACCTTCTTTGCTATCGACTACACCTCCAATTTTGGTGTCATCTGCAAACTCACTGATTGTACCTCTTATGCTCGCATACAAATCTTTTATGTAAATGATAAAAAGTAGAGGGCCCAGCCCCGATCCTTGTGGCACTCCGCTGGTCACAGGCCTCCAGTCTGAAAAACAACCCTCCACTACCACCCTCTGTCTTTTCCCTTTGAGCCAGTTCTGCATACAAATGGCTAGTTTTCCCTGTATTCCAAGAGACTTAATCTTGCTAATCAGTGTCCCATAGGGAACCTTGTCGAAAGCCTTACTGAAGTCCATATAGGTCACATCTATCACTCTGCCCTCACCAATCGTCTTTGTTACTTCTTCAAAACACTCAATCAAGTTTGTGATCAATGATTTCCCACGCACAAAGCCACGTTGACTATCCCTAATCAGTCCTTGCCTTTCCAAATACATGTACATCTTGTCCCTCAGGATTCCCTCCAACAACTTGCCCACCACTGACAACAGGCTCACTGGTCTATAGTTCCTGGCTTGTCTTTACCACCCTTCTTAAACAGTAACACCACTTTTGCCAAACTCCATTCTTCCGGCACCTCACCTGTGATTATTGATGATACAAATATCTCAGCAAGAGGCCCAGCAATCACTTCACTAGCTCCCACAGAGTTCTTGGGTACCCCTGATCAGGTCCTGAGGATTCATCCACCTTTAACCATTTCCCAGCATCCAGCACTTCCTTCTCTGTAATCTGGACATTTTGCAAGATGTCACCATCTATTTTCCTACCGTCTATATCTTCCATATCCTTTTCCACAGTAAATACTGATGCAAAATATTCAAATAGTATTTCCCCATTTTCTGTGGCTTCACACAAAGGCCGCCTTGCTGATCATTGTGGGGCCCTATTCTTTCCCTAGTCACTCTTTTGTTCTGACTATATTTGTAAAAAAAACCCCTTTGCATTCTCCTTAATTCTATTTGTCAGAGCTATCTCATGTCCCCTTTTTGCCCTTCTGATTTTCTCTTAAGTATATTCCTACTTCTTTATACTCTTAAGGATTCACTTGATCTATCCTGTCTATACCTAACATGCGATTCCTTCTTTTTCTGAACAAAGCCCTCAATTTCTTTAGTCATCCAGAATTCTGTATACCTACCATCCTTCCCTTTCGCCCTGACAGGAATATACCTTCTCTGGATTCTTGTTATCTCATTTCTGAAGGCTTCCCATTTCCAGTCGTTCCTTTACCTGCGAACATCTGCCTCCAATCAGCTTTCGAAAGGTATTGCCTAATACTGTCAAAATTGGCCTTTCTCCAATTTAGATCTTCAACTTTTAGACCTGGTCTACCCTTTTCTATCGCTATTTTAAAACGAATAGAATTATGTTCGCTGGTCCCAAAGTATTCCCCCACTGACACCTCAGTCACCTGCCCTGCCTTATTTCCCAGGAGAAGGTCACGTTTTGCATCTTCTCTAGTAAGTACATCCACACACTGAATCAGAAAATTGTCTTCTACGCACTTAAGAAATCCCTCTCCAACTAAAGCTTTAACACTATGGCAGTCCCAGTCGATGTTAAAATCCCCTACCATAACTACCCTATTATTCTTACAGATAGCTGAGATCTCCTTACAAGTTTTTTTGGCAATTTCCCTTTGACTATTGGGGCGTCTATACTACAATCTTAGTGAGGTGATCATCCCTTTCTTATCTCTCAGTTCCAGCCAAATAACTTCCCTGGATATATTTCTGGGAATATCCTCCCTCAACACTGCTGTAATGCTATCCCTTATCAAAAATGCCATTCTCCCTCCTCTGTTGCCTCCCTTGCTATCCTTTCTGTAGCATTTGTGTCCTGGAACATTAAGCTGCCAGTCCTGCCCATTCCTGAGCCATGTTTCTGTAATTGCTACGAGATCCCAGTCCCATGTTCCTAACCATGCCCTGAGTTCATCTGCCTTTCCTGTTAGGCCCCTTGCATTGAAATAAATGCAGTTTAATTTATTAGTCCTACCTTGTCCCTGCCTGCCCTGACTGTTTAACTTACTTCTGTTCTCAGCCGTACCCGTCTCAGATCAAGCTCCCAAAATCCGCCCTGCGATTGTTACCACGTCACATCCCTGCATCCCTCCAAATCTGTGTAAAGTCCTCCCATTCCTAAAACCGTCCCTGTATACGTCACCTGTTCCAGCTTCCACAACCCTCCCTATCTCTGTAAGACACACCACCGTCCCAGTTACTACAGCCCTCTATATCACTAAATGCCAGTAGTCGCTATAATATCAGGGTAAGGTGTGAAAGCAGGAATGCTGTACTAATCATCCAGGGTTAGATGATTAGTCATGATCATACTGAATGGTGGGACCGACTCTGTGGTCAAATGGTCGATACCTGCTCTTCTTTCCTTTGCTTCTCTATAAACTTACTATCTATATAACCTCCTTCAGTCCCCACAGCCCGCCCTATCTCCATAAACTCTTTCAGTCCCCACGATTCTTCCTATCTATGTAACCTGAATTATTCCCCACAAACGTCCCTACCTCCATAACCTCCAAAAGGCCCCACGACAATCCCTATTTCCATAATCTCATCCAGACCCGACCATCCTCCCATTCACAGTAATCTCCCCATGATCCCGCTGATCTGTGCAACCTCATTCAGTCCCAACCGCCTGCAGATCTCTGGCCTCTTTCAGGCCCCACATCACTCCCTATCTCCATAATGTTCTTCAGTCACACTGCACTCTCTGTGTCCATAATGTCATACAGCCCCACATTACTCCCTATTTCCATAACGGCCTTCAGTCCCCATGACCCTCCGTATTTACAAAGCCTCTATTACCTGTTGAACCTGTAAGATTGATAAACAAGAACTCCCATCACCATTTTTGTGGTCAGTCTGAAACCAAACACTGTTAGCCTGACAGTAGGTCGGGAGCTGGAATATGTTTGAAAGGATATGTCAGTAAACAATAACTGGACCCTTAGAAGCGCATTTAATAATAAAAAAAGAGAATGTGTCTTTGAGCCTGTTAGATTGTATTTTTATTGGTGTGAATATAAATGGCAGAACATAAACGGGTCTAAGAGCGGTTGTACTGAGGACGTGGTTTATTTGAATTTTCAGAAACCTTTACACATGTTTCAAAAAGGGCTGAAGAGTAACTTGGTAGAGAATAGGGCAGGGCACCTTAAAAGTCAGGAGGTGGGTGAGTTATTAGACATTAAAATCTTGTCAGAATTTACTGTGGAGAAAGACATGGAAACTCGGGAACTTGGGGGAATAAATAGTGATGTCTTGGAAAGAATCCTCAACAGAGAAGAGAAAGCACTGGAATCGTAAAACAAATAAACGTAGAAAAATCCTCAGCTCATTAGGTCGATCTTAGAATATTATGGGAAGCTTGGGAAGAGATTGCAAAGTCCCCAGCAAAGACATTTATATTATCAACAGACACAATGAGTTACTGGGAGACTGGAGGGTAGCTAACGCTCTTCTATCACTTAAGGGCTGAAGGGAAAAGCCAGGAAATTACAGTCCCGTGAGCCCAATTATGGGGAAGTTGTTGGAGGAGATTCTGAGAGAAAGGAGCTACGTATATGTGGAAAGGCAAGGGCTCATTCGAGATAATCAGCATGGCTTTGTGAGTGGAAAACCATATTTCACAAACCGGATTGACTCTTTGAGGAGTTGGCCAAGAGATAGATGAAGGCAAAGCAGTCAACGTTGTCAACATTGACTTCAGCAAAGCATTTGACAAGGTTCCAAGGGATGTAGAACATCTCCGATTAGAAAGTGAGGTCTGCAGATGCTGGAGATCAGAGCTGAAAATGTATTGCTGGAAAAGCGCAGCAGGTCAGGCAGCATCCAAGGAACAGGAAATTCGGCGTTTCGGGTATAAGCCCTTCATCAGGAATGAGAACGTGGCTGAAGAGCTTCTGTGCAGAGGAGATGACCTGGGGGTGCAGTGAGAGAGAACATCTCGTCAAGAGGAAGAAGGAAGCTAACTTAACGTTGAGGAACCAAGGATCAGAAGCAGGGCTCTGGAGAGTTACATGGGCCAGCACGGTGGCTCAGTGGTTTGCACTGCTGCCTCACAGTATCAGGGACCCGATTTCGATTCCAGCCCCAGGCGACTGTCTGTGTGGAGTTTGCACATTCTCTCCATGTCTGCAGGGGTTTCCGACAGGTGCTCCGGTTTCCACCCACACCCCAAAGATGAGCAGGTTAGGTGAATCAGCCATGCATTGTTCAAGAAAGGGAATAGAGATAATCCTGGGAACTAAATACCTGTCAATATTCTGTCTGTGATGTGCGGAGTATTGGAGAGCACTTGGAGAGACAGGATTTATCGTTCATTGGAAAACCATAGTTTGATTACAGAGAGTCAGCATGGCTTTGTAAGGGACAGGTCATACCTCACAAATCTTAATGAACCCTTTGAGAATGTGACAAAACATATTTATGGTTCATTGAGAAAGTTTAGAGCATGGAATGCAGGGCAACCTGTCTGTGTGGATACAGAATTCCTGGCCCATAGAAGACAGAGGGTGATGACAGATGGAAAGCATTCAGCCTGGAGCTTGGTGACCAGTGGTTTTCTGCAAGGAGTGGTTATAGAACATCTGCTCTTTGAGATTTTATGAATGACTTGAATGCGTCAGTGGAAGAGTGGGTTAGTAAGTTTGCCAATGACACGAAGGTTGGTGGTGTGATGAGTAGTGTGGAGGTCTGTTAGAGGTTGCTACGAGACATTGACAGTATATAGAGCTGAGCTGAGAAGTGGTAAATGTAGTCAAATCTGGAAAAGTGCGAAGTGATGCATTTTTCAGAATACAGGGGTAAAGGCAGAATTCTAGATAGTGTGGAGGAACAGATGGATCTTGGGTTTCATGACCGGAGATCCGTCAAATTTGCCACCAAGCTGATAATGTTGTTAAGAAGGAATATGTTGTATTGGCTTTCATTAGCTGGGGGATTGCGTTTTAAAGCTATGAGGTTATGCTGCATCTCTATAGAGCCCTGTTTAGACAACACTTAGAATATTGTGTTTAATTCTGATCCCCTCATTACAGGAAGAATGTTGAAGCCTTAGAGAGGGTAAAGAGGAGATTTACCAGGATGCTGTCTGGACTGAAGAGTATGTCGTATGAAGATTGTTTGAGGGAGCCAAGGCTTTTCTCATTGGAGTGAAGAAGGGTGAGGCGAGACTTGGTAGAGGTGAACAAGATTGTGTGAGGCACAGTTAGAGTAAATAATGAGAGACCTCTTTATCCCATGGCATACATGGTACAAGTGGACATTATTTTAAGGTGTTTGGATAATGGGTAAGGGGAGATTTCAGGTGTAAGTTCTTTACACAGAGAGTGGTGGGTGGGTGTAACAGGACATTTATTAGACTACTGGTTAGGCACATGGGTGAAAGTAAAATGAAGGGTATGTAGGTAAGTCAGGTAAATGCTTGGCATGGCATCATGGCCGAAGTGTGTTGTGCTGTATGTTCTGTGTTCTACGTTCTGTATGTTAAACTGGGTAGTAAGCTCAGATCAATGTAAAAGGATATGGCATTTAGGAGGAGGTAGTCACCTGGATACAAAATTGGCATGATGGTAGGAGGGTGATAGGAGACATGTTGTCTTTCTGACTGGAGGCATGTGACCAGCGGTGTAGAGGGTCCACTGTTGTTTGTCATTTGGATAAATGTTTTGGATGGGAATATTGGTTTCCTGGTAAGTAAGTTTTTTGGGTGACACTGAAATATGTGGAAAAGTGGACAGTGAAGAAAGTTATCTATGATACAACAGGATGAACACTACTGCTGGGATAGTGGGCTAAAGAATAGCATGTGGAGTTTAATTAGATAAACGTGAACTGTTCCATTTTGTTAAAATAAACCAGAGTGGGACTTGTACAGTTAATGTTCGTGCCCTGTGTGGTGTTGTCAGTCAGTGACACAAGGATGCAGACACCCAGTTCTTTGAAAGTGGTGTGACTCGGAGACAGGCTGGGTAAGCAGGTGTTTGGGATGGTTACCTAAATTGGGCAGAGCATTGAGAGTAAGAGTTGTGATGTCAAGATGCTGCCTGACCTGCTGTGCTTTTCCAGCACCACTGTTATCTCGACTCTTACTCGCATCTGCAACACTTGTTTTTACCATGTTATATCTGTACAAGACACTGGTGAGGTCACCATAAAAGCATTGCTGATCTGTAGGAAGAACTCATCTGGTTCACCTACCTCCTTTAGTGAAGGATATCCGACATTCTAACCTGCTCTGGCTAACATGTGACTCCAGACCCACAGAAAAAATGGGTTACTCTGTGCTACCATCTGGGCAATTCGCAGAGAAAGTATTTGGCCTCAGTGGGGCAAAGATTGCTAGTCCAATCAGTGACACCCACATCGCATTAATGAATAAATTAAGATACATGTGTCCCTCCGTACCTCTGCAAATCCCTCCTCGTTTAGCAATCCGTACTGGCTTTGTCGCACTGTTCAGGCCGTGACCGCTCTCTGTAAAACTCTCATCACCTCCAGCACCTTCACCTCTCCCTGTCCCTGTCCTGTCATTAAACCCTGATCATGATTCCCCTTCCTAATGCCCTCTTCCTGTTAGCAATCCCTTTAACATTTACTCCTCAAATACTCTCTTACGTCAGGATTTTAAGTACTTTTTGGTGATCTTCTTAGCCTCATAATTTAATATGGTCCATTTTGCCCTGAGTGAGGGACGGGTAGGAATTTCTTGCTGAGGTTTGATCTCTTCAATGTAATGTTCTTTTGTTGTCTATTTTTAACTGTCCCTTCAAATGTTTTCCACTGTTCATTTATAGACAGATATTTCAGTTTGATTAGCCTGTTTATCTAGGTCAGTTATCCTGTCAACCTCATGTAACTAGCTATTTTTGTTTCTAGTTGTAATTTGTCATTTCTGTGATTCACTTTAAAACTTTAAATTCCTTTAAACTGCACTTTATCACAATTTGCTGGAGGATCTCTCCCGGTGACATTACTCATTGACGAAGTTTTATTACACAACAGTTGATCTGAGATAGTTATGTCCCTAGGCATTTGCACAATGTGTTGCTCAAAGAAACACTGAAAAATATCCCTCAACTCCTCTTCCAATATCACTCTTGTCAGTGTGATTAACAAGTTTATACGAAGATAGAAGTTTCACTAAATTATCCCCAAGCCTTTGCTAACAATTCCAATTCCAAAACATTTGAAGGGCTTCCCTGTTTAATACAGTGATGAGCAATGAAATAATGTTCAGTGGCTAAAACTGTTCTGCTGCTTGTGTCCTTGGCAAGTAGCAGCCAGAATGTACATTCAGACTGACTCTACTTCATGATCTGAGGCCAAATACTTCCTCTGTAATGCCTTTGGTATCCATTATTGTTAGTGTTATCCATTTTGCCTGAGATTGCACAAGATTGTGAACCATTGAAATTTTTTTTCACCCTGTATCCATGTCTCCCTGGTATGTAAATCTCTTTTATCTCTGCGTCACAAATCCATCTACCTTATTACAGCGACATGGTCCCTCAAAAAAAAACACAACTTAGTCTTCCCGACAATTGTCTGTCACAAATCTATTCCCTGATGTACAATTTTAGGTAAACTCTGTCCCTTCCTGTTCCTTTCTGCTTGTCTTCAGCCACGACCCCGTGCTGTTCCGATGCTCCACCTTTGCCCTTTGGATTTGAAAATCTCCTTTTACATGAACCCTGTCCCTGCATCCTCTCTGTCAGTTGAAACCCGGTCCATAAACCAACCAAAATGATTGGACAAGACCATGGTCCCCACACGGTTCCAGTGGGACCATCCTAATAGATTATTTTTTAAATCAGTTATGGGATGTGGGTGTCTCTGGCTGACTAGCATTTCTTGCCCAGCCCTAGCTGTCTTTGAACTGAGTAACTTGCTTGGCCATTTCAGAGGGTAATTGAGAGGCAACAACTTTGCTGTGAGGATGTCGTGCAGACCAGGTGAGGATGGGCAGATGTCTTTCTCGAAAGGGCAAGTTTTTGGAATTGCTGTACATCAGCAATGTTCTCATACTTATTTGTGGATTGTTAGTTATTATTTTTTTAAATGATTTATTTCAAATTCCACCTGTTCTGATGGTGGGATTTAAACCTGCCTCCCTTGAACATTCGCTGAGGTTTGGGATACATGCTCTAGCAATGATACCACTAGGCCAGCACTTCACCTGCTCACAGGTTGCTCATTTTTGACCGGTTATAGCAATGCATGATGAAGCAAAACCTATTCGCCCAACACAATTGTGTGATCCTGATATTTCCAGCCCTCTGGTGATATCACTTAGTATCTCGCTCCTGCACTTGCTTTCGCTCTCTCTCTCTCTCTCTCTCTCTGTTGAAGCTACACCAGATCCTGAGCCAACAGAATTATTCACTCCAGAGAGACGAGGTAGCACAGGCCAGGGATAGAGACTAGGATTTTCCAGATCTCTGTGGTGGTACTCAGTGCCATTTTTAATCCTCAATGCATCAGTCTAATTTACCATTCTGTCTATTCCTCTGTCTCCTGTAGGTACGAGGAAGGTTCAGACTCAATTAACTTCCCAGATGCTGGGTGTTTCATCCATCACCACATTGAAGACGGTTGATCAGCCAGAGAGACAAAGGCCAGGGTGATATGGAGCCTTCTAAAAATCCTGCAGTGAGGTAAGATCACTCACAGTGCACAGAGCAGAGAGCAATGAGAGGCCTCCAAACTTCGGCTAACAAGACATGACACAGATACAGTGCTGGAGGGTGAGCACAGTTCACACGCACCCCAGGCTCAATCACCACTCCTAATGTAAGTTCTGTTGTATTATGACTCATTACACTGCAACACTGTATCTATGACATGTCTTGTGCACCAGTGTCTTCAATAATTTGTAATTCATATAACAATTCCTATCTCTGTAACGTCCTCCTCGCCCAATAGTCCCTCCACATATTTCAAATGTACCTCATTCCGCACTACCATCCCTATTGCTGTAACTTGCTTCAGTATCCACAACATTCCTTACCTCTGTAGTCTCCTCGTCCAATAACTGGAGACAGAGCCATGCAGCAGGGAAACTTTTCCTTCAACCCAACTAGTCCATGCTGACCAGAGTCCATAATGAGTCGCGTTTCCCTGCATTTGACCCGTATCCCTTCAAACATCTCCACCCTATGTACCTGCCCAAATTGAATATTTCTCTACCAATTCCCCGGAAGCTCATTCCATAACTGCACCATCCTCTGTGTAGCAACTTTTCTCCTAAAATCTCTCTTTCCTCTCCCATCTCATATTTATGCACACTAGAACACAGAACATAACAGCGCAATACAGGCCCTTTGGCCTTCGATTTTTCATCAACGTGTGGAACCAAACTGAAGCCCAAGTAGCCAACACTATTCCAATTCTTGTCCAAATGCCTATCCAATGACCGTTTTACAGTCCTTAAAGTTGGCGAGTCTACCACTGTTGCAAGCAATGCATTCCATGCCCCGACAATTCTGAGTAAAGAACCTACCTCTGGCATCTGTCACGTATAAATTTATTAATATTAATATCTATCTCAATTTAAAGCTATCTCCCCTCGTGGTAGGCATCACCATCCAAGAAAAAAAGGCTCTCACTGTCCAACTAATTTCACCTGCTGATTTTTTATATGTCTCAATTAATTGACCTCAAACACATTCTTTTGAACCAAAACAGCTTAAAGCCCCCAAGCCTATCCTCATAAGACCTTGCCTCCATGCCAGGTAACTTCCGAGTAAATCTCCTCTGAATCATTTCCAAAGCTTACACATCCATCCTGTAATGCAGTGACCTGAACAAATGTGGCCACACCCAGAGTTTTGTAAAGCTGCAGCATGAGCTTATGATTCCAAAACTCAATCCCTCGACCAGTACAAGCTCACACACTGAATGGCTTCTTACAAATCCCATAAACCTGGGTGGCAACTTTTAATGATCTATGTATATGGACATAGAGATCTCTCTGTTCATCTACACTGCCAAGAATCTTACCATCATCCCAGTACTCTGTGTTCTTGTTACTCACTCCAGAGTGAATCGCCTCAAACCTTTCCACATTAAACTCCATTTGCGAACTTTCAGTCCAGCTATGCAGCTTATCCTTTCTGTAACCTACATCATCCTTCATCACTATCCACAACTCTACCGACCTTAGTCTCTTCTGCAAATGTACTAACCCATCCTTCAATGTCCTCATTCAGGTCACTTATATAAATGACAGCAACAGTGTACTTAAAATACATCCTGGCAGTACCCACCTGTAACTGAACTCCATGATCGATATTTCCCATCAACCGCTACCCTCTGTCTTCTTTCAGTGAACCAATTTCTGATCCAAACTACTAAATCATCCACAATCCCATGCTTCCATATTACCGGCAATAGCCTACCATGGGAACTTTAACCAACGCCTTACTGAAATACATATATACCATATCAACTGCTTTACTCTCATCCATCTCTTTGTTCAGATTCTTAAAGAGTTCAATAAAGTTTGTGAGGGCACGACCTACCCTTTACAAAACTGCGTTGACTATCCCTAATCAACTTACTCATCTCCAGATGCTTATAAATCCTATCCCTTACAAGCCTTTCCAATACTTAACCCAGAATCAAAGTAAGGCTCACAGGTTCTATAACTACCAGGATTGGCTGCACTGCCCTGCTTGGGATGGCACGATGGCACAGTGGTTAGTGCTGTTGCCTCAGAGCACCAGAGACTCGGCTTCAATTCTTGTCTCAGTCAACTGTCTGTGTGGAGTTTGCACATCCTTCCCGTGTCTGTGTGGGTTTCCTCCGAGTTTGCTCCCAAAGTCAAAGATGTGCAGGTTAGGTGAATTGGCCATGCTAAATTGCCCATTGTGTTAGGTGTAGGGGTAAATTCATATAAACATGTCTATGTAATTGTCTGTAGGTTCAGCCCTCATTCTCCGATGCTCCAGGGAAAATACCCCAGCCTATTCAGCAACAACCCTGGAACCATCTTATTAATTCTTTCTAAGCCCTTTCAAGTTTCACAACATCCTTCTGACAGCAGGGAGACTAGAATTGCAGAGTACTATCTTATTAATCTTTTCTAAGCCCTTGCAAGTTTCACAACATCCTTCTGACAGCAGGGAGACTAGAATTGCAGAGTTCTCCAATTGTGTTGGAACGTAGTAATCTTTCGCTCTCTGAGCCTCCCAGTCTTCTTGGTGCACAGTAAGTCCTGGAATGAACAATTTGTTTACGATCTTAACCATATCCGGCAGTTATGCACATCGACGGCTTCAATGATCTTTAATTGCCCCTGCTTTGTCCCGAGTTAGTCGTTTACTCTTATTGTATCTATATTATCTAAAATCAGTTTTGGATTGTCCGTATCCTTCTTTGCCGAGGCAATTTCATGTCCTCTTTTTGCATTCCTGATTTCCATTCCAGTGCCCCTGTGATCCTCAGGAATTCCCTTGATCCAGCTGGCTATACCTGGCATGTGCCCCTTTTCCTTGACCAGTCCCTCAATGGATAGCTGGCGATTCCAAATGCTCTCAGCATTGACCTGCACACAAACAGGAACATGCCGGCGCTGATTGCTCAATGTAACTTACTTTTAAAATATTCTCACTTGCCAGACTTCCCTTTCCCTGCACATAGACTCCCAATCACCTTTTTTAAGTTCCTGGCTAATATGATCAAGATTGGTCCGGCCCCATTGTATAACTTGAATTTGTGGACCAGGCCTGTCATTCCATAGCTGTTTTCAAACTAATAGAACTGTGGACACTTTGGCAAAATGCTTTCCCACTAACACCTCAGTCCCTTTCCCTACCTTTTTTCCAAAAGGGAGGTCAGATTTTGCCCAATTCTGTTTTCAGGCCATTTATAAATTGATTGTGAGTTTACTGGAAATCATTTACCAAATTCCTCCCTTGCAAACGCTGAACACTGGCAGTCCCGGTCTAAGATGGAAATTTTAAAAAACATCTACCATAACAGCCCTATCATTATGATTGACATTTGGGATCACCCAACATATTTGTTCCTCGGTCTGCCACTTGTTATTATGGATTAGTAGGACAGTCAAATCGAAGTGATGACCCATTCTTATTTCTCATTTCCACTAACATAGCTTCACTGGGTTATCCCACAGGAATATCCTCTCTAAGTACTGCTGGAATGAGTCATACAATCAAAACACATCACCACGCGTCCTCTATTGTCTCCAATTCAATGCTTCCTGTGGTCTCTCTACCTTGAAACAATGAGCTGTCAGTCCTGCCCCTCCCTCAGCTGTGTTTCTGTAATAACTAATAGCCCAGTTTCATGTTCCAATCCATGCCCTGAGTTCACCTTCCTTAGCTGTCAGGCCCCTTGCATTGAAATAAATGTAGTTTAATCATCAATTTCCCCCCATTCCCTGCTACGTTCTTGCCTGCCTAATTTCTTGAAATGGCTCTCTTTAACTTGTGTACGAGCCTCAATCTTCTTTTTTACCCTTCGACTGTTTAAGATACAACACTCTGCCAGAATAGACTATATCCTCCCAAGCAGCTCTACCAATTCACCCCACCAGGATATGGGTCCCTCTACCGCTCCCAGTTCAGGTGCCTTCCCCACCCGATGCACCTGTGCTGGCACCTTCAGGGATCTTTGGATTGTCCACTCAGGTCCCTGTGATCCTCTGCACTCCGCAGGGTCCGAACATTCATTATGCCTGTCCTTCGCTTATCATACCTCCCATAGGGTATGACCTCACATTGATCAGAACTAAACTCTGCTCAGATTATCATTTGATCGTCATCAGACTGCAGCGAGAGACCACCCCCCTCACTGTGAACAACATCCTCACTTTTCATGACATCTGCAAATTGACTAATGATACTTCTGCTTTCACATCGAAGTTATCATTCCACGGACGAACCAGGGATGGTTCTTGCGCAGATCCCTGTGGTACTCCCGCTGGTGAAACAATTTCAAATACAAAAAAGATTATCCACCAATTTTGCATCCCTTGCCTTGGATCCCACTGGTTTTTTCCTTTTGGATCAGGCTTCCATGTGGGACCTTGTAAAAAGCCTTCCTGAACTCCATGTAACCCACATCATCTGCACTGCCCCCTTCGGTATTTTTAGACAACATTTCAAAAAATTAACTGAATCTTCCTTTACCAAATCCGTAATGACTAATCCGAGTTGATGCTTGCATTTGCAAGTGTTGATTCATCCTCAGGGTGGTTTCCAATAATTTCCCTCCCATTGCTGTCATGCCATCTGCTCTGTAATTACCTGGCCTATCACTGCTGCCCTTCCTGAACAAAGGAACCACATTAGCGATCCTCCAGTCATTTGGCACTTCACCCATTGCCAGCAAAGCATTATGTATATTCACCAAGGCACCAACAATATCCTCCGTTATCTCTCATACCAGCCTGGGATACATTTCATGGGGCACTGGCGATTTCTCCACCTTTTTATGCCTGTAAAAATATTTAGTACCTCCTCCTTATTGATCTTAACATGTTATAGAACCTCACCAACCCGACTGAAAACTCTGGATGCAATGCCTTTCTCCTGTGTGAATACCTAATCCACTTCCTCTGCCTCCATGCACAGATTGTTTTTCTTTTGGTTTCTAAAAGGCCTCACCCTTTCCTCAGTTACTCTTTTATTCTAACTATACTGATAAAGTACCTTGTGGCTTTTCCTTATAGCATCTGACAAAGATATTTCACCGCCATTTCTGAAGACCCCGTTACACTCCTTATACTTGTGAATGGCTTTGCCTGGTTTTATTGCACTGTGTTTTGTTCATTTAACTCACAATATTGCTTGATATGTATTCGCTGGACTTGCTTAATTTACTACTCCCTCGTCATGAACACACTGGCCCTGAATTCTCACTGTATCACTTTAACACACTCCCACTTTCCAAATATAGACCCAACTGCAGATCGTCCTCCCAGTATATGTTTGCCAGATCCTCCCCACTGATCGTGATATTGAAAAGAGACTCAGTTGTGAGGTGGACTGAGAGGAGACAATGTGGCTGCAGAAGAGTCCTCAGGATGGTGTGCTGCCTCCCGGGTGCGAGGGTAAAGGATGTCTCTGAGCGGTTACTGAACATTCTGAAGGAGAGGGTGAACAGCCAGAGGTAGTTGTGCACATCGACCCCCATGACAGAGGCGGGCAAAGGGATAAGGACCTTTGAAATGAGTATCATGCCTTAGGTAAGAAGTTAAAAATCAGGACCTCAAGAGCAGTGATCTCTAGACTACTCCTAGTGCCACATGCCAGTGATAATAGACATAGAAATATAGGTCGGGGGGATGTATGCCTGAGGAGCTGTTGGAGGGGACAGGGCTTTCAGTTCTCAGCTAATTGGGATCTTTCTGGGGTAGAAGTGACCTGTACAAGGGGATGGGTTATACCTGAACCAGAGGTACACCAGTATCACTGCGGGGAGATTTGCTCACGTTATCCTAGAAGGTTTCAAATAGTTTGGCAGGAGGTTAGGACTCTTATTAAGAGAGGGAACATTGAAAACTCAGGGGAAAATACATTAGCCATTGAGAGCAAGTTTCCTATTCAGGTTATCCAAGGGCACATACGAGGGAGGGAAAATACTTTTGGTTTAAAGTTCACTTATTTAATGCATGAGGCCTGACTGGTGAGGCAGATGAGCTCAGAGCATGGATTAGCTCTGGGGACTGGGATATTGTAGCCATAACCGAAACATGGCTGAGAGAAGGGCAGGATTGGCAGCTCAGTGTTCCAGGGTACAAAAGCTACAGGCGGGGCAGAAGGACAAGTAAGTGAGGAGGGGAGTTGATCTTTTGATAACAACAGTGATTAGAGAGGATACTCTTCAAGAGTCATCAAATGAGGCCACATGTTTAGAACTTAGAAACAAATCAGGGGTGGTCACTCTGTTGGGACTATATTATAGACCCCCAATAGCCAGCAGGTACTAGAGTAGCAGATGTGTAGAGAGATTGGAGATACCTGTCGGAATAATAGAGTAATATTGGTTGGAGATTTTAATGTTCCCAGTATTGACTGGATCACCCAGCAAGTAAAAGGCCCGTACTGAGTGCAATTTGTCAAATGTGACCAAGAGCATTTCCTAAATCAAGATGCAACTCTAACAAGGCCCAACTCTACTCAGGAGGATGCAACACTGGACCTCCCCTCAGAAAATGTGGCCGGGCAAGTGACTGAAGTGTCAGTCAGAGAGCACTTTGGATCCAGTGACCACAACTGTCTTACTTTTAACATCGTTATGGAAAAAGATCAGATAGGTCCACAGATTAAGGTGGGAAACTGGAGCAGGGTCAATTTTGTGGCCATTGGGCAGGATCTAGCAGAGGTCGATTGGGTGAATTAAAAATAACACATAACCAGGTCGTAGTCCAACAGCTTTATTTCAAAGCAGTGGCTTTCAAAGTGCAGGTGAACATCCTAAAAGATGAAAGGCATGAACTAAATGCGTTTGATATTACATTCCATGACACTGCAATCCTGTTCCGATAAATTATGTGCTTTTTGATTGTGCTCCACAAATACCTGATTAACCAGTGCTCCGAAACCTAGTGCCTCCAAATAAAGCTGCTGGACTGTAAGCTGTCGTTGTGAAATGTTTAATATTGTCCATCCCAGTCCAACACCGGCTCCTCCACATCATGTTACCGTCACTGGATGAGTCTGTTTGAAGGAAAAGGAATGACTGGCAAATGGGAGCCTTTTAAGAGTAAGATATTAAGAATCCAGGACAAGTTTGTCACTGTTAGAGTGAAGGGAAAAGCTGGCAGGCTTAGGGATTCGTGGCTTATGAGGGATACTGAAGTTCTGGTCTGGAAAATGAAGATGGCATACATTGGATTTAAGCTTTCCATATTCACCTCACGTACCTCACCAGACTGATTGACACAATCAATCTGTGAAGACCCCACAATCCTCTCAGGTCCCTGCAGCACTCCTGGTCTTTAGAACCCGCTCCAATACCTGTGACTCTTCCAGTCCAGTTCCAATAAGATTCCCTATCTATGTGACATCCAACCGTCGCCAGCACGCACCCTGTCAATGCAATCTCCTCCAGTCTCTCCATCCATCTACCCATCTTTATAACCTTCGCCAGCTCTTACACCCTTATCTGTGTAAACAGCACCCTCCCGTACAACCCTTCCCACTTCGACCAAACTGCAGGAGGTTACTAATGCTCCCTTACCTGTGAAACTGTCTCCAAACAAAATTGCTTCCTTTATCTCCAGGAAAATCAGTCCGATTACACATCCTCCATGTCTAAAAAACCTGCAGAAGCTTAGCCTTCCTGTATCTATAAACATCTACAGTCACGACTACCCTCCATATGTCTGATTGTTCTTCCATTCTATACAAACTTCTTTATCTCTGTCATCTGCTCCGTTCCCTCAGCACTCCCTGTCTGTGTAAACCACCCCAACCTAACAACATCCTTATCACTGTAAAGTGCGCCATCCTACCAACCTCCCCATCTTCATGAGACCCCGGTAGGCCCTCCAGCTCTCCACATTTCTGTAAACTCTTGTGGCTCTATGGCCTTCCCTTCCTGTGAAACCCCCGCAAGTCCTCCCAACCCTCCCAGCCTGGGTCATCTGTTCCAGATCAGATCATCGCTGCCTCTGTAAGCTCCGACACTCCTAGTAACCCTTCCTATTTGCGTTTCTTGATTCAGATCCCATCCTCTCCAGCTTTCTGAAACCTCTTCCTGCCATTGCAACCCTCCCTATTTAGAACATGGAACAGTACAGCAGACTAGAGGCACTTCAGCTCTCGATGCTGTGCTGACCTTTTAGCTTACTCTAACCTGTGAAGGTTTTCTGCAGAATCCTCCAGTTTTAAAACCGCCCTATTTGGTAAATTCCTCCAGTCCCGACAGCACTCAAACTGTGAAACTTCTTCAAGCTCCTCCAATCCTCCTTAGGTTTGTGACCTCCTTTACGAGCATCAACCCTCAAAATTACCGAAGCCTCTTTTGGTCACTGCAATGTTCCTAATATCTGCAAAACCCTCCAGTCCTGATATCTCTCTCTTTCTCTGTCACAACCACTTTTTTCCAGTGCCTTTCTGGGGAACACTGCAGAGGATGGAAGAGGTGTAGAGAGTGGGCGATGTTACAGAGGTAGGAATGGCTGCCCAACCTGAAGAATGGTACTATTGTACGAAGGGACGTGGATCATCCAGGAGGTGAGAGGTAGCGCAATTCATAGAACGCACAGGATGGACCTAGGAATGGGTTGTGGAACCTGAAGGATGTTACAATTTGAATAACAGATCATTTTTGACTGGACCATTGGACTGATCGTAATGTCCTAATTCTGGAGATCTCTATCCGAATTGGTGAGGACAGCTTCAGATTGCCAAACTGGGAGTTGAGTTCAGATGTGAATCTCTTTGCCCATTCTGTCTGTGTACCTGACACTGACCTGATGCTGCTCTGGTACAAAGCTCCATTTGTGCATCTGGTAACCGCTAGATCTACAGGACTGACCCGAGCTCACCTCATCAAAGACTTCATTTGGAATGTTTTTATTTTAATATTTTTAAGTGGCACTTATGTGAGATGCAGGAATTGGGGAGTTTCTATTTTGAGAGAATGAAGCTTTTATATTGATCCTGAACCACGCAATGGAGGTTCATGGATTCTGTTGTCTGCAGACTGTCACTGAGAGGATTATATAAGAAGGGAATCTGATTGCAGATGGTCTTTGCCTGGGAGAGTGCGTATTTACCAATTTATGTCAACTAGGCCACAGTGTTTCTGGAGAATGTATAACGGTGTAAAACCTCACCTGCTGGTTAAGGGGTGAGTGCACTGGGCCCTGAGTACCAGGAGCTGGGAAACCTCATGCTGGGGCTTGGCACCAGACTGGGTGAGAGCAGCTCCCTGAGTAAATAACAGGTAAGGAGCATGGGATCCTCCTGCTGTGTTTGACCTTGTGCCATATCGTTATCTCCCTCTCATGAGTGAGCGTGTCATGTTCTGCAGTCCTGACAGTGTCCACTCCCTGTAAACGCTTCCAGCTGTTGAACATTTCCCTTCTCTCTCACTCCCTCCAGCCCGCCCAACCTGGCCTTTGTCTCATATCTCCTGTAGTCCGAAATGACCCTGCTCTTTGTTATTGCATTGCATGCCTTTGAGCTGTATGGGTACAAACCTGAAGGAGATTTGGACCATTTGATGAAAAAGATAACTTCCCCTTTTTCCACTTGTGTCAAACAGAGTCTGCTTATTTGTGTCTCTTCCATAAGGAGAAGGAATCATCCTTTCATGCATCCACCCTGCCTATTCCCCTGAGGATCTGTACATTTTAATGACGATAGTTGTCCTCCTGATGACCCTCAGTGACACAGTCCCAAAGTGATATGTTTATGTTCCTATAATTTTTGCAACCACTTCCATTTGTTCTGTCCCTCCATCATTCGGAAACCTCCCAAGACTGGACAGTGCTCCAAACCACTAATTACTGAGAATGCTCCACCATCCCTATCTCTGTAAACTCCTCACACTCCTACAATCCTCCTTGAGTATGTGAACTCCTACAGCTTCTACAGTCCTTGCAAATTATTGCATCTCCTTCTGCCCTCACCATCTCTATGTCTGGTCATTTCTCCATTCCACTGTAAGCTGCTCCAGCCCCTTCAAATCTGCCTATTTCTGCAAGGTCCTGCAGTTCCACAAAACAGCTATCTACGTGGAACTTCAACTAGAGATCACTACCTCCCATATCTCTATAATCCCGTGTTGTTCTCTGTATCTCCGTTCCCAGCTTTCGTCCCGACAACCCTACTTCCATGTACAGCATCATCAAATCCATGTAATCCTCCGAATCCGTGCAACCTCCATCAGACCTTGCAACACTGCCACGATCTCTGGCTGCCTGCAGTAATTTCAAACTTCCGCAATTGTATAACATCTCATTTTTCCATGCCGCTCCCTATCATGATGAGCTGCTCCAAACCTTACAAACTTTCCTGCCTTTGTATACTGTCAAGTTGATACATCTCTTCTCATTCCTATAATGTCCTGCAGACCCTACAAGCCTCCCTGTTTTGTGAATTCTGCCTACCACAGGTACTTTCCCCATCTGTGTAAATGCCTCCAGCCACTCCAACCCCTTTACTGTGTAGAATCCTCCAGACCCTAAAGTCATTGCTGTGTGTAACGTCCTTCAGGTCTATATCCTCCGATTTGCTGAAACCTGCTCTCACCGTTGCCACCCCCATTATTTCTTAACGTTGATTAGTCTATAAATCATCCCTATCAGTGTGATCTCCTCTAATGTGTACAATAAAATCATGAAGGGTGTAGACAGGGTGGATAGAGACAAGCATTTTTCCAGGGTGAAGGATTCAATAACGAGAGGTCACACTTCTCTCGTTTGAGAGATGGAAAGTTTAAGGGGGATACACGCAGCAAGTGCTTTACCTAGAGGGTGAAGGGCATTTGACACGTGTTGCAAGCAAAGGTGGTAGAGGCAGGCACTGTAGATTAATTTAAGATGCGTCTGGACAGAATGATGGGGAGCAGAGGGACGCCGATGCTTACGACTTGACCGACAGGTTTAGACAGTAGACTTGGATTGGCTCACTCTTGGAGGATCGAAGGGCCTGTTCTTTGTTCTTTTCTTTGTTCTTTGCTCTTTGTTCTTTGTGTACAACAAGAGAGCGTAATCTCTTCAAATCCTTCATTTCCTATACGCTATGTATTAGTGTGACTATTTTGAGGCCATTGTATCCTCCTTTCTATCTACAAACAGCTCCACACACACACTGTAGCCTATCCTATGCTCATACGGGACTCGGATCTTTTACAACTCTTTCTATGATTGTAACCTCCTCCAGTCTCAACACACCTCCCGATCCCTATGATATCTGTGTACATGCACAACACTCACGCTCACTAAAATATCTTCCAGTGCTTAAAATCAGCTCTCCCACTAACTTTCTCTATTCCATAACTTCCTCCATATCCCTGGAGCATTGTCTAGTCCATACAACACCCCCCAACCCTGTCATATTCTACAGTCCATAACTTACTCCCTATCCCTGTAACATTCTCCAGTCCATGCTACCCACCCTATGCCTGTAACATTCTCCAGTGCATACCATCCTCACTCTCCGTTTAATATTCTGGAGACCATACCAATCTCCTTATCCATGTAATATTCTCCAGTCTATACCATCATCCCAATCCCTCTTAACTGTTGTTAAATGTACCACATCCTCGTATCCTGTGAATGATTCTCCACCCTGCTCAATGTAATCCCTATAATGAGCCACAACTCGATACACATCCCTATCTGGAATCTATTTAAAGCGGCTCTATGTCTATAATTTGCACGAAACAATTAATCTTTTCTCCTGCGAACATTCTCTGGCACCTGTAACTATCTTTAACCCTGTTAAGCCCCCAAACGTCTCTCTAACTCCATGACCTCTTTCCGTCCCTCAAAGACCCACTCTCAGTGAAATGCACGCTGCATTTGCAACAAGACAGATGGAATGATAACATTACCTGTAGTGAACAGATATGATCGAACTGTGATCGAATTATGGAAATGTATCTGCAGAATAACGACGGCTGGGAAGTGATTATTGAAGGGTTTCAGCAGCATCAACTAAAAGCCAAACGAGGTCCAGTTGCGTTCATCATAACAAGAGGAACTGAGTATAGAAACAAAGAGGTTCTTCTGCAGCTGAGCAGGGCCCTGGTGAGACCACACATAGAATATCGTGTGCAGTTTTGGTCTCCAAATTTGAGGAAAGACATTCTGGCAATTGAGGGAGTGCAGCGTAGGTTCACGAGGTCAATTCCCGGAATGGTTGGACTATCTTATGTTGAAAGATTGGAGTGACTGGGCTTGTATACCCTTGAGTTTAGAAGGCTGAGAGAGGGTCTGATTGAGACGTATAAGATTATTAAAGGATTGGTTGCTCTGGAGGCAGCAAGCATGTTTCTGCTGATGGGTGAGTCCCGAGCCAGAGGACACAGTTTAAAAATAAGGTGTAGGCCATTTAGAACAGAGATGAGGAGAAACGTCTTCACTCAGAGAGTGGTTGTGTGTGCGGAATGCTCTGCCCTGGAAGGCTGTGGAGGCCAAGTCTCTGGATACTTTCAAGGAAGACTTGGATAGTGTTTTTAAATATAATGGAATTAAGGCTGATGGAGATAAGGCAGGAACAGGATACTGATTGAGGATGATCAGCCATGATCATAATGAATGGTGGTGCTGGCTCGAAGAGCATAATGGCCTACTCCTGCACCTATTGTATATTGCTGTTAGGTAAGGATACAGTCAGTGCATCAGAGAGACAGCCAGCTTAATCTGGGAATCAAAATTTAGAGTCACTTTGGGTGGAGGTGAGAAATACCAAGGGAGATCTGGAAGATCAAACCACAATCCATGGAATTCAAGGTGGTTAATAAGCTGGATGCAATATTTTATTGGTGATAGTAGACAGCGGGTGTGGAGCAGTGAATTTCGGGTTGGAGGTCTGTAGCCAATGCTGTTTCACAAGGATCAGTGCTGCGATTTCTGTTTGTAATTTATTCCTGTGATTAAGATGAAAAGATCAGCAGATTGATTAGTAATTTTGCAGATGGCGATTTGGAAATGCATGTAACGTTTAGGGGTAGTTAGGGGAATTGTGGTTACTGACTAAGAGTGTTAAAGGTTGCAGCAGTGTGTAGATGAGCGGGAACGTTGGGCAGAGATGTGACAAATCGAATTTCATCGGGACAGGTGTGAAGTGATGCATTTATGAAGTTAAAGAAAGGAGAAGTACACTAGTTGACAAATTGGAAACATTGGTAAACAGAGAGACATTGGAAGCAAATCGTAGCTCCCTGAAAATAACAACACAGTAGGATGTGGTGGTAAAGGAGGAGTATAGTATGCTTATCTTCATTGGTCACAGTATTGAGTACAGACGTTTTCATGTCATGTTGTGACTGAACGAAAGTTCTTTCGGCCATATTTGGAAGGTTGCATGTAGTTCTCATCGCCTATTTACAGGAAGGATGTGGAGGCTTTGGGGAGGTTGCAGCAGAGGGTTGGCAGAATGTTGCCTGGACGAGAATATGTTTACTGTAAGGAGTTTGGACGCATTTGGATTGTTTTGCGACAGTATCAGAGACTGAAGCGTGACTGGGTACAGGTATATAATATTAGGAGAGGCGTGAATAGTGTGGATAGTTGGAATCCTTCTTCCAAAGTAGAAATATCAAATACTAGGACGCCTCTGTTTAAGGTGAGAGTGAGAAGTTTTAAGTAAGATGAATGAGGCCAGTTTTCTTTACCGAGAGGGTGGGAGCTGCTCAGGAGGTGGGAGAGGTGGCAATGAGAGCAAAGTTTTGAAGTGACATTTAGACAGACACATGAACAGGCAGAGAATAGAGGGATATCGCCCATGTGCAGGCAGATGGAATTAGTTTAGAATAGCATCATGGTCAGCACAGCCATGGTGGGCCGAAGGGCCTATTACTCTGCTGTACTGTTCCATTTCCTAACTTAACGGCATCTTCCCTGTCAAAGCCCCTCAGAATCCTGGATGCTTCATTCAATTTCTTTCCCTTTCTTCAAAACCTTAATGGGTTCAAGTTCAATCTACTGCACCTCTGCTTATTGGAAAATTCCGACATCTCCAGGATCAGCCGAGTGAACCTTCCCTGGCCTGCCTCCAATACAAGATTATCTTTCCTTAGGGCACGCATTCTGTTCATTATAATCTTGGTGTGGTCTGACTTGTACCTTGCATCGTTTGAGGAAGACATCACTATTTTTAGACTCCATTCCTTTTGTAATAAATGCCAGCATTTGATTTCCTTTCTCTATTACCTGCTGACCCTGTAAGCTACCTTTTTCAGATTGGTAAACAAGAACTCCCTCAACCCTTTCTGCTGTCAGTCTGAAACCAAATAGTGTTAGTCTGAGAGTAAGTCGGGAACATGCTGGAATGCATTTTAAAGGAATGACAATAAAATATAACTGGATGCTTAGAAACAATGGGAGCCGCATGATTTTATAAAATGGAGATAATGTAAATCTGTTGGATTCTATATTTTGGTGTGACCATGAATGCAGAATAGATAAGGGTGGGGGAAGCTAGTTGCGGTGGAGGGATATTTGAAAATTCAGAAGCATTTTGACAAGTTTCAACAAGGGCTAAAAATTAGCTTGGGTGGGAATAGGGCCCCTGAAAGGTCAATGAGCGTGTCTGTGTGGAGACACTGTTGATGGGTGAGATACTGAATAAATATTTTGTGTTAGGATTTATTGTGGAGAAAGACGTGGAAGTTCGGGAACTTGGGAAAATACATAGTGATGTCTTGAAAAGAGTGCATATTGGAGAACAGGAGGTGCTGAATGTCTTAAAATGCAAAACAATTGCATAAAACCTTGGGACATGATCAGATGTACCCCAGCGCCTTGTGAGAAGCGAGGGTGGAAATTGCAGGGCCCCTCCCAGAGATATTTGTATTAGCGACAGCCACTGCAGACCAGTGAGACTGATGGCAGTGGTGTAAGTTATTGGAGGAATTCTGAGAGAAACGATCATCATGCATTTGGAAAGGCAAGGACAGATCAATGACAGTCAGAATGGATTTGTGCACGGGAAATCATGTCTCAAACCTGACTGTGGAGGTAGACAAGTGAGAGATCAAGGCAGAGCAGGACATGATGTCTCCATGGACCTTAGCAAGGCCTTTGACAAGGGTCTGCATTGCAGACTGGTAGGTAAGTTTAGATCACACATAACCAGCGAGCGCTCACCAACTGGATACCAAACAGGATTGACAGTCAGAGACAGAGTGTGTTCATAGAGGGTTGCTGCTCAAACTGCAGGACTGTGACCAACGGTGTGCCCTGGGGTTCGGTGCTGGGTCACTGTTGAGCATCATTTATATAAACAGTTTGGATGATAATACAGGAGTAAGTTCAAAGTTTGGGAGAAGATTTGCAGCTCGGGTGCTCGATGTTGTGGTTCTGTTTGCTGAGCTGGGAATTTGTGTTGCAGACGTTTTTCCCCCTGTCTAGGTGCCATCCTCAGTGCTTGGGAGGCTCCTATGAAGAGCTTCTGTGATGTTTCCTCCGGCATTTATAGTGATTTGTACCTGCTGCTTCCTGTTAACATTTCGAACTGTCCGCAGCAGTGGCCGATATACTGGGTCCAAGTCGATGTGCTTATTGATTGAATCTGTGGATGAGTGCCATGACTCTAGGATTTCCCTGGCTGTTCTCTGTTTGGCTTGTCCTATAATAGTATTATTATACTACTATTATAGGACAAGCCAAACAGAGAACAGCCAGGGAATTCCTAGAGACATGGCACTCATCCACAGATTCAATCAATAAGCGCATCGACCAGGACCCAATATATCGGACAGCTGGAACTGACAACCAGAAGCGGCAGGTATAAATCACTATAAATGTCAAAGGAAACAACACAGCAGCGCTTCACAGGAGGCTCTCAAGCACTGGGGATGTCACCTAGACAGGGGATGAAACGTCTGCAACACAAATTCTCAGCTCGGCGAACAGAACCACAACAGGAGCAAGATTGTGAGTGAGACTGAAATTGGTGATAAAGTGGACAGAGAAGAGAGTTATCGAAGAGTACAACGGGATCAACCGTACTGATGGGCCAGTGGGGTTCGGAAGAGCAGATGGAGAAATGCAAGATGTCGCATTGTGGTAACGGAGACAGGGCTTGATTTGTACAATTAATGTTCGGGCCCTGAGTAGTGTTGTCAGTCAGTTCAGTGACCCAGAGATGCAGGTACACAGTTTTTTGAAAGTCGCGTCACGGATAGGCAAGCTGGTGAAGCAGGCATTTGTGATGGTTACCTTCATTGGGCAGAGCATTGAGAGTAGGAGTTGGGATGCCATGGTGTATCTGTACAGGACATTAGTGAGGCCACTGAATAGGCGTTGTTGATTATCTGGAAAAAATCAACTTGTTCACGTATGTCCTTTAGGGAAGGACATCTGGCATTCTTACATGGTCTGGCTCACATGTGACTCCAGTCCGACAGCAATATGGCTGACTCTGAGCTGCTTCTAAGCAATTAGCAGTCGGTTAATGTATGTTGGTCCATCCGGTGACATCCTTAGGCCATGAATGAATCAATGAAAATACATATGTTCATCCCTACCTCTGCAAACATCTCTAGTTGCAGGAAATAGTACTGGCTTTCTGACATTGTTCAGGACTTTTCCACTCCCTGTAACACTCTCACCACCACCAGCACCTTCAATTCTCCCTGTTCTGATCATCTGATTAAACGCTGACAATGTTTCCTCTTCCTACTGCACTCCTCCTGCGAGGAGACTCTCTTTAATAAATGCGTCCACATTTCTAAACGTTGGCTTCTTCAGAATTGATAGGTTTTTTTTCATCTCTTAATAAAATCTGATGAGTCCTGGACCAGGATTATCCAAAGTTGGGGAGGAGTATTGTGAAGGTATCGAGCACCTAGAGACTTAATGTGGGAAAAATGGGAATCCAGGAGAAAACAGCACAAGGAGCGTGTGACCACACCAAGGCCCCACTCACCCCTTTCCCATGGCCACCTTCTACCCAAGTGCAACAGAGTCTGTGAAAGGCCAAATCGGTCTATATTTCAGCCTCGTCTTTGACCCACCGCCAAAGAGATGATGAGATGGGAAGGTTGAATCCCCTCACAATTATCCCAGTGCCTTTTTGAAAAGTTCAAACAATTCCCTGCTAATGCAGTGTCTAATAATGTGATATCACGCAGTATCTCTCCATGTGATATCCCTCGCTGTGTGGGTCTATTTGCTGTCTCTGTCAGCATTTCTCCCTCTTAGATCCTGAGTTAACAGAATCGTCCACTCCAGAGAGATGCAGCAGCACAGGCAAGAGATGGAGACTGGGATTTTTGTGATCTCTGCTGGACTCTGCATGAGTTATCCTCATTGCATCAGTCTAATTTCCAAATCTTTCTCATGCAGGTAATCTGGATTGTCCTAACTCCTGTCTCATCCATCACCTCATTGTAGCTCAGGCAAAGAGAGATGGAGAGGGAGATCTGGAGCCTTCACTAAATTCTGCAGCCAGTGAGATTACTCACAGTAAACAGCATAGGGTGGAGGTAGTAGACTTCTATATTCAGAGCTGGAAGACCGGACATAGATACAGAGCTGGGCAAGGAGCAGCAACATTCTAGGCTTCATTCCAACCATCTTGTGAGGGTCGTGCTTTCACCTCTGCTGTATTGGTCCTCCATGCGACAGCACAGGGGATCGCAGGCATCAATCCTGACCCATGCTGTATTCGTGATCTCTGTAATATCCTCCAGTCCTGATAATCCTTCCTCTGTTTGGAATCTCCTCTTTTCCACACACACCTCTGTCTTTGTCTCTGTCAGGTTCTCCAGTCCCTAACACACTAATTCCTAAACTTATCCAGTAGATACTAAATTCCTTAATCCTTGTAAACCCTGACAGCCCTGTCTATCCCTGTAAGCTCCTCCCACCAATAGCACCTTCCATGTCAATGTATTTGTCTTTAATCTCTCCATCAGTCCCTACCTATGTAATCTTCTCCAGCTCCTACAACCCTTCCTTAGCTGTGAAAAAATTATAATTTCCTTATCCTCCTCCAATTCTTTGATCTTAATCTTGTTAAATTTTCACCCTCAGTCCCAAAACCATACCCCTCCCGACCACAGGAATCTCTTTCAGTTTGTGTAACCCTCCCCATTTGTGTAACTGTCTCCAACCCAGCAACCTGGCATTCTCCATTGCCTTCCGATTTATGTAGCCTCCAGAGCCTAGAACCTCCTTGTATCTGTAAACGGCTTTAGTCACTACAATCTTCCATATCTCTGTTAGTATACACAATACTCTCCGAGATGAAACAGCCCCGTCTGTGCCTCTCAGTCTGCCTACCTCTTCCTTTCTCTATACCTATCCCTATTCCTATCTCCAGAATCTAATCCAGCTCCCTCTATCTGTGTAAATTCCTCCAATCCCCAAACCCCTTTGTCCCACTGACATTCTTAACCAGATGTAACTCTGTTTAATTCTAAAATCCCTGAGTCCCTGTAAGCCACCCTATATCTGCAACCTCTAAACATCTGTTCAATCCCCCCATTATTGAGGAATGACTCCCTGCATTCGCCATAAGGCAGATGGAATGACAGTGAAACAGATATGATGGAACTGTCATTCCGGAGATTTGGCTGCAGAATGACGATCGCTGGGATGTGAATACTGAAGGTTTGTTGGGATAGAGTCATAGAGTCAGAGAAATGTATAGTATGGAAACTGATCCTTCCGTCCAACCCATCCATGCTGAGAAGATATTCCAACCCAATCTAGTCCCAATAGGCAGACTACACAAAAAAGCCAACAAGTTGTGAAGGAAGGAGGAGGTTAATGCATTAATTAGACAGTCATATGGATCTGAATATGAAAAGTGGAGCTGAGAATAAGCAAGCAGCAGCAACCGTTAGCAGGAATTCTTTTTTAGGCACGAACCAGTGATGGGAATGTCAATGTGGTTACAGTCAGAACACTGAATGGACTTATGGCAAGGGCAGTACAGTTACTGTGTGTGACAGTGGTCTTCATGCCGACTGATACAGCAATGAGTACAGTGCTGTAACGGAACGAATCCTGGATTGTATGTGAGATAGTTTTCTATAACATCATATCATATTTGTAGATCAAATGCTGTGTGCTAATAAATATCCAATAATCCCATTATAAAGGAGTTTTGTGAGCAGTGACCCATAATATTAGACGGGACATATTGAGTTTGTGCTCAGACCATGAGATGTAGGAGGGAAATGAGACCATTTGGCTCATTGAGTATGCTCTATCCTTCAATCAGATCATGGCTGATCTGATACTCTCCAACTCTACTTTCCTGCCTTTTCCACAAAACCCTTGTTTCGCTGATTCATTAAAATCTGCAGGAGGTTCCAGAACAGTTGGAGAGATAGACAGAAATGACAAATTGAGTTTAATCTGCACAAGTGTGAGATGATGTCAAATTCAAGTATAAGGTTAGCAAATTGAGGGACATTGATATACAGAAAGATATTGGTGCAAGTCAGTAACTCCCTGAAAATGGCAACAGCAGTGTTTCAGATGGGAAGAAAGCAAATGGAGCACTGGCCTTCATCGGTCACAAACTTGGGTAAATTGGTTTGCATCTGATGTTGTAATTGTATAAAATGTTTGTTTGGCCACATTTGAGTACTGTGTGCAGTTCTCATCTCCACACAATAGGAAGGATTTGGAAGCTTTGGAGAGGGAACAAAAGGCCTCGTTGCCTGTGTCAGTGTTTTTAAAGGTGTGATAGGTGTTATAGGAAATTAAGCAAGGTTGGATTGTTTTGTGAGAGTATCAGAGGCTGACAGGTGACCAGGTATAGGAATATAACATTTGAAACAGGGATAGATAATGTAGTCAGAATCTGTTTTCCAATGTGTAAGTTTCAAATACAAGAGCACAGATGTTTAAGGTGAGAAAGAGAAAGTTTAAATAAGGTGCGTGAGGCAAGTTTTTTTTTTTACAGAGTGGAATTTGCCAAGCGAGGTCATACAAAAAGAAATGTGAGTACGGTTTTGAAGTGGGATTTAGACAGAAACATGAACAGGCAGAGAATAAAGGGATATGGACCCATGTGCAAGCCGATGGTATGAGTTAGAATAGTATCTTGGACAGCATAGACATCGTGGGCCGAAGGACTTGTTGCTGTGCTCTACTGTTCTATTTTCTAACTTCCCAGCATCTGCCCGATAGGACCCCCTCAGAATCTTGGATGTTTCATTCCATTTCTCTCTCATTGCCTAAACTTCAATGGGTTCAACCTCAACCTACTCCACCTCTTCTCATTAGAAAATTCCACCATTTCCAGAATCAGCCGAGTGAACCTTCTCTGACCTGCCTACAATGTGACAATAGCTTTCCTTCCAGCACACACACTGTTCATAATCTTCGAGGTGTGGTCTGACTTGTACCTTGCATAGTTTTAGCTAGACCTGCCTAATTTTAGACTCCATTCCCTCTGTAATAATTGCCAGCATTTGATTTGCCTTCTCTATTACCTGCTGACCCTGTAAGCTACTTTTGTGCTGTCAGTCTGAAAATAAATATTGAGCAGAGGGATGAGCAGAGGGATCTTGGTGTCCATGTACACAGATCTCTGAAAGTTGCCACCCAGGTAAATAGTGCTGTGAGGAAGGCATATGGTGTACTGGGCTTTATTGGCAGAGGAATTGAGTTCCGGAGTCCTGAGGTCATGTTGCAGTTGTATAAGACTCTGGTGAGGCCTCATCTGGAGTATTGTGTGCAGTTTTGGTCGCCATACTATAGGAAGGATGTGGAAGCTTTAGAACGAGTGCAGAGGAGGTTTACCAGGATGTTGCCTGGAATGGTAGGAAAATCTTATGAGGAAAGGCTGAGGCACTTGGGGCTGTTCTCATTGGAGAAGAGAAGGTTTAGGAGAGATCTGATAGAAGTGTATAAGATGATTAGGGGTTTAGATAGGGTAGATACTAAAAACCTTTTACCGCTAATGGAGTCAGGTGTTACTAGGGGACATAGCTTTAAATTAATAGAACAGATGTTAGGGGTAGATTCTTCACACAGCGGGTTGTGAGTTCATGGAATGCCCTGCCCGTATCAGTGGTGAACTCTCCTTCTTTATGGTCATTTAAGCGGGCATTGGATAGGCATTTGGAAGTTATTGGGCTAGTATAGGTTACTCTTTTGCCCTGATTGAAACTTGAACAAAGGCTTCTGCTAATTCAAATACACCATGTGCCCTAAACCACTACACCCCTCCTACACACTTACAATTCTGCCATTTATATTCACTCCAACAAATTAAATCCAACAGGCTCAAAAACAAATTTTCTTTTATCAAATGTGTGTTTCTAAGTGGCCAGTTATTGTATATTGACATATCCTTTCTAACTATTTCAGTATGGTCCCATCTTACTGTCAGGCTAGAACATAGAACATAGAACATAGAAGGATACAGCGCAGTACAGGCCCTTCGGCCCTCGATGTTGCGCCGACCGAATCCACTGAAGAATCAATAAGGTCACCTATGTGTGGAACAAGAAGAGATGGGTGAGATATTAGACAAAATAGTCTTGTCAGGATTTACTATGGAGAAAGAGATGGAAGCTTGGGAACTTGGGGAAATAAATAGTGATGTCTTGGAAAAAATCCTCAACAGAGAAGAGAACGTGCTGGAATCTGAAAAGAAATAAAGATAGATCAATCCTCAGTAGCTCATTAGGTCGATCCTAGAATATTGTGGGAAGCTAGGGAAGAGATTGCAGTGTCCTTTACAGAGATATTTATATTATCAACAGACACAGTGAGATATTGGACGACAGGAGGGCGGTTAATGCTGTTGCAGCGCTTAAAGACTGCAGGGAAAAGCCAGGAAATTGCAGCCCCGTGAACCCAGTGAGGGGGAAGTTGTTAGAGGAGGTTCTGAGACAAAGGAGCTCCTTATGTTTACAAAGGCAAGTGCTGATTCGAGATGGTCAGCATGGCTGTGTGAGTGGCAAACCAAGTTTCACAAACCGGATTGACTCTTCGAGGAGGTGGCCAAAGATAAATGAAGGCAGAGCAGTGAATGTTGTCCACATGGAATTTAGCATCTGGTCAAGAGGAAGAAGGAAGCTTACTTAACGTTGAGGAAGCAAGGATCAGTCAGGGCTCCAGAGAGATACATTGTATGGTACGGTGTCTCAGTGGTTAGCACTGCTACGTCATAACTCCACGGATTTCATTTCGATTACAGCCTCAAGCGACTGTCTGTGGGGTGTTTGCGCATTCTCCCCGTGGGTTTCGTCCAGGTGCTCCGGTTTCCCCCCACAGCCCAAAGATGTGACAGTTTAGTAACTCAGCCATGCTAATTTACCCATAGTGTTCAAGGATGGGTAGGTTTGGCGCGTTAGTCAGGGCAAATGGAGAGTATTAGGGTGGGGTAATGTGGCTCGTTTGGATACTGTTTGGAGGGTTGATGTGGATTTCTTGGGTCAAATGGCCCGTTTCCACACTGTAGGGATTCTCTGAAGGTACCAGGAAGGAACCGAGAAATGGACTGAAGGCAACTAGAAAGGGGCATGAAAAAGCATTGTTGGGAAGGATTAAGGAAAACCGTGAGGCATTCTCCCCTTATGCGAGGAACAAGAGGATGGTCAATGTGAGGATAAGGCCACTCTGGGATAGTGGAAAGAACTTGTGACTGGAGTCAGAGGAGGTAGGGGAGGTCCTTAATGAATACTATGTCTCAGTATTCACTGCTGAGAAGGGTGTTGTCGTTCGTGTGGACAGCGTGAAACAGGCTCATGTACGTGAATAGGTGGCTGTTAAGAAGGAGGATATGCTGAGAAATTTGTAAAAGATAAGGATAGATAAGTCACTGAACCAGACTGGATGTGTCAAAATTTACTACACGAAGTGAGGGAATGGATTGCGGCGCACCTGGTGATTACCGTAGCACCCTCACTGTCCACTGGAGTCGACAAGATGATTGGAGGCAGGAAATTATTATTCCCCTGTTCAAGAAAGGGAATAGGGATAATTCTGGGAATTGCACGCCTGCCAGTCTTATGTCTGTGGTGTGCAGATTATTGGAGAGGACTCTGCGAGACAGGATTTATTATTCCTTGGGAAACCATAGTGTGATTAGAGACAGTCAGCATGGTTTTGTAAGGGGCAGATCATGCCTTACAAATCTTATTGAATCTTTTGAGAATGTGACAAAACACCTTTATAGCTCATTCAGAAAGTACGGAGTCATGGGATACAGGGAAGCCTGTCTGTCTGGTTCCCTGGCAGTTAGGCCCTAGTTAACTGCCCTACAGCCCTTGTTAGACCCCACTTGGAATATTGTGGTCAGTTCTGGTCCCTTCATTACAGGAACGATGTGAAAGCTTTAGAGAGTGTAAAGAGGAGATTTACCAGGATGCTGCCTGTAAAGGAGGACATGTCTTATGAATAAAGGTTGAGGGAGCTAAGGCATTTCTCATTGGAGTGAAGAAGGGTGAGGGGTGATTTGGCAGAGGTGAACAAGGTGATGACAGCCATAGATAGAGTGAGTAGAGAGAGATTTTTTTACCCTGACATAAATAGCTATTACAAGGGGGTACAATTTTCGGTGACTAGTGGATGGTTAAAGGGAAATTTCAGAAGTAGGTTCGCTACATACGGAGCGGTGGCTGAGTGGAATGCACTGCCGGCAGTGGCAGAAAAACTTGATGCATTAGGTACATTTAATATACTTCTGCATATCTCTTATATGCATAGCCCATATCTCTTCAAACACTTCCTATGCATATACCCATCCAAATGCCTCTTAAATGTTCCAATTGTACCAGCCTCCACCACATCCTCTGGCAGATCATTCCATTCAACTATCACCCTCTGCGTGAAAACGTTGCCCCTTAGGTCTCTTTTATATCTTTCCCCTCGCACCCTAAACCTATGCCCTCCAGTTCTGGACTCCCCGACCCCAGGGAAAAGACTTTGACTATTTATCCTATCCATGCCCCTCATAATTTTGTAAGCTTCTATGAGGTCACCCCTCAGCCTCCGACGCTCCAGGGAAAACAGCCCCAGCCTATTCAGCCTCTCCCTATAGCTCAGATCCTCCAACCCTGGCAACATCCTTGTAAATCTTTTCTGAAATCTTTCAAGTTTCACAACATCTTTCCGATGGAAAGGAGAACAGAATTGCACGCAATATTCCAACAATGGCCTAACCAATGTTTTGTACAGCCGCAAAATTGACCTCCCAACTCCTGTTCTCAATACTCTGAGCAATCAAGGAAAGCATACCAAACGCCCTTTTCACTATCCTATCTACGTGCGACTCCACTTTCAAGGAGCTATGAACCTGCACTCCAAGGTCTCTTTGTTCAGCAACACTCCCGAGGACATTACCATTAAGTGTATAAGTCCTGCTAATTTTGCTATCCCAAAATGTAGCACCTCGCATTTATCTGAATTAAACTCCATGTGCCACTTCTCAGCCCATTGGCCCATCTGGTCAAGATCCTGTTGTAATCTGAGGTAAACCTCTTCGCTGTCAACTACACCTCCAACTTTGGTGTCATCTGCAATCTTACTAACTGTACCTCTTATGCTCGCATCCAAATCATTTATGTAAATGACAAAAAGTAGAGGACTCAGCACCAATCCTTGTGGCACTCCACAAGTCCCAGGCCTCCAGTCTGAAAAACAATCCTCCACCACCACCTTTGATCCAGTTCTGTACCCAAATGGCTAGGTCTCCCTGTATTCCGTGAGATTTAACCTTGCTAATCAGTCTCCCATGGGGAACCTTGTCGAACGCCTTACTGAAGTCCATATAGATCACAATTACTACTCTGCGCTCATCAATCGTCTTTGTTACTTCATCAAAAAAAAATCAATCAAGTTTATGAGAATTGATTTCCCACGCAAAAAGACCTGTTGAATACCCTGAATCAGTCCTTTCCTTTCCAAATACATGTACATCCTGTCCCTCAGGATTTCCTCCAACAACTTGCTCACCACTGAGGTCATGCTCACTGGTCTATAGTTCCCTGGCTTGTCCTTAACACCCTTCTTATGCAGTGGAACCACGTTTGCCAACCTCCAGTCTTCCGGCACCTCACCTGTCACTTTCGATGATACAAATATCTTAGCCAGACGCTCAGCAATCACTTCTCTAGCTTCCAACAGAGTTCTCGGGTACACATGATCAGGTCCTGGGGATTTATCCACCTTTAACTGTTTCAAGATATCCAACAATTCCTCCTCTGTAATCTGCATATTTTGCAATATGTCACCATCTATTTCCCTCCAGTTTATATCTTCCATATCCTTTTTCACAGTAAATACTGATGCAAAATATTCATTTAGCATCTCCCCCATTTTCTGTTACTGCACAAGAAGGCCGCCTTGCTGATCATTGAGGGGCCCTATTCTAATCCATGTGGCCCTCCATTTGTCGCAGGTCTCCAGTCTGATAAGCAACCCTCCACCACCACCCTCTGTCTTCTACCTTTTGAGCCAGTTCTGTATCTAAAAAGCTATTTCTCCCTGCATTCCGTGAGATTGAACCTTGCTAATCAGTCTCCCATGTGGAAACTTGTCGAATGCCTTACTGAAGTCCATATAGATCACATCTACCGCTCAGCCCTCATTGTTACTTCTTCAAAAAACTCAATCAAGTTTGTGAGAAATGATGTCACACACACAAAGCCATGTTAACTATCCCTAATCTGTCTTTGCCTTTCCAAATACATGTGCATCCTGTCCCTCAGGACTCCCTCCAACAACTTGCCCACCACCGACGTCAGGCTCACTGGTTTATAATTCTCTGGCTTGTCCTTACCACTCTTCCAAACAGTAGCACCACCTTTGCCAACTTCCAGTCTTCTGGCGCCTCACTTCTGACAATCTGTGATACAATTATCTCAGAAAGAGGTCCAGTAATCACTTCTCTAGCTTTGCAGAGTTCGAGGGTGCATCTAATCAGGTCCTGGGAATTGATCCACCTTTATACATTTCAAGACATCAACACTTGCTCATCTGTAGTATGGACATTTTGCAAGGTGTCACCATCTATTTCCCTACCTTCTATATCTTCCATATCCTTTTCCACAGTAAAAACTGATGCAAAATACTCATTTAGTTTATCTGTCTTTAAAACGTTGTAATTGTACCCACATCCGCCCCTTCCTCAGGAAGTTCATTCCACAATCAAAACACCGTCTCTGTAACAATTTGCCCCCATGTCATTTTTTTTTTACATCTCTCTCTTCTAACCTTTCAAATATGATCCCTCATCTTGAGACTCCCCTATCCTGCGGAAAAGACAACTACCATTAAATCGATCTATGTATCTCATTTTGTAAAATATACTTTTATAACATCATGTCTCAACCTCCAGGCTCCAGTGAAAAAAGACTCAGCCTATCCAGCCATTTTTCAGAACTCAAGCCTTCCATATCGAGCAACATCCTGGTAAATCTCTTCTGAACCCGCTGCAGCTAAATAATCTCCTCCCTATAACTGGGCGACCAGAACTGGGCAGAGTATTGCAGAAAAGGCCTCACAAATGTCTGTGCAATCTCAGCATGACGTCCCAAATCCTCCACTCAATGGACTGTGCAATAGTCAGGTATGCCAAGCACTGTCTTATCCATCCTATGATGCAAATTCAAGAATTATGTATCTGAACCCAGAGGTCCCTCTGCTCTAAAACACGAACTGAGGCCCGAACATTAATTATATAAGCTCTACCCTTATTTGTTTTACCAAGTGCACTTACGATCTACAATTTATCAGCCCATTTTCCCATTTCATCAAGATCCCTTTGTAATCTCAAATTACCTCATTCCCTGCCCACTATGACACCCTCCAGCCTTTCCAGAACATCACACAGCGCTGTCAATGGTCCAAATATCTTTGTTCGGGGCTCCACAGTTTCTTCCCTAACATCCCACAATGTCCTGTGATACACTTAATCAGTCCTGGGGCTTTCCATACCTTTGTGTTTTAAAACCTTCTATAAAATGCACTCTTTTCAAGTCATTGAGATGTACATCATGGAAACAGAACCTTCGGTCCAACTCGTCGATGCTGACCAGAAGATGTAAATAAATTCATCCTATTTACCAGCATTTGGCCCATGTACCTCTAAACCCTTATTATTCATATACCCATCCAAATATCTCTTAAATATTGTCATAGTATCAGAATCTGCTACTTTCTCTCTCAGCTCATTCCATACATACATCACCGTGTGCTTAAAAAAGCTGTCCTTTCAGTGCCGTTTAAACATTTCCCCTTTAACCTTAAAGCTATGCTCTCTAGTTTTGGTCTCTCCAACCCCTGGAAAATACCTTGAATGTTTACCCAATCCATATCCCTCATGTTTATATAAACCTCTGCCAGGTCACTCCTCAGTCTCCGATGGTCCATGGAATATAACCCCAGCTTATTCAGCAACAACCTCAGAAATATCTTGTAAATCTTTTCTGAACACTTTCAAATTTCACAATATCCTTCCTATAGCAGGGATAATGGAATTGCAGAGAACTCCAAATATGGTCTAACTTATTACTTTTGTTCCCCGATTTCCCCAGACTTTGTCCACAGTAAGTTCTGGAGAAAAGAATGTGTTTAAGGTCTTAGCCATATCCTGTGGTTCCACGCATCAATGGTCTCATTGATATTTAAGGGACACTATTTTGGCTCGAGTACTCTTTTACTCAGCATATTTATACAATCACTTTTGGGTTCTCCTTATCATTCTCTGCCAAGGCTATTGCATGTACACTTTCTGCATTCCTGATTTCTACCCAAAGTGTATTCCTACAGCCCTGTGATCCTCAGGGATTCCCTTGACACAGCTGGCTATAGCTGACACGTGCCCTCTTTTCTTTGACCAGCCCCTCAGTAGACAGCCAGTGTTTCCTAATGTTGTCCGCATTGACATGCACACAAACAGGAACATGCTGGTGATGATCGCTCAATTTATCCCACTTCTAAAATATTCTCACTTGCCAGATTTCCCTTTCCCTGCAAATAGACTCCCCAATCACCTTTTGAAAGTTCTTTGCTAATACACTCAAGATTGATCTGGCCCCATTTTATAACTTGAACTTTTGGACTAAGCCTGTCCTTTTCCATCGCTATTTTCAAACTAATAGAACTGTGGTCACTTTGCAAAATGCTTTCCCACTCACACCTCAGTCTTTTTCCCTACCTTGTTTCCCAGGGGGAGGTCCGGTTTTGCCCCTTTCTCTTTTCAGGGATTTGCTTGGGAGTTTTTGGAACACAATTACCAAATTCCTCCCTTGCAAACACTGAACACTGGCAGGGCCAGTATAGGTTTGTAAAGTTTGAAAACCCCAACCTATTATTATGATTGATATTTGAGATCTCCTGATATATTTGTTCCTCAGTCTGCCACTGATTATTCGGGGTCAGTAGGACAATCGTGTCAGAGTGATGACCCATTCTTATTTCTCAGTTCCACTAACATAGTATCACTGGGTGATCCCACAGGAATATCCTCTCTAACTACTGCTGTGATGATTCATGCCATCAAAACCCACCACCACGTGTCCTCTCTTGCCACCCCTTCGATGCTTCCTGTAGCATCTCCACCTTGAAACAATGAATTGCCAGTCCCGTCCCTCCCTCAGCTGTTTTCTGTAATAACGATAATCTCCCCATCCCATGTTCCAATCCATGCCCTGAGTTCATCTTCCTTAGCTGTCAGGCCCCTTGCATTGAAATGAATGCAGTTTTATCATCATTTCCCCCCCCCCCCCCCACCCCACCATTTCGTGCTATATTCGTGCCTGACTTGTCTGCTTAAATTGCTGCCTTTAACTTGTGCACCAACCTCAATCTTCTTTCTGGCCTTCTGACTGTTTAAGGTGCAACATCCTGCCAGATTATATCTTCTCAAGCAGCTCTAACACTTCGCCCCACCATGATATGAGTCCCCCTCCTTCTCCCAGTTCAGGTCCACTTGTGCTGACACCTTCAGACATTCAGAGACTTGCCAACAAGGTCCCGGTGTTACTCGGTACTCCAGGAGGACCTACCATTCATGATGTATATCCTTCGCTTATGAGTGCATTACCTCACAGTGATCAGAGGTAAATTTCAACTGCCATTACTCTGCTCAGTTTATCATTAGATCGATATCTGACTGCAGCCTGATACCATCCCCCTCACCTTTCATGTCATCTAAACACCTAATAATGATCCCTCTGCTTTCACATCAGAGTTATTATTCAACAGAATAACCAGCAATGGTTCCTGCACAGATCCCTGTGGTACAACCACTGGTGAAAGAATTTCAAACACGTATAATTCTATCCACTAATTTTGTATCCAAATTACCAAATTGCCTTGGATCCCAGTGGCTCTTTACTTTTGGACCAGCTTCCATGAGGGACCTTGTCAAAGGTCTTATTCAAGTCCATGTAAACCACACCAGCTGCACTGCTCTCGTCAATATTCTGAGACACAATTTTAAAAAAAACTGAATTGAATTCCTCAGACAGTATCTCCATCTACCAAATCCGTGATGATGCTGCAGAGGTGATCCATGCCTTTGGAATTGTTGATTCATCCTCACAATTGTTTCCAAAAATTTCCCTCCCCCTGCTCTCAGACTATCTGCTCTGTAATTACCTGGCCTATCCCTGCTGCCCTTCTTGAACAAAGGAACCACATCAGCGATCCTCCCGTCATTCGGCACTTCACTTGTGGCCAGCAAATTTTAAATATATCCACTAGGGCCCCAGCAATCTCCTCCTTTACCTCCCACAGCAGTCTGGGATACATTCCATTGGGCACTGGGAATTTCTTCACCTTTATGTCTGTGAAAATATTTAATACTTCCTCCTTATTCATCTTTTCATGTTCTAGAACTTCACCATCCCAATTGAAATCCCCGGCTACAATGCTTTTATCCTGTGTGAATACAGATGGGAATTATTCATTGAAGTTCTCACCTACTTCCTCTGGCTCCATGCGCAGATTGTCCCTTTGGTTTCTAACAAGCCTCGCAGTTTACCTAGGAATCCTCTTCCTCTAACTATACTAATTAAATACCTTGTGGTCTCTCCTTAACAGTATCTTCCAAGGATATTTCATGCCCATTACTTGCCCATCATTTTAAGGATCCCCTTGCGCTCTCTATACGTTTGGTCGGTCTTTGCCTTTTTTCATCGCATTGTATTTCCTTTATCAAGCTCAGGATATCGCTTGACCAATATTCACTGGAGTTACTCCTTTGTCATTCACTCTTCACAGAACACACTGGCCTTGAATTCTCCCTGTATCACTTTAACATACTTCCTCTTTCCGAATATGAATCCAACTGCAAATAGTTCCTCCCGGTCTGTTTGCCAGATCCTGTCTTGTGACAGTGATAATGTCCAGTGACGGTGATATTCTAATGATTAGGGGACTTCCACAAACTTGGTATCTTCACTTCTGCCCTATCCTTATAATTTTCCAAAATGTCTTTGAAACCCAGTGTTATGACCACTATCATCAAAACATTATAAAAATCCTTATGTCTGTCACCTTGTCCAGCACCTACAGCCCAATCTGTCTGTAACATCCAGCTCTTCCTGACCTGCCCATCTGTGTACCTTCCTCCAGCCTCTCCAGCATATGATGTCACTCTAACCTTCTCTTGTCCCAACAGCACTTCTCCATCTGTCCTACAGCACCTTATTACCTCTAACCATCCACCACCCATTTCGCCTCACTGTCTGTACAGGGTCCTTCAGTTCCTACAGCGTTTCCTGCCAACCCTCCCTTTGTGTAACGTTCTGAAGACACCTGAACACTCCGAAGATCCGTAACATTGCCCTCTCTCTCTCTTCAATCTTCTCTGTTTCTGTGACTTCCTCCCATCGCTACAATGTTCCTTACCTCTGACCATCTCCAGTCAGTGCTAGCGTTCCTGACTCTCGAAGATCCTGCAGCCACTAAAATCATCTATGTGCCTGAAATATCCTCTCAATTGTTGTAACAACTCAAATTCCCACAACTGCCTCTGTCCATAACCTCAGCCAGTCCATAGAATCCTTGTTAACTCGGTAGCTTCACCCACTGTGTGCAATCTGTGTATGACTAACTTCATTCAGTCTCCCCAACTGTCCGTACCTCTTATTGTCGAGAGAATCCACAACCTTTCCTATTGCATTAACCTCCTCCAGTCCTTCTCATGGACACCATCTATGCAAACCTCTCCTGTTCCTGACTATATTTTCCTCCTGTTCCAATAAACCCTTGTGAACGTTGTGACCTAGTCCAATCTCTTCAGTGCTCTGTATAATCAGTCTCACTGTGCCTGGAACCTGGCTTCAATTCTAGCCTTGGCCGACTGTCTGTGTGGACTTTACATGTTCTCCCCCGCTAACTGTGTGGGTTTCGTCCGGGTGCTCTGGTTACCTCCCATAGCCCATCATTTGCATGATACGTGGATTGGCCATCATAAATTGACTGTAGTATTCAGGCAAGTGTGGTTTAGCTGAGTTCACCATGAGAAATGCAGGGTTTATTAGACAGGGAGAGGGATGGGTCTGGTTAGGATGCTCTTTAGAGTGTTGGTGTGGACGTGTTGGGCCGAATGGCCTGTTTCCACACTGTGGAGATTCTATTCAGGTTATTGCCCGGTGCTGTCAACCACCCCTGTCGCTTGAGCCTTGCATCATCCCCAATACTTTCCTTTTATGTGTAATCTTCAACAGTTTCTAAAACACACCTTGCTGATGTAAGCTTCTCCAGTCTTTACCACGATTGATATGACTGTCACCTCTTCCTGCTTTTAGAACAATCCCTATAACTGTTGGCATTCATTACAGTACTCCCAATCACTGTTCCATCCTGAAACTCCCAAAAAACATTTATATCTCTGTAAAGTCACCTGGAATATCTATACTTCTTTTTGACAGTCCCGTTCTGAGACTTCCTCTATGTCAAAAAAGTCATTAAGTGTAGGTAAACTTTAATATTATAACCTTCCCCCATCCTTACAGCTCTGAGGATCTGGAGAAGCTCTTTTCAAACCGACAGCCATCTCTGTGTCTGTGATCTCCTCTAGTCCCCATAATTCATTCTCTCTGAGCTCTTCTGTAGTCCATAAAACACTGCCGAACACTATTTGTATCATTGTAACCTCCTACAAAAATACAACCTTCCCTATCTGTGTAAATCCCTACACCAGTCCCTAACCCTCTAAGCTCCGTCTAACAATACAACTCTCCATGCTTGTGTAGTCATCTTCAGTCCCTACTCAACTCCCTATCTGTGTAACCTTCTCCATGCATTTTTCCTTCACTCTCTTCAACTGTCCTTGTCAGTGTAATATCTTCCGGACCCAAAAACACCCCTCTGTTTAACTTTCTCAGGCCACACAACCCTCACTATCTGTAACCTACATCTTTCGGAGAACCCTCCCTGTGTGAACTGCTCCAACTCTTCAACTCTCCATAAGCTCTTGCAGCTCTTACAGCCCTCCCTGTCTACATAACCTTTTCCAGTCCCTAAACGCCATCAGTCTGTGGAGAACCTAACACCATCCCTATCTGTGTTATCCTCTCACGTCCCTGCAACACTCCCGATCTGTAGATCCCACTCCAATGCCTGTGCCTCTCCCGGTCCTGTTCCTACAAGACTCATTAACTACTGTAACATCCTCCCATCACTATCACCGACCGTGTCAATGTAAGCTCCTCCTGTACCTCCATCCATTTATCCATCTCCATAACCTTGCCCAGCTCTTACACCCCTATCTGTGTAAACATCACTCTCCACTCGAACCCTTCCTAGCGTAGGAAATTCCTCCAGTTTGTGTTCTGCTCCCTTATCTCTGAAACTGTCTCCAACCAAACTTGGTACCCCAATCTCTGAAAAAAGAATCCAGATTCCACAGCCTCCTTGTCTAAATAGCTACCAGAACCTCAGCCTTCCTATATCTATAAACATCTACAGTCACCATATCCCTGTTTTTTCGTCCAGATGTTACAAACCTCTTTAGCTCTGTAATCTGCTCAGCTCCCTAAAACAGTCCCTTTCTGTGTAATCCTGCCCTTTCCTACAAACATCCTTATCCCTGTAAATTTCTCTATCCCTCCCAACATTTCCAATTCCATGAACCCGTCATCCTTACAGCTCCCCACATTTCTGTAAGATTTTGTGACTCTATGGTCCTATCTTCCTGTGAAACCACCTGCAGTCCCCACGGTCCTCCCATTCTTGTTCCTCTGCTCCAGATCAGACAATTGTTGTCTCTGTAAACACCACCACTCCTGACAACCCTACCCATTTGTATAACCTCGTTCAGACCCCATACTCTCCAGCTTCCTGAATCCTCTTCCTGTCATTGCAACCAAAACCACACGCATATGTAACAACTACCAGTGCTTAAACCCTCCCCAACTCAGTAACCTCTTGCAGCCCTAACAAAACACCTAAGCTGTGAAACCTCTTAACTCCCTCCCTCCTCAAATGCCTTCATCACCATGAAACCTCACAATTACTGAAGCCTCCTTTTGACATTGCAACCCTCCTAAGGTCTGCAAAATCCTCCTGTCCTGATATCCCTCCTTATCTCTGTCACCCCCACCACCCCCAGTGCCCTTTTGGGGAACATAGCGGAGGAGAGAAGATTTGAAGCGTCCGAGCCATGTTACGGAGGTAGAATTCTGGGAATTACAGATTTGGTCGAATATGTCTGTGGTGTGCAGATAATTGGCGAGGAGTCTAAAGACAGGATTTATGACTACTTGGAAAACCACAGTTAACTTAGAGACAGTCAGCATGGATTTGTGAGGGGTCAGGTCATGCCTCACAAACCTTATTGAATTCTTTGAGGGTATGACAGAATACATATTGATGGCTCATTTGGAAAAGAAGGATGATTGGGATACAGGGAAATCTGTTTGTCTGGATACAGGATTGGATGGCCCCGAGAAGACAGAGTTTGGCAGCAGATGGACAGTATTGAGCATGGAGCTGAGTGACCAGTGAGGTTCTGTAACAATCGGCTTTGGGACTCTGCTCTTTGTGATTTTTGTAAATGAGTTGGATGTGTATATTGGAGAGTGGACTAGTAAGTTTGCCAATCCCACGAAGGTTGGTGGAGTGGTCTGTAATGTGGAGGGCTGTTGTAGGTTGCAATGAGACACTGACAGGACGCAGAGCTGGGCTGGAAGTAGCAGGTGGAGTTCAATCTGGAAAAGTGTGAAGTCATTCATTCTGGAAGTTTGAATTGAATACAGAATTTAGGGTTAAAAGGCAGAATACTTGGCAGTGTGGAGGAACAGAGTGATCATGGGGTCCATATCCAAGATCCCTCAAAGTTGCCACGCACGTTGGTAGCGTTGTTAAAAAGGCATATGTTGTGTTGGCTTTCCTTAGCAATGGGATTGATTTAAATGGCCATGAGGTTTTACTGCATCTCTATAGCGACCTGGTGAGACCACACTTGGAATATTGTGTTCAGTTCTGGTCCCATCTTTACAGGAAGGATGTGCAAGTTTTAGAGAGTGTACACAGGAGATTCACCAGGATGCAGCCTGGAATGGAGGGCATTTCTTACGAAGAACGTTTGAGAGAGTTAAGGCTTTTTTCATTGTAGTGAAGAAGGGGGCGGGGTGACATGGTAGAGGTGAACAAGGGGATGAGAGGCACAGAGAGAGTGAACAGTGAGAGACTTTTTCCCTGTGACATAAATGGCTATTAAAAGGCGGCATAATTTTAAGGTGATTGGAGGATGGATAAGAGGATTGCGAATGGTAGGTGGTTGGATGGACTGCCAATGCCGGTAGTAAAATTAGACACGTTCGGGACATTTAATATACTCTTGGACAGACACATGGATAATATTAAAATGAAGGGTATGTAGTCTGGTTTGATCTTACAGTCGGATAAAAAGTTGGCATAGCATCATGGTCGAAGGGTCATGGGCTGAACTGTTCTGTGTTATATGTTCTGTCTGGCAAACTGGGTCAAAAGCTCAGATCAATGTAAAAAGGATATGGCATTCCACTCGGAGTAGCTAGTGAACTGGATACCAAATTGGCTTGATGGTAGGAGACAGAGGGTGATGGGAGAGATGTCATTTTTCTGACTGGAGGCATGTGACCAGAGGTGTAGTGGGCCCACTGTTGTTTGTCATTTGGATAAATGGTTTGGATGGGAATATTGGTTTGCTGGTAAGTAAGCTTCTTGGTTGACATTGACATTGATGGTAAAGTGGTTAGTGTAGAAGATTATATATGATACAGCAAGATTAATAGGACTGCTGGGATAGTGGGCTGAAGAAAAGCAGATGGAGTTTAATTAGATAAATGTGAAGTGTTCCATTTTGGTGAAACAACCAGAGTGGTACTTGTACAGTTAATGTTCTGGCCCTGGGTAGTGTTGTCAGTCAGTGACTCAGGGATGCAGGTAAACAGTTCTTTGAAAGTGGTGTCACAGGTAGACAGGCTGGTGAAGCAGGCCTTTGGCATGGTTACCTTCACTGGGCAGAGCATTGAGAGTAAGAGTTGGGATGTCAAGATACTGACAGACCTGCCATGCTTTTCCAGGACCACTATAATCTAGACTCTGGTTTCCAGAATCTGCAGCCCTTGTTTTTACCATGTTGAGTCTGTACAAGACACTGGTGAGGTTTCCATAAAATCATTGCTGATCAGTATGAAGAACTCATCCTGTTCACTTACCTCCTTTAGGGAACGACATCTGACATTCTCACCTGGTCTGGCTGACATGTGACTGCAGACCCACAGCAATATGGCTGACTCTGAGCTACCCTCTTGGCAATTCGCAGTGGGGCAAAGAATGCTGGTCCAATCAGTGACACCCACATTGTATGAATAAATAAAAATGCATATGTCCCTCCCTCTCTCTCCAAACCCCTCCATCTGCAGCAATCTGTACTGTCTTTGTAACACTGTTCAGGCCCTGACCACTCTCTGTAGCACTCTCACCACCTCCAGCACCTTCACCTCTCCCGGTTTCTATAGTGTCATTAAACACTGACAATGATTCCCCTTCCCACTGCCCTCTTCCTGCTAGCAGACCCTTTGCAATTCAATTAAAACCTACTCCTAAAACACTTTCTCACTTCAAGATTTTGAGTACTTTTTGGTGATCTTCTCAGCCTGATAATCTAATATGATCCATTTTGTCTTGAGTGAGGGACAGTTGGGAATTTCGTGCTAAGGTTTGATCTGTTTCAATGGAATGCCCTTTTGTAGAGTACTTTTCACTGTCCCTTCAAATGCTTTCCACTGTTCATTTACAGACACATATTTCAGTTTGTTTAGCCTGTTTATCTTGATCAGTTCTCCTCTCAACCTCATGTAACTGGCTATTTTTGTTTCTAGTTAAAATGTGTCCTTTCTTTGATTCACTTTAAAACTTTATATTTATTTAAACTGCACTTTATCAAAATTTCCCAGAGGATCTCTCCCGGTGACATTACTCAGTCACTAAATTTCATCACACAACGGTGGTTCTGAGATAGTTATGTCCCTAGGCAGTTGCACAATGTGTTATTCAAAGAAACACTGAAAAATAATTCTACAATCTCCTCTTCGAATATCACTCTTGTCAGTATGATTGTGAAGATTATATGAATGTTGAAGTTTCGCTAAATTATCACAATACCTTTATTAAGTAAATGAGTTCCTGTTTAATGCAGTGATGAGCAATGAAATGTGCTCGGTAGCTAAACCTCTTCTGCTCCTTGTGTCCTTGGAAAGCAGTAGCCAGTTTTTACATTCAGACTGATGCTACTTCATGATCTGAGACCAAATGCTTTCTCTGCAATGCCTTTGTTATCCATTATTGTTAGCGTCGCCCATTTTGCCTGAGTTTCTGCAAGATTGTGTACTGTTGAATATTTATTTTCCACCTTTTGTTCGCCCTGGAACCACCTCTCCTGACGTTTAAATCTCTTTCACCTCTGTTTCACAAATCCATCCACCATATTGACGAGACTTTGTACATTCCAAAAAAAAACATAGTTTACTCTTTCCCACAATTTCCTGTCACAAATCGATTTGCTGAAATATAGTTTTAGTTAATCTCTGTCCCATTCTGTTCCTTTCTGCTTGTTCCTGGCCACATTCCCCATGCTGTTCTGATTCGTCATCTTTTCTCTTTAGATTTGTAAAGCTCCTTTCACCTGAACCCTGTCACTGCATCCTCTCTCAATTTAAAGCACTGTCCATAAACCTACTGACATGATTGGCCAGGACACTGGCGCCAGCACAGTTCCAGTGGGGCCATCAGAATGGAATTTTTTTAAATAATCAAATATGGGATATGGGTGTCTGGCTGACCAAACATTCTTGCCCAGCCCTAGTTGCCGTTCAGCTGAGTAACTTGTTCAGCCATTTCAGAGGGTAATTGAGAGGCAAACATTTTGCTATGGTATGTCATGCAGACCACGTGAGCATGGGCAGATGTCCTTCTCGAAAGGAGAAGTGTACATCAGTAATGATATTGATGGATTGTCAATTACTATTTTAAAAATAGTATTTTTATTTTATTTCAAACTTCACCATTTCAGATGGTGGGGTTCAAACTATCCTTCCCCGAACATTAGCTGAGGTTTTGGATAGATGTTCTAGCAATAACACCACGAGGCTATCACTTCGCCTGCTCACAGGCTATTCACCCCTGAATGCTGATACCAGTGCATCATGGAGCTGAACCTGTTTTTCCTTCCTGATACATTCCTGCACTCTGGTGATCCCACTCAGTATCTCTCCATGTGGTATTCCTCATTGTGTGGGTCCAATTTCTGCCTCTGTCAGGGTCTCTCACTCTTACAGCTACTCCATATCCTGAACCAACTGAATTCTCCACTTCAGAGGGACACAACAGCATAGGCCATGAATGGAGACTGGGATTTTCCAGATGACTGTGGGACTCACTGCCATTCTCCATGATTAATCCTCACTGCGTCAGTCTAATTTCCCATCCTGCCTATTTCTGTGTCTTCAGCAGGTAATCAGGAAGTTACTGACTCAAATACTGAGTGTCTCTCCATCACCACGTTGAAGATGGTTGATCAACCAGAGAGTCAAAGGGCAGGGAGATCTGGAACCTTCAATAAATCCTGCAGTAAGTAAGATCACTCACAGAGCACAGAGCAGAGAGCAATGAGAGGGCTCCAAATATCGGCTAAGAAGACATGACTTACATACAGTGCTGGAGAGGGAGCACAGTACAGACACACCCGAGGTCAATCACCACCCATACTGTAAGTTTTGTTGCATTGAGACAGCATTGGGAGTCTCACAGTTTTCAATCCAGGCTTGTGACGTCTTCGTGAACATTAGTATAACAGAGGGGAAAGCAGATTTCCCAAGAGTGTGTGGGAATGCTGCCTGGGATCTTTCTGTTCTGTATTCCCCCCACTGTACATATACCATGTCTTGTGGACCAGTGTCTTCAACAGTTTTTAACTCCTATAACAGTTCCTGTCACTGTAACCTCCTCCCTTCCCTATAGTCCCTCCACGTATTTGAAATATACTGCATTCCAGACTACTATCGCTGTAATTTGCTTCAGTGCCAACAACATGCCTTATCTCAGTAGCCTCCTCCTCCAATAATTGGAGAAAGAGCCATGCAGAACAGAAACGATTCCTTCGATCTAATTACTCCATGCTGACCACAGTTCCTGAACGAGTCGCATTTGTCTGCGTTTGCTCCCTATCCCATCAAACCTTCTCCTCTCCATGTACCTGCCCAAATGTATCTTCCATGATGTAATTGTACTTTTATCTTCCACTTCAGAGGCCGCTCATTCAATATGTGCCCCATTCTCTGTGTGGAAATGTGCTCTTCTGGTCGCTTTAAGTATTTCTTCACCCACCTCATATTTTTGCCCTGTAGTTATGGATTCCCCTACTCTGGGGTAGAGACCTTCACTATTCAACCTACGTATATCCCTCATGTTTTTCTAAACCTTTATAAGGTTACCCCTCAGCCTCCTACACCCAATGGAAATACGAAGGATAATGATACAAATATCTCTGCCACTGTCCCCACTGCTACTTTGCCACAATGTTCTGGGATACACTTGTTCAGGACATCAGGCTTTCTCTACTTTTGTGTGCACCACCTCTTCGGTAATGGGGACTCTTTTCAAGGCATCGCTATTTCTTTCCTTTTGTTTCCTAGTCTTTGTCCACAGTACGTTCTGACGTGAAATATTCATTTCGGGTCGCGCTCTTTTCCTGTGGTTCCACACATAGATGGCCTCGTTGATCTTTGAGGGGCCCTATTGTCTCTGTAGTAGCTTTTTTTTGTACTTGTATGCTGTAGAATCTCTTTGGATTCTCCTTAACCTTATCTACCAAACCTATCTCAGTCCACCCATGTTGCTTTCCAGCTTATCCAGCCTCTCTGTTTCTGTCAAACGCTACAGAATCAGTAACATCTTCGTTAATCTTTGCTACATTTACAGTTTCAGAATATGCTTCCTAAAGTAGGATCACAATTCTACACAGTACTCCATCTGGAATGACGGCAGTGTCTGAAACAGCCGTATCATGATGGACCAACTCATGTACTCAATGCTATGACCTATGAGGGCTAGTGTACCAAATCCATTTTCCCCATCCTGTCCACCTGTGATGCCACTTACAAGGAACAATGTAACTGCACCCCTTGGTCTCTCTCCGTTCCACAACACTGCACAGAGCTTTGCTATCAGTTGTGTTAGTCGACCCTGGTTAGTCTTAACAAAATCCAATGCCTGAATTCAGCTCCATCTTTCATTGCTTGACCCACTGACTCAGTTGGTTAAGATCACCTTTGATAACTGTATTCACTGCCCACTATAACTTATTTTACAATCCACAAACTTACTAGCACTAATTCTTATATTCTCGTTTATGTCAATAATAAACATGCGTGGTCCCAACACCAATGCTTATGGCACACCACTGGTCCGAGGCCCCCAGTCTGCACTACAACCCTCTTCCACTACCCTCTCTCTCTGACTGTTAAGCCCATTTTGTGTTTGTTTGGCTCGCTCTCCCTGATTCCATGCAATCTAACCTTACTAACCAGTGCATCACGCTAACCCTGTCTGAGGCCTTGCTGAGGTTAGGATAGACAACGTCTGCTATTCTGTCTTCATCCATCTTCTTGGTCACCTCTTCAACAAATTCTATTAAGCTTGAGAGACACGAAATTTGTATGCACAAAGCTGTGCTGACGATCCCTAATCAATCATTGCCTTCCCAAGTGCATGTAAGTCCAGTCCCATGGAATTGCTTCCAACAACATTGGCACCACTGACATTAAGCTAATTCGTGTTTACGTCCCCAGCTTTCAATCGCAGCCTTTCCTAAATACCGGCACAAAAGTAGGCAACCTCCAGGCTCCGAGCTCACCACCGGCAGCTGTCAGTGATAGAACTATCGTTGTAAGTTTCTTCCTTAACTTATCCCAATGTCCTGGGATATACTTGATTAGTTCCCAGGGAATTGTCTAATTTTAATGTGTTTGAAAACCTTCAGCACCTCATTTTCTCCAATGTGGACTCTTTTGAAAACATCACTGTTTATTTCCCTGCTTCCCGAGTGTGTTTTCCACAGTAGGTTCTGACATGAAGATTTTGTTTCGGATCTCATCCGTTTCCTGTGGATTCACACATGGATGTCATCATTCATCTTTAAGGGGTCACATTCTGTCCCGAGTTAATCTTCTGTTGTTAATATACTTGTAGAATCTCTCCAGCCTTTCCTGAACCTTCTCTGCCATAGCCCTGTCAGTTCCCCGTAAGAGTATTACTATACCTACAATGTTATTCTAGGGATTGACTTAATCCAGCTGGCTGTATATGACATGTGCCCCCTTTTTTCTTAACCAGAGCCTCAATATCCCCAGTCTTCCAGTGTTTCCCACTTGTGTCAGCATTGTCCTTCACAATAACAGAAATATTTTGTCCCTGAAATATTAATTTACTTTTCTTTTGAATGAATCCCACTTGCCCGAAGTTCCTTTACTTTCAAATAGCCTCCATGAATCAACGTTTGGACAGTCTTGCCTAATATCTTCTGGACTGGGGCAAATCCAGTTTTGATCTTAAACTTGTGGACCAGGCCTCTCCTTTTCCATCGCTATTTTCAAACAAATAGAATTCGTGGTGACTTTGCAAAAGTGCTCCCCCACGAACACTTCAGCACTTTTCTCTCCATTGTTTCCCGAAGGGAGGTCAGGTTTCATCCCTTTCTCTAGTTGGAGCAGTAACGTACTGACTGAGATAGTTTTCTTGAACACACTTAACAAGTTTCTTTCATCCAAGCTGTGAACATTATAGCAGTTCCTGTCTAGGTTTAGAAAGTTAAAATCCCCGACCATTACAATTCTATCCTTCTCACAGATATCTGAGATCTCCGACATATTTGCTGCTCCGTCTCCAGTACCGTCATATCAAACTGATCATCCAGCCATATTTCTCAGTTCTACTAATACAGCTTCACAGGGCAATCCCAAGGAATATCCTCTCTAAGCGCTGCAGTGATGTTTTCACTGATCAAAAACACCAATCCCCCTCCTCTCTTGCCTCCCCTTCTGTCCTTCCTGTAGCATCTGCCCGGGAACATTGAGCTGCCTGCCCTGTCCCTCCCTCAGCTGTGTTTCTTTAATTCCTGTGATATCCCTGTCCCATGCTCCCATCCATGCCATGTGTTCATCTGTATAATCTATCAGGCTTTTTACATTAAAGTAAATGCAGCTTAATTGATCAGTTTTCCCACATTGTCTGCTGTGTTCTTGCCTGGCTTGTCGATTGAAATGACTCTCTTGAAATTCTGTCACAACTTCAACCTCCAGACTGTAGCCTGAGACCAACCCCTCACTGTGGGCAACACCCTCACCTTTCATGTCATCTGCAAACCTACTCATCATACCTTTTGCTTTCACATCCGAGTGATTAATGCCCATAATGAACAGCAATGGTTCCTGCACAAATACCTGAGGTATACCCACTGGGCAAAGGCTTTCAGTCAGAAAAACAACCCTCCAACAATTTTGGATCCAATTTGCCATCTTGCCTTTGATGCCATGGGCTCTTCCCTTCTCAACCAGCCTTCCACGTGGGACCTTGTCAAAGGTTTGAATGAATTCTATGTAAACCACAACATCTGTCCTAACCTCACCAATATCTTCAATCCTAATTTCAAAGAAATCTAAGCTGATTTCATCAGACATTATCTTCCTCTTCCAAATTCATGCAGACTATCACTCATGGATTCTTGACTTTCCAGTTATTGATTCAATCTGTCCCTCAGAATTGTGCCCAATTTCCCTCCCACTGCTGTCAGACTATCTGCTCTGTAATTACCTGGCCTATTCCTGCTGCCCTTCTTGAACAAAGGAACCTCATTAGCTATCCTCCAGTCATTCGGCACGTCACCTGTGGCCAGCAAAGTATTAAGTGTATCCATCAGGGATCCAGAAATCTCCTCCCTTACCTTCCACAGCAGGCAGGGATACATTTCGTTGGGTACTGGCAATTTCTACACCTTTCTGCCTGTGAAAATATTTCATATCTCCTCCTTATTGATCTTAAGATGTTCTGAAATCTCACCATCAAAATTGAAATCCCCGGCTATAATGTCTTTCTTCTGTGTGAATACAGATGGGAAGTATTAATTGAAGACTCACCGACCTTCTCTGGGTCCATGCACAGATTGTCCCTTTGGTTTCTCACAGGCCTCCCTCATTCGCTGGGAATCCTCTTACTCTCACGATGCTGATAAAATACCTTATGGCTTTTCCGCAATGGTATCTGCCAAATATATTTCATGACCATTGTTTGTCCCTCATTTTCACAATCCCCTTGCACTCTCACTACTTGTGAAGGGCTTCATCTGATTTTATTGCACTGCATTTTCTTTATCAAACTCACGTTATTACTTGATCTGTATTCACTGGACTTGCTGCCTTCTCTATTCACTCATTCAAGGAGCATATTGGTCCTGCGTTCTCACTGCATCGATTTAAAATACTCCACTTTCCTAATATGGACCCAAATGCAGGGAGTTCCTCCCAGCCTCTGTATGCCAGATTCTCTCTAAAGATCGCAATACTAATAAGAGACCCAGTTGTGAGGGGAACAGATAGGAGACCGTGTGGCTGCAGAAGTGACCTCAGGATGGTTTGCTGCCTGCCGGGGTACCAGGGTCAAGGATGCCTCTGAGCAGTTACTGAACATTCAGAAGGGGGAGGGTGAACAGCCAGAGGTCACTGTGCACATCGGTCAACATGGCAGAGGTAGATAAAGAGATGGCGTCCTGTGAAATGCATACAGGGAGTTAGGTAAGAAGTTAAAAAACAGGACATTGAGGTTAATGATCTCCATGTTACTCCCAGTGCCACGTGCCAGTGAGGATAGAAAAAGAAAGATAGGCCGGATGGATGTCTGGCTGGGGAGCTTGTGGAGGAGGTAGGGTTTACAGTTCGTATGTCAACGGGATCTCTTCTGGAGTAGAGGTGACCTGTACTGGGGGATGGCTGGCACTGGAAGCAGAGGGGCACCAATATCATTGGAATGAGATTTGCTACTGTTACCTGGCAGGATTTGGCAAGGAGTTGAGACTCTGAATAAGACAGGGGCCATCAACTAATCAGAAGAAAATACACCAGCCAACGAGGGCAAGTTTCCTACACAGGATATCCAGGGTACAGTATAGGGAGGGAAAAGACTTCTGGTTTAAAGGGTATTAATTTCAATGCATGAGGCCTGACTGGTAAGGCAGACAAGTTCAGACTATGGATGAGCTCTGGGGACTGAGATATTATAGCCATACCAGAACCATGGCTGGGAGAAGGGCAGGGCTGGCAGAACGGTGTTCCAGGATACAGAAAATACGGGCGTGACAGAAGGACAAGTAAGTGAGGAGGGGGAATTGTCCCGTTGATTAGGGAGGACATAAAAACAGTGCTGAGAGACAATATTGTTAAGCGGTCTCAAATGAGGCCATATGTTCAGACTTTGGAAACAAAAATGGGATGGTCAGTCTGCTGGGATGGTGTTCTAGACCCCCAAATAACCAGCGGGTACGAGAGGAGCAAATGCATAGTGAGATTGCAGGTACCTATAAAAATAATAGAGTAGTAGTGATTGGAGATTTTAACATCCCATGGATTGACTCGGTCACCCAGCGTGTCAAAGGCCCATAAGGGGTGGAATTTGTCAAATATGTCTACGAAAGTTTCCTAAACCAAGCTGTAGAGGGCTGTACGCTACTCAGGCGGATGCAACACTGGACCTCCCCTCAGAAACCGAGGTCGGGCAAGTGAGTGAAGTGTCAGTAAGAGAGCGCTTGGGTCCAGTGACCGCAACTGTCTTGTTTTAACATAGTTATGGAGAAAGAACAGATAGGTCCACAGATTAAGGTCTTAAACTGGAACAGGGCCAATATGGGACCATTCAGAAGGATCGAGCAGGGGTTGATTGGGTGAAGGTAAATATTACACAACTGAAAATGTGTTGCTGGTTAAAGCACAGCAGGTTAGGCAGCATCCAAGGAACATGAAATTCGACGTTTCGGGCCAGAGCCCTTCATCAGGAATATTACACAACACCAGGTTATCGACCAGCTGGTTTACACAGGAACCTCGATTACCTGGACGAGATGGGCAGGCAATATTTCGTTCAGATAATTGATTATTCGATTGATTTATTCAATACCTTTCCTCTGGGGGTCTGAGTTTTCGGTAATGACTAGGCAGCAGCAAACCATGCGTGAGCACTCACGACCCGCCAACCCCCAAAAAACGCTCCGCTGCTTGCCCCAAACCCTTTCAAAACCGCCCCCACCCAACGTTCAACATCACCTTCTGACAGACCCAAACCCATCAAACACTGACCTATGCCCACCCCGCCAACAAAACCATCCAACACCACCCTCCACTCGCCACACACCCCTGCCCCCAAACCCATCCAACACCACCCTCCACCTGCCTCCAACAGAGCACATCACCCACCCCCAAACCCATCCAACACTACCCTTAGCCCACCCCAAACCTGCCAAACACTACCCCCGCCCGTTTCCAAACCCGTCCAACACAGCTCCCCCCCCACCCGCCCAACCCACCATTCACGCCCATACCACATGTTGCTCCCCACTTTTGCGTTCCTGCCCCCGTCGTCTCCTCCCCCTCTTGGCAGCTAGAATGGACACCAACAGTAAGACAGCTGCTGCCTTTGGTGGTCAAGTCTCCAAATAGCGCACACGAACATACACATACACGCATGCACACAGGTACACACATACGCACGTTTTACTGCAACATTTCGAAAAGTTCCACGTCTGCACTGTACATGACAATGTTCGAGAGAATATCTGGGGAAGGGTGGTTTAGAATTTACCCCTATATAGAATTCCAGGCTAAGTGTGGGAGAGCCAGTGAGGGTGGGAAGTCAGTCATTTGGAGATGGTACCTGGGCTTAATGTCCAGGACTGTTCTTGGCAGCATTTCAGTCAGCTGAGATCAGTTTTAATCAGTGTGAACAAAAAAAAAACGCAATCAATGTTGAAACAACTCTTTGATGTAATACTTCTATTGCGACCTCGAGATCTTCTTTGGATAATCTGATTTTCGGATAATTTATATTTGGATAATCGAGGTCCCTCTGTGTTTGGAAGCACTAGATTTAGAAGTGCTGATGATCATTCTAAAAGATGAAAGACTTAATCAAAACTTGTTTAATATTTCATTCCATAACACTGCCATCCCGTTGCTATAAATTCTGTGTCCTATGGCTGTGCTCCACAACCAACTGATGAAGAAGCATCACGTCGAAATCTAGTGCCTCTAAATAGGCCTATTGCACCTTTAAGCTGGTGTTGTGTAATTTTTTAACTTTGCCCATCCCAGTCCAACGTCAGCACGTCCAAATCATGGGTCCGTCTGTTTGAAGGAAAAGGAATAACTGGCAAATGGGTGGCTTTTAAAAGTGTGATCTCAAGAATCCAGTATGTGTCTGCTAGTGTGAAGGGAAAATCCCCTACAACCCTTCCCACTTTGACCAAACTGGAAATGATTACTAATGCTTCATTATCTGTGAAACTGTCTCCAACCAAAATTACTGCCGTTCTGGAAAATCTGTCAGACTCCACACCCTCCGTATCTAACTAATCTGCAGAGCCTAAACCTTCCTGTATCTATAAACATCTTAAACCATTACTACCCTCCATATCTCTGTTTCTTCTTCCAGTCAATACAACATACTTTATCTCTGTAATCTGCTCTATTGGCCTAAAACATTCCTGACTGTGTAAACCACTCCATCCAACCAACATCCTTATCCCTGTCAACTGGTCCATCCCTCCCTATCTCCCCATCTCCATGAACTCCTGCAGGTCATACAGTTTACCGCATCACTATTCCCTCCTATGGCTCTATGGTCCTCCCTCCCTGTGAAACCATCTCCAATCCCCACACACATCCCATTCTGGGTCATCTGCTTCAGATCAGGCCATTGGTGTTTCTGTTACCTCTGGTACTCCGAGAAAACCTTCCTAATTGTGTCTATTCATTGAGATCTCATCCCCTCCAGCCTCCTGAAACCTCTTCCTGCCATTGTAACCCTCCCTGTTTGGAACACAGTGAACAGTACCGCACAGTTTCTACTGTAACTGCATCTTTCTGTTGACCAAACCTTGCCAATACATTGACAATTCCAAAGAAAACTGTAATTGACTTTTTCCCCAGAAATTCCTATCAGAGCCTAATTCACTGTCCCTTCCTATGCCTTACTGCTTGTCTTCAGTCACATTCTCATGCTGTTCTGATGCGTCATCTTTTCTCTTTGGATTCGGAAAGCTCCTTTCACCTGAACCCTGTCCTTGCATCCTCTCTGTCAGTTTAAAGACCTGTCCATAAACCCACCAATATGATTGGCCAAGACTCTGCTCCCAGCAGTGTTGTTTTTACTTGTAGAATGTTGCTGTCTCTGGCTGGCCAGCATTTCATGCCCACTCCCCAAGCTGCCCCTGATCTGAGTGTTTCCCAATTATATTTCATTGCTTTTTTTAGCCCTCCCAACTCTTTCTTTACGTTTTTTTCTGTCTATTATCGTGTTTTCCACCGCCTCTGACTTTGTCCAGTTTCCAAACTCTTAGATGTGCCTCCTTTTTCTTTTTGACTCAAAATTTCTCTTGTCATCAAAAATTCCCAAATCTTGCCATCCTTACCATCCTGGTACGATGACCAGATCTTATATTCCTTAGTGCAGTAACACCGAGAGGGGTCTAGTGGGCTTCTGAGACAATTCTTCCAGATTCACCACAATTGTCCACATTTGTACGATCCGTTTTAGCTTTAATTGAAACTCAGAACCATATGCAAACCTTTTACACCTACATGTGGTTTCTATTGGTTGCCTTTTATATATGTTATTTTACTTTTCCTTCTCTGTTTGAAAAGAAATCTGCTAAAGATTGTTTGTAATGTCTTGCCAGCATAATTTCACACATACTGTTTGTTTCCGAATTTCGCTTTGGACCACACCCCTCCACACTCGGCACTCCTCTCAGCTTTCTGAAATATTGAGTTCCCACTGTCTGTTGTAAGCTTTGCTGTTCTGTCTGTGTTCCTAGATTTCAAGGGAGCTCTGGATTTAGCAGCCTGAACCTATTTACTTTGTGAGATCACATTTTCTGGGAAATACTTTATTCTCCCCTCAGAATACCTGCCACTGCTCTGATTCTGATTTATCTTCTCGTTATTGTTTCCTGTTCACTTGAAAAAATCTCTACTCAGCTTAATAAAGTTAGGCCGAGTTACACTAAAACTCCAACTCTTAGTCTTGCTTTGTGCTTTACAATACTAAAGTTAAAATCAAATGAATTATAATCTCTGTTGCCCTTTTCCTTCCAGGTGGCAGTGGTAAAGAGTGTGGTTGGTGCTGTCTAAGGAGTGTCATGGTACTCACATCTGCTGCTGAGTGTCGGTGGGGGAGGGAGGGAATCATTCTGGATGGGGACCATTCAAGTGGGCTGCTTAGTCTTTAATCACGTCAAGCTGTCTGAGTACTGTTGGACCTGCACTCGTTAGACAAGTGGAGATTGTTCTATCATATCCTGACTTGAACCTTGGAGATTTTGGACAGGCTTTGGCAAGACCTTATGATGGAGAGAGGGTCATTGCAGTAGTTGAAAATGGCTGAGCCTCGGACACTCTCTTTCCTGAGGAATGGCTGTAGAGCTCTCCTGGAGTTCCAGTTACTCACACTGACAACAGACATTATTGTTGCTGGGGGTAATTGCTCACACTGACAACAGGCATTATTGTTGCTGGGGATTATTGCTCACACTGACAACAAGCATTATTGTTGCTGGGGTAATTGCTCACACTGACAACAGTTATTATTGTTGCTGTGAATAATTGCTCACACTGACAACAGGCATTATTGTTGCTGGGGATAATTTCTCACACTGACAACGGGTATTATTGTTGCTGGGGATAATTACACATACTGACAACAGACATTATTGTTGCTGGGGATAATTACTCACGCTGACAACAGGCATTATTGTTGCTGGGGATAATTATTCTCACTGACAGCAGATATTATTGTTTCTGGAGATAATTACTCAAACTGGCAATCGGCATTATTGTTGCTGGGGATAATTACACACACTGACAACAGACATTATTGTTTCTGGGGATAATTACTCACACTGAGAACAGGTATTATTGTTGCTTGATATAGTTCCTCACACTGACAACAGGCATTATTGTTGCTGGGGATAATTACACATACTGAGAACAGGCATTACTGTTGCTCGGGATATTTACACATACTGACAGCAGACATTATTGTTACTGGGGATAATTAATCACACTGAGAACAGGCATTGTTGTTGCTAGGGTTAATTATTCACACTGACAACAGGCATTATTGTTGCTGGGGTTAATTACACATACTGACATCAGGCACTATTGTTGCTAGGGTTAATTATTCACACTGACAACATGCATTATTGTATCTGGGGATAATTAATCAAACTGAGAACAGGCTTTATTGTTACTGGGGATAGTTACACACATTGATAACAGGCATTATTGTTGTTGGGGATAATTACTCTCACTGACAGCAGGCATTATTTTTGTTGGGGATAATTACTCTCACTGACAACAGGCATTATTATTGTTGGGGTAATTACTCTCACTGACAGCAGATATTATTGTTTCTGGGGATAATTACTCAAACTGGCAATCGGCATTATTGTTGCTGGGGATAATTACACACACTGACAACAGTCAATATTGTTTCTGGGGATAATTACTCACACTGGGTACAGGCATTATTGTTGCTGGGGATAATTACACATACTGAGAACAGGCATTATTGTTGCTGGGGACAGTTCCACACACTGACAACAGGCATTATTGTTGCTGGGGTTAATTACTCATACTGACAGCAGGCACTATTGTTGCTGGGGCTAGTTACTCACACTGACAATAGGCATTATTGTTTCTGGGGATAATTACTCACACGGACAACAGGCATTATTGTTGTTGTGGTAATTACTCTCACTGACAGCAGATATTATTGTTTCTGGGGATAATTCCTCAAACTGGCGATCAGCGTTATTGTTGCTGGGGATAATTACACACATGGATAACAGGCAATATTGTTTCTGGGTATATTTACTCACACTGAGAACAGGCACTATTGTTACTGGGGATAGTTCCACACACTGACAACAGGCATTATTGTTGCCTGGGATAATTATTAGCACTGACAACAGGCATTATTGTTGCTGAGGTGAATTACTCACACTGACAGCAGGCACTATTGTTGCTGGGGATAGTTGCTCACACTGACAACAGGCATTATTGTTTCTGGGGATAATTAGTCAAACTGAGAACAGGCATTATTATTACTGGGGATAGTTACTCACATTGACAACAGGCATTATTGTTGTTGGGGATAATTACTCTCACTGACAGCAGGCATTATTTTTGTTGGGGGTAATTACTCGCCCTGACAGCAGACATTATTGTTTTTGGGGTTAATTACTCACCCGGACAGGCGGTACTATTGTTGCTAGGGATAGTTACTCACACTGACAGTAGGCATTATTTTTTCTGGGGATAATCACACTGACAACAGACATTATTGTTGTTGGAAATAATTACTCACACTGACAACAGACATTATTATTGTTGGGGATAATTACTCACACTGGCAGCAGATATTATTGTTTCTGGGGATAATTATTCAAACAGGCAATTGGCATTATTGAGGTTGGGGATAAATACACACACTGACAACAGATAATATTGTTTCTGGGAATAATTACTCTCACTGACAGCAGGCATTATTGTTTCTGGGGATAATTACCCACACTGAGAACAGGCATTATTGTTGCTGGGGTTAATTATTCACACTTACAACAGGCATTATTGCGGCTGGGGTTAATTGCTCATACTGATAGCAGGCACTATTGTTGCTGGGGATAGTTACTCACACTGACAACAGGCACTATTGTTTCTGGGGACAATTAATCAAACTGAGAACAGGCATTATTGTTACTGGGGATAGTTACACGCATTGACAACAGACATTATTGTTGTTGGGGATAATTACTCTCACTGACAGCAGGCATTATTTTTGTTGGGGTAATTACTCTCACTGACAGCAGATATTATTTTTTCTGGGGATAATTACTCAAACTGGCAATCGGCATTATTGTTGCTGGGGATAATTACTCACACTGGGTACAGGCATTATTGTTGCTGGGGATAATTACACATACTGAGAACAGGCATTATTGTTGCTGGGGACAGTTCCACACACTGACAACAGGCATTATTGTTGCTGGGGTTAATTACTCATACTGACAGCAGGCACTATTGTTGCTGGGGCTAGTTACTCACACTGATAATAGGCATTATTGTTTCTGGGGATAATTACTCACACTGACAACAGGCATTATTGTTTCTGGGGATAATTACTCACACTGACAACAGGCATTATTGTTGTTGTGGTAATTACTCTCACTGACAGTAGATATTATTGTTTCTGGGGATAATTCCTCAAACTGGCAATCAGCGTTATTGTTGCTGGGGATAATTACACACATGGACAACAGACAATATTGTTTCTGGGTATATTTACTCACACTGAGAACAGGCATTATTGTTGCCTGGGATAATTATTCGCACTGACAACAGGCATTATTGTTGCTGAGGTGAATTACTCACACTGACAGCAGGCACTATTGTTGCTGGGGATAGTTACTCACACTGACAACAGTCATTATTGTTTCTGGGGATAATTAGTCCAACTGAGAACAGGCATTATTGTTACTGGGGATAGTTACTCTCACTGACAGCAAGCATTATTTTTGTTGGGGATAATTACTCGCCCTGACAGCAGACATTATTGTTGCTGGGGTTAATTACTCACCCGGACAGGAGGTACTATTGTTGCTAGGGATAGTTACTCACACTGACAGCAGGCATTATTTTTTCTGGGGATAATTACACTGACAACAGGCATTATTGTTGTTGGAGATAATTACTCACACTGACAACAGACATTATTGTTGTTGGAAATAATTACTCACACTGACAACAGACATTATTGTTGTTGGGGATAATTACTCACACTGACAGCAGATATTATTGTTTCTGGGAATAATTATTCAAACTGGCAATCGGCTTTATTGAGCTTGGGGATAATTACACACACTGACAACAGATAATATTGTTTCTGGGGATAATTACTCACACAGACAACAGGCACCATTGTTGCTGGGGTTAGTTACTCACATTGACAACAGGCATTCTGTTGTTGGGGTTAATTACTCTCACTGACAGCAGGCATTAATTTTGTTGGGGATAATTACTCTCACCGACAGCAGGCATTATTTTTGCTGGGGTTAATTACTCATACTGACAGCAGGCCCTATTGTTGCTGGGGATAGGTACTCACACTGACAATAGGCATTATTGTTTCTGGGGATAATTACTCATACTGAGAACCTGCATTATTGTTGCTGGGGATAGTTACTCACACTGACAACAGGCATTATTGTTTCTGGGAATAATTACTCACACTGAGAACAGGCATTATTGTTGATCGGGATAAATACTCACATTGACAACAGGCATTATTGTTGCTGGGGATTATTACTCACGCTGACAACAGGAATTATTGTTGCTGGGGATAATTACTCACGCTGACAATAGGCATTATTTTATGCTGAGGATAATTACTCAACCTGACAATTGGCATTATTTTTGCTGGGGATAGTTACTCACATTGACAAAGGCATTATAGTTGTTGTGGATAATTACTCTCACTGACAGCAGGCATTATTTTTGTTGCGGATAATTACTCTCACTTACAGCAGGCATTATTGTTGCTGGGGTTAATTACTCACACTGACAGCAGGCACTATTGTTGCTGGGGATAGTTACTCTCCCTGACAGCAGACATTATTCTTTCTGGGGATAATTACTCACACTGACAGCAGGCATTATTGTTGTGGGATGCATTACTGACACTGACAACTGGTATTATCGTTTCTGTGGATAATTACTCAAACTGACAGCAGGCATTATTGTTGTTGGGGAATTACTTGTACTGACAACAGGCATTATTGCTTCTGGCGATAATTCCAATCAGGAGAGTAATTAGCCCAGTTTCCGCGTAAGTATAATTATACTCGGGATGCTATTTTCACACCTTGTTATTTGGTGCCTTGATGTGAACAGAAATTACTCTCACTGCTCGTTTAGAATTCTCCTCTTTTGAACTGGGCATGCAATGGGCTCAGAAGTTGATGGGACACTAACTGAAAGACACTGAGCAGGTGATTGCTGATTGATCCCATTATTGCTGACACCTTCCTTCACATTTCCATGGTAGACCCTACACCGATGGGGCAATAACTGGCTGGAATACAGGGGCCCTGCGTTTTTGTGTACAGGACACACTTGGGCAGTTTATACTATTGTTGGTAGGTGTCAGTGTTCTTGCTGGAATAGATCAACTTGGTTAGAGATGTGGCATTGTCTGATGTTAAATCACAGTTTCCAGTGTCTCCAGCCATGTGTTGACATTGTGTGGATTGAATTGAGTTGTCTGAGGATTGGGGAGTGTGGTGCTCGGACCTACTGAAGGAGGCTGTAATGGATCATCTGCTCAGCACTTCTGGCTGAGGATTGTTGCAATTACAGCAGCCTTATTTTCCCCTGATATGCTGCAGTCCCGCATAACTGGGAATTTCATTGTTGGAGAGCAGCCCCCTCCTCCAATGGTCTCTTGCATTGTCCACTGTCTTTTATAACTACAAGTGACAGCACTGTAAATGTAGATCTGTATCATTGATTGTGGGATCACTGAGCTCTGTCCATCACTGGCTGCTTATGCTTCTTAGCATGCAAGTTGGCCTGCTTTGGAGTTGAAGGCAGTAAGATTTTCTCTAGGTTGTCCCCTCATATCCAGGTCTGGCTGGCGCTGCCCCCAGCATGTCCTTCTGCACTCTTCACTGACCCAGCGAGGATCCCTGGCTTGAAGGCAACTATATAGTGGGAAGTATGCCGGGCCGTGATGGTTACTATAGAGTGGGATGCATGCTGGGCCATGATAGTTGTTATACAGTGGGAAGTATGCTGGGCCGTGATGCTTACTATACAGTGGGATGTATGCCGGGCCATGATAGTTGTTATACAGTGGGAAGTATGCTGGGCCGTGATGGTTACTATACAGTGGGAAGTATGCCGGACTGTGAGGTTGCAGACTGTATGAATTGTACAGCTGCCGAGGGTCCACTGCACCTGATGGACTCCTCGTTGTTATTTACTCAATCTGTTCAAATTATGTCCCATTCAGCGCACATATTGCTACATAAAACGGTGGAAGGTCTACAAAATGAAGATAGCCCCTCCTCCCTATAAGGACTGTGCAGTGACCCTTCCTACCGTTATATGCATCTGCAGCAGGGAGATCGGTGACGATGTGGTCAATTATATGTTCCTTGTACTGACTGCCCCATAACCTGCCACAGAGCAGTCTCGCAACCACACGATCCAGCATCAATGCTGAGCACTATGTTAACTATATATATATATATATATATATATATATATGCACATATATATATATATATATGCGTGTGTGTGTGTATGTGTGTGTGTGTATATATATATATATATATATACACACACACACCAATATTGTAAATATACTCCCCCTCTGCCTGGCTGTCTCCTGTCAGTGGGACAGAAAGGATGGTGATGTTGCCAGAGTCATAGTCCTGTTCACAGAATCCTGCTTTGCAGATAATATCTGAGTGTTGCTTGATTAGTCTGTTTGAAATATACAGCAGGTCACTTTTACATTTTGTATCACAAAGAGTTACTGTCACTTTATGTCTTACGTATTTGAAAATTAACCAAACATCATTGCTTTCCAGTTATATATAATTGAAGTGAACAGAAATTAAATTATTAGAGTACACACCTAATTATTTTACAACTCACTGACTGTAGTACACATCTTCAGATCAGTGAAATTACCACCTTGAAGTCAGCAAATCTTCTGCACATGACATTTTTTAAAACAAAACCTGGATTCAGAAACAGTGCTACCACACCTCACCACTGCAATCTGCAAAATACTGACCATCTGCTAAATTTGTCCAGGGTGCTTCAAAACTTGAGCTGGACTGTTATTCACACTATCCCTTCAAACAGAAACAGCCCAAACCAACAAGGAAATGCATGAGACAGCCTATTCAGAGGACTATCACAGGGCTCCATCCTGGTCCAAATGTTCTTCAGCACATGTATAAATGATCTGCCAAGAACCATGTCATGCAATTTTATCTCTGCTGATGACTTCGAGTGTGTCACCAAAGCTCTATAATTCTGCACCTTGAATCCGATCCCCCTGAAGATGTTATAAATGTGATGGACTCCTGCAGCACATGGTGTCTTACATTGAACCCTCAAAAACTATATCGACTGTACGTTAGCTCCCCAATGTCAGTATCCAAACTGTAACCAGACTGAGCATTTCCAATTCCCTCATTGTGAATTTGCTCTCTCTTTTCATCATGGTCTCATCGTAAAATTGAACAAAACAACTGTCTGGTTTTGGAAACAAATGGAAATTTCTATGTAAACATGTTCAGCATTGCTTAAACCACTAACAGCAACATTTTACTGGAATATCATCAAAACAATGCACAAATCACAAAAAGGAACGTTCAAACCATGCGTCTAAGATCAAATGATTAAGTATAAGGACTTTGAAAATGTACAAGTATTTTTCCTTGTATGAGTATTTGTGCTAATATACAAACAGTATCATTTTTGTGGCAATAATCTAACTGTTTCCAAATCTTATACAGTCGATACGAGTACATATTTGCTGCTTTTATCTCGCAAGTCAGTAATTTGGTGTGTTAATGTCAATGTCTGTGTGATGCTAGGTATATAGGCCTTGCCTCTGAAATACTGACAGATTGTTTCAAATAGCATACCCCGACCCCAACGTCAGCTGTTCACAACAAGCAAGGTACTGACTGGACCCAACTAATCTGCGCGCACAAATCTCCCACCTCCCTGTCCAATATTGGTAATGCTTGGACAATATGTTTAATTTTAGTTCATTCTGTTGCTGATTAGGTCAGTATTCGTTGCCCATTCTCTCTTTTCCTTTGAAAAGGTGCTGGTGAATTGCTTTCTTGAACGGTTATCATCCTTATGAATAGGCAGACATAATGAGGGAAGTTCTCGAAATAATAACACTAAATAAACGGTGACGTATTTCGAAACCAGGAGTGGTTTGGAACAGAACATGATTGTGCTAGCATTCTCATTTATCTGCTGCCCTTGTCCTTCTGATGTACCTGATTTTGAAAGGTGCAGTGTTCGGATTCTGCGTGAATTTCTGCACAACTTGTGAACAGTACGCATTGCTGCTACCGAGTGTCGATGGGTTAGGGATGAAGCTGCACTCATCCAGAAAAATGGGACAGGTAAAGCAAACGATTCAATGTGAAAGAACTCGCACACTGCACTGACACATCGTCACCCCAGGACAGGGAGAGTATGGGTGTACACACAAAATAAATGTACACAGTGCTCAATATGGCCTTTTGTATTCCTCGGCCATATTCAGCACTGTGTTGGATATTCATTCAACTACCGCGACACTGTCTCCATCAAGCAGTGAAGGATAAGTACAGCATAGGGTTAGAAAAAGGATAGAGTTCCCACTGAACCATCATGGGTCGAATTGCCAGACCAAGTCCAGGATGGGGTTAGATATTGATTAATCAGACTCCATATCGTCCTCACTCCAACAGTCCCAGGACAGGTACAGTATAGGATAAGATACAAATTAAAACACCACGTAAACTGATTTACATCAGGAGCCACCAGAACGGCTTAATCACAACATCCAATACAGATCGAAACTCACGTTGTGCTAACCCAATTGAACACTGCAGGTTAGTTATAGACTGGAGTTAGATAAATATTAAAGATCACGCTGCAGTATCCCCATCAGACACTTCCTGGAAGTGGGCCACATGGATGGAACAGTGGCTCAGTGGTTACGACTGCTGCCTCAGCTACAGGTGACAGTCTGTGTGGACTTTGCACATTCTCCCCATGTTTGCGTGCGTTTCTTCACATAATCCAGAGATGTGCAGGTTAGGTTAATTGGCCATGCTAAATTGTCAATAGCCCTCAGGGACATGTGGATTCGTCGGGGTAAATGTGGAGGAACGACTTTGGGTGGGATGAACTTTGGACATTTAAACATTTATTGGGCTGAGGGCCTTTTTCCACTATGTAGTGATTCAAGGTACAGAGTAATGCTCCTTCTGCACTACCACCATTGAACAGTTTCAGGACACGTAAAGAAAAAGTGTTGACACAAGTTAAAGCTCCATCTCCACGGTTCTCTATCAAACAGGTCAGTGTAATAATGTTGTCACTTTCAGACGGTTATTTTGTGCTTGGGTGTTATTGTAAATGAGAAGTAAGGGCAGAGGTGTCAAAATGTCTCAGAAAGAGCCCAGTTGAACGATGGTAGAGGAGTTGTCAGTTCTCCCAGTTCAGGTTTTAGTTATGATTTGGTCTATTTGTAACAGATAAGCTGCCGATAGCAGCCACACAAGCTGCTGCAGCTGAAACAGGTTCCAGGCTTCAGTCGGTGATCTCTGACTGAATTTTCTCTCAGAAAACTCTCCTGCCTGCAAGATCCTGTGTTTACATTTACCTTTCACCATACACATTTCCACTTTGTTCCTCTCTCCTGCACGATCTCATTTTTTCTCTTAGTTTCACTATCTCTATTTCATGTGCAATCTCTCTCTCTCTCACTCTCTCTCTCTCTCTCTCTCTCTCTATCTCTCTCTCTCACTCTCTCCTGCTCATGCACAACCTCATGACCACTGTCTCTGAGGCAGACTCTCACTCCCTCTCATATTCAATCTATCTATCTCTCTCTCATTCACAATCTGACTATCCCTTTCTCTCTCGAATACACAATCTCGCTATGTCTCTCTCATACACAATCTGTCTTTTACACACAATTGCTTTCTCAAACAAAATTTCACTCTCTCTTTTATACTCAATCTCACTTCTTTTCACTCTCATACACAATCTCACTATCTCTGTCATATATGTAATCTCACAATCACTCTCTGATACAAAATATTGCTATTTTCTACTCTCAAATGAAATCATGTGACCTCTCCACAGATTTTGTGTGTTTATTCATATATTTATATATAGTTACACAGGTAGATGCACACAGAATAGATAGATCTACATAGATAGGCAGATGCTAATCAAGCTCTCACACAATCTCACTACTTCTCTCTTTCTTTCTTCTGCACATTCACGAACTCTTTCTCATGCACAAACTGACTATTTATCTCCCTCACGAACAATTTCACTCTTCCTTTCTGATACTCAATGAGTCCTGTGATATCCAACCATGAACAGTGGTGGAAGACTAAACAACTTGCTGGAGGAGGAGGCTCCACAAAAGTCTGCATCCTGAATGATGGAAGGGACCAGCACATCACTATGAAAAATAAGGCTGAACCTTTTTACTGTAATATTTATTCAGAAATGGATGATTAATCCCTGTCTCCTCCAATGGTCCCCAGCATCACAGGTACCAGTCTTCAGCCAATTCGATTCACTGCACTTGATCTCAAGAAATGTTTGGAGGCATTGAATACGGCAAAGGCTATAGGCCCTGGTAATGTCCAGCAATCATGCTGGAGATTTGTGCTTCAGCACTTTCTGTGCCACGAGCCAAGCTATTCCAGAGAACACTGGCATGTAGCCGACAATATGGAAAATCGTCCAGGTATGTCATGCACATGCAAACAGTACCAATTCAACCCAGGTAATTCCCTTTAATCAGTCTATTCTTGGTCATCAGTAACGGGCTGGAAGATGTAATCAATAGTGTTATCCTGCAACAGCTGCTCAGCAATAACCTGCTCAGTGACGCCCAGTTTGCGTTCCACCACGGCCTCTCTGCTCCTGATCTCATTACAGCCTTGATTCAAACATGGACAAAAGAGCTGAATTCCAGAGGGGAGGTGAGAGTGACAGCCCTTGACATCAAGGCAGCATTCAACAGAGTGCGGCATCACGGAGCCTAGGTAAAACTGCAATCAATGTGCATCAGGGAACCACCTCTCCACTCGTTTGTATCATACTTGACACATGGGTAGATGATTGTCATGGTTGGAGTTCAGTCATCTCAGCTCCAGAACATCTATGCAGGAGGACCTCAGGGTAGTGTCCTAGGTCCAACCACCTTCAGCTGCTTCATCAATGACCTTCCCCCCATTTTAAGGTCAGTACTGGGGATGTTCGCCAATGATTGTACAATGTTAAGCATCTATCATGACTCCTCAGGTACTGAATCAGTCCATGTTCAAATGCATCAAGATCTGGATAATATTCAGGCTTGGGCTGACAAGGGGAACATAGAACATAGAACATAGAAGGATACAGCGCAGTACAGGCCCTTCGGCCCTCGATGTTGCGCCGACCGAATCCTACCTAACCTATACTAGCCCAATAACTTCCAAATGCCTATCCAATGCCCGCTTAAATGACCATAAAGAAGGAGAGTTCACCACTGATACGGGCAGGGCATTCCATGAACTCACAACCCGCTGTGTGAAGAATCTACCCCTAACATCTGTCCTATACCTACCACCCCTTAATTTAAAGCTATGTCCCCTAGTAACACCTGACTCCATTAGCGGTAAAAGGTTCTTAGTATCTACCCTATCTAAACCCCTAATCATCTTATACACTTCTATCAGATCTCCCTTAAACCTTCTCTTCTCCAATGAGAACAGCCCCAAATGCCTCAGCCTTTCCTCATAAGATTTTCCTACCATTCCAGGCAACATCCTGGTAAACCTCCTCTGCACTCGTTCTAAAGCTTCCACATCCTTCCTATAGTATGGCGACCAAAACTGCACACAATACTCCAGATGAGGCCGCACCAGAGTCTTATACAACTGCAACATGACCTCAGGACTCCGGAACTCAATTCCTCTGCCAATAAAGCCCAGTACACCATATGCCTTCCTCACAGCACTATTTACCTGGGTGGCAACTTTCAGAGATCTGTGTACATGGACACCAAGATCCCTCTGCTCATCCACACTACCAAGTAGCCTACCATTAGCCCAGTAATCCATCATCTTGTTATTCCTACCAAAGTGAACGACTTCGCACTTAGCTACATTGAATTCCATTTGCCACATTTCCGCCCAGCTCTGCAACTTATCTATATCCCGCTGTAACCTAACACTTCCTTCCTCACTATCCACAACTCCACCAACTTTTGTGTCATCCGCAAACTTGCTTACCCAGCTTTCAAGTCCTTCCTCTAGATCATTTATAAAGATAACAAAAAGCAATGGTCCCAAAACAGATCCTTGTGGTACACCGCTAGTAACTGCGCTCCAAGATGAACATAATCCATCAACTACTACCCTCTGTCTCCTTCCAGCCAGCCAATTCCTAATCCAAACCTCTAATGTATCCTCAATGCCATACATCTGAAGTTTTAGCATTAGCCTACCATGGGGAACCTTATCGAACGCCTTACTAAAATCCATATACACAACATCTACTGCTTTACCCTCATCCACTTCCTTGGTCACCTTCTCAAAGAACTCAATAAGGTTTGTGAGGCACGACCTGCCCTTCACAAAACCATGCTGGCTATCCCTGATCACGTTATTCCTACCCAGATGTTCATAAATCTTATCCCTTACCATTCTCTCTAAGACTTTGCCCACCACTGAAGTCAGACTCACTGGCCTATAGTTGCTAGGGCTATCCCTACTCCCTTTCTTGAACAATGGGACCACATTCGCTATCCTCCAGTCCTCTGGTACTATTCCTGTTGACAACGACGACATAAAAATCCAGGCCAATGGCTCTGCTATCTCCTCCCTAGCTTCCCATAGGATCCTGGGGTAAATGCCATCAGGCCCAGGAGACTTATCTATATTCATCCTTTCCAATATTCCCAAAACCTCTTCCCTGCATATTTCCAGGGCATCCATTCTAATTATTTGTGATTCCATATTTACATCAGCAACAGTGTCCTGTTCCTGAGTGAATACTGATGAAAAGTACTGATTTAATGTCTCTCCAATCTCCTCCGCCTCCACACACAACTTCCCACTACTATCCTTGACTGGACCGATACCTACCCTAGTCATCCTTTTATTCTTGACATACCTATAGAAAGCCTTTGGGTTTTCCCTAATCCTACCAGCTAAAGACTTTTCATGTCCCCTTCTCGCTTCTCTTAGCTCCCTCTTTAGCTCCTGCCTGGCTACCTTATAACTCTCAATCGCCCCTACTGAACCTTCACGCCTCATCTTTACATATGCCGCCTTCTTCCCTTTCACAAGGGACTCCAATTCCTTACTAAACCACGGCTGCCTCACAAGGCCCTTTACACCATGCCTGACTGGTACATACCTATCGAGGACACGCAGTAGCTGCTCCTTGAACACTCCCCACATCTCATTAGTGTTCTTCTCTTGAAGCCTGTTTTTCCAATCCACACATCCTAAGTCATGCCTCACTGCATCATAATTTCCCTGCCCCCAGCTATAGCTCTTGCCCTGCGGCACACGATTATCCCTCTCCATCACTAAAGTAAAAGTCACCGAGTTGTGGTCACTGTCCCCGAAGTGCTCACCTACCTCCAAGTCTAACACCTGGCCTGGTTCATTACCTAGAACCAAATCCAATATAGCCTCCCCTCTTGTTGGCCTGTCGACATATTGTGTCAGGAAACCCTCCTGCACACATTGTACAAACACCGACCCATCTAATGAACTCGAGCTATAGCTCTCCCAGTCAATATCTGGGAAGTTAAAGTCCCCCATAACAACCACCCTGCTACCTTCACTCTTTTCCTGAATCATCCTCGCAATATTATCCTCTACTTCTCTAGGACTATTAGGAGGCCTGTAGAAAACACCTAACAGGGTGACCTCACCTTTCCTACCATTCATGTCACACAAATACCACGCTATGACCATCACTAATAAGAGATTGTCTAACCCTCATACCTTGGAATTCAATGGCGTTACCACCACTGAAATCCCCAGTATCAACATCCTGGGGTTATCATAAGTCAGAAACTCACTGGACTAGAAGAGCAGGTCCGAGGCCAGAAATACTGTGGCGTGTAAGTCACCTGCTGACTCCCCACTTGCCTGGATATGTGCAGCACCAACTACACTCAAGAAGCTTGACACCAGCCAGGAGAATGCAGCTCAGCTTGATTGACAGAACATCCACAAGCATCCAATCCCTCCACCACAGACACTCACTAGCAACAGTGTGTACTATCTACAGGATATACTGCACAAATTCACCAAAGATCCAAACATATGACCACTTTCACCGAGAAGGACCAGGACAGCAGATATATGGGAACACCGCCGCTTTCAAGTTCCTCTCCAAGCCACTGATCGCCCTGCCTGAGAAATATATCGGTGTGGCTCAATACACAGCAATTGAACTGCAGTGATGCAAGAAGCAACCTCACCACTACCTTCTCAAGGGCAACTAGAGATGGGCAAGATATGACAGCTAGCCAACAGAATGAATAAATGAAAACAAAATCTCACGAGCTTTCATTGTGTCTCTCATACACAGTCCCATTATGCCTCCCTCATAAACAACCTCACCCTCTCTGCCTCTCTCTCTCTGTCACTCATACAAAATCTCACGATCTCTCTCATGCACAGTCTCACTTTCTCTGTCATGCATAATCTCACGACATCATGCAAAATCGCATTTTCTATCAAACACAAACTTGCTATCTTCCCATCATACAAAATCTCACAATCTCTATCTCTCTCACACAATCAAGCTATCCCTGCATCGACCCTGTTTGCATGGGAGCAAACATATAGATCTCACTCTCTCATATGCAGTCCCTTCTGAATCAAGAAAAGATCTATCTGTCTTAAATGCACATAATGACTTGGCCTCCACAGCATTCTGCAGCAATGTGTTACACAGGTTCAATACTCACTGGCTGAAGAAATTCCTCCCCATCTCAGTTCTAAAGGATAATTCCTTCACTCTAAGTCTATGCCTTTGGATTCCAGGCTGACCTAGTAGTGAAAACATCTTCTCGACATTCACTTTTTTAAGGCCCCTCTGTATTCTCCACATTTCAAACAGATCCTACCCTCATTCTTCCAAACTCTATTGAGTACACACCCAGAGTCCTCAATTGCTCCTCAATTCCACGCTCTTCTCCATGTAAATTTCCTCTGGAACCCCACTAAGACCAGCATATCTTTCTTTTGCTAAGGGGCCAAAAATTGCTGCAGTATTCAAACTGCAGCCTGACCAAGGCTCTATGCAAACTCAGCAAAGAATTCATGCTCTTGTAAGTTAACCCCCTCAAAATAAACGAAAATGTTGCATTTGCCTTCCTAAATGCCAACTGATAAGAGAATCGTGAGCGGGGATTCCCAAGTCCCTTCATACTTCACGTAATGGACTTCACCAAAGCATTTGATAAGGTTCCCCATGATGGGCTCATTCATAAAGTCAGGAAATATGGGATACAAGGAGGTATGGATATCTGGATTCAGAATTGGCTGGCTGACAGAAGGCAGAGAATGGCTGTAGATGGAAAGTAATCTGCTTGGAGGTCATTGTTGATTGGTGTCCCGCAGGGCTCTGTCCTTGGGCCTCTGCTCTTCTCACTTTTTATAAATGACTTGGATGAGGAGGTTGAGGGGTGGGTTCGTAAGTTTGCAGACGACACAAATATTGGAGGTGTCGTCGATCGTATAGAGGGCAACTGCAGGCTGCAGCACGACATAGATAGGATGCAGAGCTGGGCTGTGAAATGGCAGATGGAGTTCAACATGGATAAATGCGAAGTGACGTATTTTGGAAGGTCAAACGTGAATGCTGAATGTAAGATTAAAAACAGGATTCTTGGTCGTGTGGAGGAACAGAGGGTTCTTGGTGTTCTGAACATAGACCCGCCAGATTTGCCACCCAAGTGGATAAGGTTGTTAACAAAGCATATAGTGTTTTGGCTTTCATTGACAGGGGTATCAAGTTTAAGAGCTGCGAGGTTATAGTGCAACTCTACAAGTCCCTGGTGAGACCGCACTTGGAATATTGTGTCCTGTTCTGGTCGCCCTACTGAAGAAAAACTACAGACGCTTTGGAGAGGTGGAAAGAAGGTTCACCAGGATGCTGCCCGGACTGGAGGGCTTGCCTTATGAAGGAGGGTTGAATAAGCTCAAACTTTTGTCTCTGGAGAGAAGGAGGAAGAGAAGAGGTCTGAATCGAGGTATACAATCTAATGAGAGGCATGGATAGAGTCAATAGCCTGAGACATTTCCCCAGGGCAGGATTGATTGGCACGAAGGGTCATTGTTTTAAGATATTAGGGGAAGGGTAGAGAGGGGTCATCGGTGGTAGGTTCTTTACACAGAGAGTTGTGAATGCATGGAATGTGTTGTCAGCAGTGATGGGGGAAGGAGAACCATTAGGGACATTTAAACGAATACTGGACATGCACATGGACAGCAGTGAATTGACGGATGCGTAGGTTAGGTTATTTTATCTTGCATTAGAATTAATCTTCTGCACAACATTGTGGACCCAAGGGCCTGTTTGGTGCTCTACTTTTCTATATTCTATGTTGTATAGAATTTTATAGAACACTTTCCCCTTTTTGAAAACAGTCTATCACTCCATTCTTCCTACCAAAGATGCTGCCTCACACTTTCCCACATTTTATTCTATCTCCCATTTTTTACCCATTCTCCTCACCTGTCCAAGTACTTGCGCAGCTACCTGCCTATTTGACATTTGCAAACTTAGGAACAGATGGAATTGTTGCTCTGTCCAGATTGTTAATGTATAACGTGAATAGTTGTGGTTTCAACTCTGACTCCTGCAGAACTTCCCTAATCACCGACTACCTTCCATGAAAAAGTCCTCTTCATCCTTACTGTCTGCCTACTGCCAGTCAGCCAATCCTCTACCCAAGCTGATAACTTGCCCCTGACGACATGATTTTTTTTCTTATTCTTCAACCTGCTGTGAAACACATTGTCAAAGGATACGTTCGTATTCATATATTTGAAAAAAAAACAAATTGATGATGAAAGTTTGGATGACATGCCCTTACATTGCACAAGGTAGAAGCTGATGCACAAGAGAACAAACTATGTTGAGAACATAATGAGGATGAGACATGATGTACTCATATTCAGTAAGTGAGCAAAAGTTGTAAAACAATGTGAGCGCATTCACACCAAAAATCAAAAAGCTAACACATTTTAAATAGAGAATCAAAAAACAAGTCACAGGACGATCTGTTTCTTGCTGTCTATGAAAAAACAGAAGATTGACTCCCGGGCACAACAAATGACTAGATTTCTACACTCGACTGGTTTTTGATATGTAGGTATTGGCTTAGCATAAATTGCTAAACATGTTAGGCCTACATTCCTAGTTGTTTAGGTCAACAGATACCTGGAGATACATGGTCAGTTGCCGCCTTCTTCCATCATTCCATTGACTCTGGAGCAGTTGGAAGGTGGGAAGTGTAACTTTACTGTTTAACATGACAGAGAGAGGAAAATAAAGCAGTGATGGACAGAACAGTCAGCCTTACGTCAGTGCAGGAAACCAGTTAGGGTCTACTATCAAAGTTATGTTAGCATGTCGAAAATATTTTGAGAAATTGATAAGATTTTACAGCAGTAATCAGAGACGGAATAACTGAAGATTCATCCAGTGAGGTTTTCGGGGTGGAGGAGGAAATAAGAAGGGGATGGTAACGTTATTGAGGTTGTACTATTGGCTCTAAATAGTCAATGGGAATTAGTGAAACAACAATGCAGGGAGAGTGGGGAGATTTGCAGGAACAGTAAGGTTGCAATCATAGGAGATTGAAATGTTTCTAACATAGAATGGGACTGCAAGAGCGTTAAGGATTAGATGGAGTAGAATTTGCTAAGTGCATTCAGGAATGTTTCCTCAAGCATTTAATAAGGGGTCCTGCACCCAAAGGGCAAACCATGAACTATTTTTGCGAAATAGGCCGGATAGCTGACTGAGGTGACAGTGGGGGAGTACTTTTGGTCCAGTGAACATGTTTGTGTTAATTTCAAAACAGCTTTGGAGAATGATAATACAGGTCCATAGGTTCACTTACGAAGTGGGCTAAGAGGAATTGTAGCGGAACTAGGCACGACCTTGCAGGGTTGATGGGAGTAGTTTGTTTACAGGTAAACTGATCTCCGACAAGTGGGAGGCTTTAATAAGTGAGATAGTTAGAATTCAAGTTATATATGTTCCTGTGGGGATAAACGGCAACGTTGGCAGGAAAAGGGAATCCTGGATGACAAGCGATATTGGAATCTGGTCCAGGAAAACGAGGGATGCATGGTTCAGGGACAGTCAGCTGGGAATGAGGGAAATCCTGAAGGTTTATAAGAGATACAGAAGTTTACTGATAAAGGAAGTCAGGAGGGCGAATAGGGGGAACAAGACAGTCTTGGCTGAGAAGGTTAGCGTGAATCCAAAGAGGTTCTTTCAGTATATTAAAGGAAAAAGAATAACTAGAGAGAGAATAGGAGACCTTAAAGGCCAAAGAGGAAATGCCTGCGCAGAACCGGGGTAAGGTTGTCAATGAATATTTCTCCTTTGTATTTATTGTGGAGAAACATTTGAATACCTGGGAACTTAGGGAAGTTATTGGTGATATCTTGGGGACATTCTATATTAAGGTGAGGTGAGGTGTTGGACGTATTAAAGAGCATGAATTTGGTTGCATGTCTTAGTCCTGACGAGATATATCCAGGAACACTGCAAGGAGCTGGAGTAGAAATTACAGAACCTTGACTAGATACATTTGCAACATTGTTCGCTACGAGTGATGTCCCTAAATACTAGAGAGTAGTGAACGTTGTGACAATGTTCAAGAAAGACTGCAATGAAAAGCCTGGGAACTACAGACCAATAAGGTTGATGTTTGTGGTGGGTTCATTTTCTGAGGAGATTGTGAGAGATAAGGCATAAATGCAATTGGAGAGACAGGGTTTGTTTCAGAATAATCACCATGGCTTTGTACGTGGGAGATCATGCCTTACAAATTTGTTTGAGTTCTTTGTTGAAGTAACCAGGTATGTTGATGAGAGCAGGTTGGTATACGTAGTCTGCATAGATTTCAGAAAGGCCTTTGATTAGGTTCCCCTTGATAGGCTGCTCTGGAAGGTTAGATCGCATGGAATCCAGGGCACTATGGCAGATTGCATACCCAATTAGCTTGATGGTAATGAGCAGATGGTAACAGTAGAAGGATACATTTATACTGGAGGCCTGTGACTAGTGGAGTGCCTCGAGGTCGGTGCTGGGCACATTGCTGTTTGTTACCTATATCAATGATTTGGATGAGCGTGCACAACACATGGTTCATAAGTTGCAGATGACACTATAATAATTGGTAACATGCACAGTGAGGAAGGTTATGAGAAATTTCAGTAGGAAATTGATCAGTTGGAGAAGTGGGCCAAGAAATGGCAAATGGAGTTTAATCCAGATATGCCTGAGTTCTTGAATATTGGAAAGTCAAATCAAGATAGAAATTTCATGGTGAATGGTAGAACGTTAAGGACTGTAGTGGAGTTCAAGTGTACGCTACTCTGAAAGCGGAGTCACAATTAGACAGGCCTTCATGATTCACGGCAGCAATTATAGAAGTTGGGAAATTATGTTGCAGATGTGCAGTACATTAATTAGGTTGCACATTGAGTATTGTGTTCAGTTTTGGTCACCTAACTGGAAGAATGTTATTAAACTGGCAAGCGTACAAAAGAAATTGACAAGAATGTTTCCAAGGTCCTAACGGTCTGAGCTACAGGGAAAGGTTGCACAAGCGAGTACTTTTCTCTTTACTGCCTAGGAGACTAAGAGGGAATCTAAAAGACATGTATATGTTCACAAAAGGCATGGATCGAGTGAATGCACTTAGTCTTTTCCCACTGTAAAGGAATCGAAGACTCGAGGGCATCAGTTTAATGTTAGAAGAGAAAGAGTAAAAGGGAACCTGCAGGGCAACTCGACTAAGACGGTGGTACGATTTTGGATTGAATTGCCACTGGACGTGATTAGGGCGGGGATAATAACAGCTACTGAAACGATTTTGGATTAATACTTGGATAAGAAAGGTTGAGAAGGATATGGTCCATGTGCAGGGAAATGGGGTTAGCGTGGATGGGTGGTTTGGTCGGATTGGACTAGTTTGCACAGAAAGGTCTATCTCTCTGCTGTTGGATGCTATAATCCTTTGAATCTATGACTGTAGAGATTACGTGCAAACGGGGTGTTTTTTAATGTTTAGGGAGTCTAAAACATGTTGGGTCAGATGGGAAAAGCATTTATGAGTGAGATGACAAAAGCCAAGACACTGTATACATTAAAGCATGGAACAGTTTGTTTTTAAATAGATCTCCATGATAATCAAGTAGAAAGGAAAGAACGTGGGAATATGCTGTTGGTATTGATAATATAATCGGATTGGATGGGCAGCACGTTCAAACTGATTAATGCTGGATTTTTCCACCCAGTCTTGATGATTCCATGTTAGAATTCAGAGGGTTCCCTATTTCACTTCTTGTCACATATCTCCACCAATCACTACAATTTAAAATATAACTGCGTTGGTGACATTAAAAATAAGTACAGGTTTCAGACTTTGTCTAGTTCAGCGTTAACAAGTTTGCCAAGTTTACATATTAAGCAAAAACTTCGTAGTTATTTTCAAGCTAAAACTCCACAAACAAAGCTACAATGAGGAAAAGTAAAGCTCTTCAGAGTGTTATCTTTGAAACACTTTGGAGGAAATAAAATGAGGACTGCAGATGCTGGAGATCAAAAAGTGTGGCGCTGGAAAAACACAGTAGATCAGGCAGAATCCCAGGAGCAGAATTATCAATGCTTCAGACATAAGCTCTCTCATCATGAATGCCTGATGAGGGGCTTCTGACCGAAATTTCGACTCTGCTGCTCCTCGATTGCTGCCTGACTTGCAGTGCTTTTCCAGTGCCACACTTTCTCATTTGAAACACTTCGACCAAATGATAGTCAAACTCACGAACAAGAAGGAATAACAGATAATACTAGATAGTACTGCGATGCGGTTGTGCTCACATAGGCAGCTGATGCTGGACTCCAGTCCTTGACCAGTTTCATTTGGCTGAATGACCTTTGCTTCAGCCGCTGAGTTTTTTGTTACAAAGCATACTCCACAGAAATTCATCACAAGTGGGAAAGATGACATTGGGTTTCTCACCTTCTCCATGCTGCTGTAAAGAGAGACAGAGGGCTGTGAGCTGTTGCTTCACAGGCAGCATAAATTCTCTCCTTCTCTGAGTTCCAATTTGCAATAGTCTTACCCCAACTCCAGACTGAATGTTATGAACTCTCTAAATGTTTCCAGAGTGAAACATCTGCCATTCTTAGCAGTGCTACTTATTATTATGTTGGTCAAGAAATTTTATTTTTAAGATTCATACTTTTATAATATGTGTTAAAATGAAAGGATCTTATTCAATGACTATTTCTCCAACATTTAGTCTCCTTCCCAAGCAGAAGTATCCATTGGATATACATCCAATACACACTGCTGAACATCTTATATGATTCAATAAGATCACTGCTCATTCTCAGATCTCACCAACTCTTATATCATAAACTCTTCATTCCAAGAATGAGTGAAGGACGATATCCCTGGGATTTAATTCAGTTAAGGAGATTAAACTGCACAATGCTCGAAGAAAACGACTGTTTGAAAGTTCAATGCTTATGCAGAAACAAAGCATCATTTCATTATCTTCTGGCACTTCCTCTATCTGCATGCTAACGTTTTTTTGAGATTCATGAAGGAGGACAGACAAATCTCTCTCGATGACCAAATTCTGGGATGTCTCTCCAATCTTTTACGGATGTTTTATCCTTTGTGCCATAATATTCCAGTTCACATAACGTATGCAATGCTACTGTTTCTGACGAATGCTTGTTCAGTCACTTCCCCTGCCTATGTCCCACTGGGGAGTCTCATACTCCACTTGACAACTTATTGAATGACCATCTTGATGCATGAGTTAATTGAACAACTATAAATTCACTACCCTCATCCAAATCATTGAGATACAATGATATCTGGAGCTCTCCACTATTTACAGCTTTCAAACCCTACATTTACACATTTATCCCCACTTTTTACTACCTCAGTGTTGAAGCTTTAACGGGTTCATTCTGTTCTCAATGACGCAATCCTGATTCTGCTTTGCATTTTAGAGAAAACGAAAGTTCTATTCGAGGGTAGCAATCATGGGTGGTTTAATAGTCTTCCTCGGGCACAATTGCAGTCTCGAAGGATTGGCTACGAAAGCCACACAAGCTAAGAGCAGCAATTGACTATTGTGTCCCTCGAACTTGCTGTACTATTAAGAGATCATTGCTGATCGGATTGTGGTTGACCATCTCGCTCCTGTATGTTCCAAATAAACATTGGCTCCTTTGTCCATTTGTGAACTATGAAGCTCACATGTGAATACTTTCCATAAGCCAGACAGTCCTACTTCGTGGGAATGAGAATTTTACAGTCAGCACTGTCCTCAGGAGAAAAGAATATCCTTATGTCAATCTGAAAAAGCAGAGTCCTTATTTAGAAATTGTTTTCCTTCATACCAAACTAAGAGCTGTGTGATGCAAGTGCAAATATAGGAACATATGCAGGTCATTCAGTTGATCAACCCTGTTCCACACAACATTTAATTTAGTATTCAAACAGGAATCAAAAGCCTCTATTGCTCCATGGAAAGATCAGCTTAAAGTACAAATTACATTTGTGATGATGTTTCCACTTTAAAAATTTGGTTTGTCCTTTTTTTTAAAGAAAGTTCGCAAAGGCAGAGGTGCTGAGCAGTCTAGGAAGAACTTAGTTTAATCCCTCGAGCTTAGTTTAACAATGGCAGGCGAATGACCAATTGCCCCAGTTCATCTTTTTCCTCGTGTGCTCTACCTCGGGCAGTCACAAGATGCTGGACACCAGGAAGGTTGCAGGTTTGAGCAAATGGTTCTTGATTGTCTTTCTTTGGGCTTGAATTTGTCTGTGAGAAAAAAAGAGGCAACTAGAGCATTGGGTCGGCATTTAAATGTGGTGGAAATGCCAATGGAGTCTTTGGAAATGGCTAGAATACAATGGCAGGTGATTAAAGTTCAGAAATTAGCACTTTGCAAAGTCACAGTAAGAGGATGGAAGTGAAGGAGGTCGGCTTAATTAAGATCGGATGAGCAAAATCATCATAGCTAAAGCCCTGGTAAGGATCTCTTTAAACATACCCAAGCATTGCCTAAATGTGATGAGAAGAATGGAGAAGCATTTTGAACTTAATTGAGTAAGTGGCTAAACAAATGAAGTGGCGAGTGACCATGTGGGTTTTGTTGATCCAAGTAAATCTGGAAGGTAGAGTTAGTGAGGTACTCACGTCACTGTCAGAGGAGGTATCTGACGCATATGAGGAGGTGAAGAAATCCATCTTAAGTGTATATGAGCTTGTGGCAGCTTCCTACAGATAGCAATGCAGAAGTCGAAGGAGAGACTGTAGTCAAACGTAACTTGAGTTTGGAAGAATCAAATTAAGTAATTTTGATTGGTGAATAAGGAAATTAAAAAAAATATGAAACATGCGACACTCTTAGAGAGACAATTATTTTAAAAGATTTCCAAAGGTGCTGAGGTAATGCGAACTCAACTGGAAAATCAGAGAGTGAAAACAGCAAGATTAGCACTGAAATGGCTAATGATTATGACTTGGATCATAAATCAAAGTTGAGCTTCCAAAATCAATTTCAGTCAATGAGGGATAGAAATTGGGGAATAGAGAAAGTCTCATACAGAAGGGAAATATCGATCCCAGTGAAGATAATAAAGATAACTTACTGCAGGGTAAAATGGAAACCCATGAAGGGGAAAGAGAATTTTAAAGCTCCGCTGTTTTCTCTGCAATGAAGTAGGCAAGCACTGCAATAAAGTCACACTGTTGGTGGGTTAGAAGAAGGACTGTGAAGCCTGATTTAGGAAAGCAGGTTAACAAGAATTTATTTTGAAGTAGCAAAGGAAAGACATTGGGGGCTTAAATGACACATCACCGTGTACAACTTGGTCGGAAGCTGGTTAAGGAAGACATGCCGAATTTTCTTAAACTATTTTCTTGCGAAGGCAAGGATTACTCACATATGCCAAGAGCAGCAGGTAAAGAAATTACACTACTTAGGGATACGGATCATGTCAGTCTTTGATGTTGAGACTTCAGGAGATATGTAACTCAGAAGGACTGTTGCCACATAAAAGTGACAGTAGTAGAATTTATAGTGAGGCAAGAAGTGCTCCAGTATGTAGAGTGAAGTTAGAGTGTCCAGTGAAAAGTGGAGATGTGGTGGCAGCTGTCCGGGAATAACTCTTGGCTCCCGGAGTACAATTTGTCCTTGCTAACAATATAGCTGGTTCACAGTAGAAAGTGGGAATCAGTATTTGTTAACAATCATGGATGTGTCTACGAGAGTTGCGGAGGCCACTTCTTTCAGCAATAACACAGGTTAAAGGATTGTTGGTGAGCTGCTGAAATTCTTGACTGGATAGGAACTACCTACAGAGTTAGCACGAGGTCAAGTGTCAAATTCTATATCAAAGTTATTCAGGGAACATATGAATAGGTCAGGAATAAAACAAATCAAATAAACTGCCGACTATCCAGAATCGCAGGGAGCACGAGAAAGATGGAATCAGACGTTAAAGACCATGTTAAGGGTGTTTTGTGAAGAGTATCCAGATGATGGCTATGAAGAAAATGCATTTGTCCTTTTCGTCATTAGAGCTATAATAAATAAATCGATCAAATTCAGCCCATTCTTTGGGCATGAAGTGAGAGGGTCACTAAAATTGGTGAAGGAGAAATTGCAGAGTCAGAATTTAGAGAAAATATCACTGGACTTTGTGTCAAATTTTTGGGAATTGGCAAAGAGAGTGGGGGAATTGACTGCACTGGTGCTTAAAACTATCAGAGTATGAGATGAAACAGGAAGCAGATAAGAAATCAAAAACTCACAATTTTACTCTCAGAGATAAGGAGTATTGCTTCCAATGATACGTGAACCTGAAAAGCAACGTTTCATTGACCTTATGGAGACGAAAGGAGATTGAGTGAGGTGAACTATTTGACAAGGATTCCAGGCAGAAAGTAGTCTCACAGAGTGTGTCATGTTAATATGTTCAAAATGTATTTTGACAGGAAAGTAAAACAAAAGGAGATGAAGTACTGGATTTAGCACATACTGAAGAACAGAGTTCAGAGCATTCTCAAGTGGACATTCCTCAGATTAGATTGTTCAATCAGGATATTTTCAAAAAAATGGGTTAAATCCTTGTGTTACCTTCCAGTAGAAAATCAAAGTGACCAGAAACAGTTATTAATATCGCATGGGGGAATATATGAGAATAAACGGGAAAGTAATGATCTAATTATGCATGATGTCGGAAAATGATGAAGTGCTGCACCACTTCAGCAACATCCTTGTAGACTTAATAGTCAAATGTTAAAAATCACACAACATAAGGTGGAAGGTGTATTTGGAAGCACTAGCTTTTGGAGCACTGCTCCTTCAACAGATGGTTAGACGGCCACATCACATCCCTCTAACGTTGGCACATTTGTTAACAAATGAGATTGAACACGTGCTTCAAGACAACTTAATCAAAGTGGGTTGCAGTGACTGGAGCTCACCCGTAATAACGGTTTCAATACCAGATGGGTACACAGCGATTATGTCAGTACAGGTACAAAATCTGATTCCTACCTGATTCCACATTTGGAAGACTGTATTGAGAATACGGGACACACATATATTTGCTTGCATGTACCTTTATCTCAAAGAGCAGGAACAATTTTGGGTTTTCTAACACCGAATAGTCTGTATCAATTTAGAGTTATGCCATTTGTTATGAAAAATACGCCAGTCACATTTCAATGAGGAACCAATAAAGTCATTTCAGGATTACTCGGTTGTTCGGTATGTATGGATAATTGGTGATCTTTAAGCATACATCGTAAGGACATTTAGAGTCATTGAGTCAGAGAGATGTGCTGCACAGAAACAGACTGTTCAGTCCAACTCATCCATGCTGATCAGATATCCTAAACTAGTCTTGTCCCATTTGCCAGCAACTGTCAAATATCCGTTTAATACTTTGTCTATTTATCCTGTTATGAAAGTGCAGGTGTACTGTACCTTTTGAAAATTTGAAGAGCCAGCAAGGACTTCCTAACACAGTACAAATTGTTCTGAACGAGGTACCAAGGTAACACTAGGTCAAAACCAATAGTGCAGCTGTTTTGCTCTGTAAAAATAATTCAAATTTGGCCACGAAGTTAAATTGTGCCCCAAGATGTTAGAATCCAATAAAATTTGAACTTAGTACCTTAATAAAATTAAAATCAATGAAACGATCTGATGTTTTATCAGCAACATGTAAAATCTCCCTAAACTCCTACATTCAATAAGAATAGCCTATCCATCTACGAAAGGTCATCTTTTCTCCTTCACAATTTACAGACGGAGAAAATAGGACTGTCTTTTGCTCTAAAAACGTTCTTCGGCCGAACTAAGTACTTGTGTTTTACATTTTTAAAATTTAGTGAACAGAATAATTTCAATAAATCATGTAATCAAGAAATAAAAAAAAACGCTCACTACTTCTACCTACTATTGTGAACATAAAGTAAGGTTACATGTTAAAAACTATAAATTATTGTTTCTGTGCTGTGAGTCTCCGAAACTGTTTCCTCCATGGTCAGCTGTGAATTTCACTGTTTGTTAATTTTTGCTAGATGCACTTCGACGTCCAGAGATCCATGAACTCAAGCAGAAAAGGCAGTATCTATGCAGATTTACTTCTTTGTCAGTTGGCAGTGTTGCAGGATTCAGCAAATTGTTCAGACGACTTCAGGAGAGAGGCTTGGTGATAAACTTGACTAAGAGTGAATTCATCAAAGTGAATTCACACGTATTTCAGACATCATGAAATGTGAAAACACAGATTATTGCGGAGATTCCCATACCCTGTACTAAAAGGGATTGCTGGAATTGAGGGGGTAATGTTGGAAATTCATTCCGAAATTTAAAAGTATGGCTGCTCCACTCACTGCCTTATTGAAGTAATGCAGGAAATAAGGAAATTTCATTGAATGGCACGCTGTCAGAAAGTATTTGACAGCCTCCAAGCTGTGTTACTCACTGCCGCTGTATTAGCCACACCTAATTATGCAAAGTATTTCAAGATGACTATATTTGTGAGTGATGTGGTTGTAAGTACTGTACTCTTACAAGACGACAACTAGAAGATAGAAAGATATTGAATGTTTCTCCAGGAAATTGAAAATTCATCAACAGAAATATACAGCAATTGAGAAGGAAACTTTGAACTTGATATCGACATTAAAACTTTAAACATTGGTGTGGCCAGTAATGTGCCTGATTCGAGAGTGTGGTGCTGGAAAAGCACAGTTGGTCAGACAGCATTCGAGGAGCAGCGTAATTGACGTTTTGATCATAAGCCCTTTATCAGGAATGAGGCTTGCAGGTTGATTGGCTGAGAGATAAATGGGCGGGGAGTAGGGCTGGAGGTAATGGAGCTGAGAGTGTGATAGGTAGATGAAGATGGAGGTGAAGGAGGTAGGTTGGAGAGAAGGTACAGCGGATATGTGGGAAGGAAGATCGACAGCTAGGACAGTTCAAGTGGTTGGTGGCAAGTTGGCGATTGGATCTGAGATAAGGTGGTGGGGAGTGGGAGCAGAACTAAGGAAACAGGAGGCACCTTTATTAATGCCATATGGTGGAGGGTCCCAAGGTGAAAGATGAGGCGATCTTCTTCCAGGCGTCGGTTGAATAGCATTTAGCGATGGAAAAGGCCCAGGGCCTGCATGACCTTGGGAAGGTGAGTTAAAGTGTTCGGCCATGGGGCGGATGGGCTGATGCGTGCATTCATCCCGGAGATATTCTCTGAGCCATAACCCAACCTTACAATTCGGAAACGCTCTAATGACCTGTCCTAATTGTACATCATGCTTATCACAGGATTCTGGGTAATCCAAGATAGAGAACGGGAAAGATTTCTGGCTCTAAGAGCTGCTCTTTTTTTTGAGGTATTTTAGGTGTTGGAGGTGTTTTCCTCGAATTCCAGGAGCAGCAATTACTGCTTTATATGCTGTTGCATTATTTTGTAACTTCGGGGAAAAAAAAAGTTAAAACAACAGCAGTTGAAAAGGGAGAATAGCAGACAAAGGAAGCACATGGTGAGGACAGTGCAGGAGAGAGAGAGGGAGAGAGAGAGGGACAAACCTGCAATGTTACTGCCTTTGCTATTTGAATTCGTGTATCGCTAGACATTGGAGTGCTTCTGGGAAAATTAACAAACAGTGAAATCCACAACTCATCTTGGAGGAACTGTTGGGCGAAGTTCACAGCACAAAATCAGATAAGTTGATTGTTGTTTTAAATGTCCAAGAGAAAGGCTGGAGTACTGGGTACAGTGGATTCTTTCTTGACAAGTCTCTAGATTAAACTTAAAATATAAGCCATAGGTATTAATTTAACCTGTGGCAGTGTTTGTCGAGGAATACGACAGTGTTATTTTCTGGGTCTGTAGATTGTGAAGGAGCAAAAATGGCCCTTACAATGATATATACTTCTTGTCAGATGTGGGAGTTTAAGCAGAGTTTAAGGGTTACTGCGGATTATATCTGCCATAAATGCTGTTGGATGCGAATCTTATCAGATCAAGTGGATCAATAGGAGAGACAAATAGAAGCGATGAGGAATTTACAACAGCAACAGTATGTGATGGATGGCAGTTATACGAAGGGGGGAAAGTCTCAGGTACAGTCACATGGAGGGGTTAATTTCAGGAAGTGTAAGAGAGGTCGGCACCTAGGGTAGGAGTCTTTTGTGGATATATCCATTTCAAACAGGTATGCTGTTTTGGAAAATGTAGGGTGTGATGGATTCTCAGGGTAACGTCGCACAAGCAGCCAAGTTTCTGGTATTGAGACGAGCTGTAATGGAACGAGGGGTATGTCGGCTTCCAAGAGATCAATTGTGTTGGGGGATTCTGTCGTCAGAGGTACAGAAAGACGTTTCTATGGCCAGCAGAGAAAAAGCAGAATGGTGTGTTGTTTCCCTGGTGTCAGGATCATGGATATCTCAGAGAGGGTGCAGAATGTTCTCATGGGGGAAAGGGGCCAGCAGGAGGTCATTGTCCACATTGGAACCAACGACATCAGAAGGGAAAAGTTTGAGACTCTGAAGGGAGAGCACTGAGAGATAGGTAAAACTTTAAAAAGGAGGTCCTCAAGGATAGTAATATTTGGATTACACCCAGTGCTACGAGCTAGTGAGGGCAGCAATAGGAGGCTGAGGAGCTGTTGTGTGGGAGAAGGATTCACATTTTTGGATCATTAGAATCTCTTTTGGGTTAGAAGTGACCTGTACAGAAGGGACTATTGCACCTAAATTGGAAGGGGGCTAATATACTGGCAGGGAAATTTGCTCAAACTGCTTGGGAGGATTTAACCTCGTAAGGTGGGGGGGGGGGGGGTGTGGGACTCAGGGAGATACCACCCAAATAACTTCCCTCGATGTATTTCCAGGAATATCCTCCCTTAGCACAGCTGTAATGCTATCCCTTATCATAAATGCCAATCCCCCTCCTCTTTTGCCTCCCTTTCTAACCTTCCTGTAGCTTTGTATCCTGGAACATCCAGTCCTGCCTATCCCTGAGCCATGTTTCCGTAATTGCTATGACATCCCAATCCCATGTTCCTAACCAAGCCCTGAGTTCATCTGCCTTCCCTGTCAGGCCCCTTGCATTGAAATAAATGCAGTTTAGTTTATTAGGCCTACCTTGTCTCTGCCTGCCTTGACTCTTTGACTTACGTCTGTTCTCAGATGAAACAATCTCAGATCGATTCAGTAAGCAGCGACACTTAAAATTTTTTTGAGTAAGTAGAAATCAATAACCACTGACACTTAGAATATGTTGAGTCAGTAGAAATCAGTAGCCAAGTGCATTTTTGAATTGGTTACTCACTTCTCCGTTCAGGTTGCAGCTGCGGTTGGCTTTAATTAGTCCTGGGGGCTTAATTATCGCCTAAGGGAGCATATCGCGCGAGTGTGGCCGTTAATTTGGGATAGTGAACATGGCTTTGTGCGTGGGAAATCATGGCTCACAAACTTGATTGAGTTTTTTTTTAAGTAACAAAGAAGATTGATGAGGGCAGAGTAGTAGATGCGATCTATATGGCTTTCAGTAAGGCATTCGACAAGGTTCCCCATGGGAGACTGATTTGCCAGGTTAGTTCTCACGGAATACATGAGAACTAGCCAAATGGATACAGAATTGGTTCAAAGGTAGGAGACATGGGGTGGTGGTGGAGAGTTGTTTTTCTGACTGGAGGCCTGTGACTTGTGGAGTGCCACAAGGATCGGTGCTGGACCCTTTACTTTTTGTCATTTACATAAATGATTTGGATGAAAGCATAAGAGGTACAGTTAGTAAGTTTGCAGATGACACCAAAGTTGTAGGTGTAGTGGACAGTGAAGATGGTTACCTCAGATTACAACAGGATCTTGACCAGGTGGGCCAATGGGCTGAGAAGTGGCAGATGGAGTTTAATTCAGCTAACTGCGCGTGGCTGCATTTTGGGAAAACATATCTTAGCAGGGCTGAGACACTTAATGATAAGATCCTAGGGAGTGTTGCTGAACAAAGAGACCTTGGATTGCAGGTTCATAGCTCCTTGAAAGTGGAGTCGCAGGTAGATAGGATAGTGAAGAAGAAGTTTGGTATGCTTTCCTTTATTGGTCAGAGTATTGAGTACAGGAGTTGGGAGGTCATGTTGTGGCTGTACGGACATTGGTTAGGCCACTGTTGGAATATTGCGTGCAATTCTGTTCTCCTTCCTATCGGAAAGATGCTATGAAACTTGAGAAGGCTTAGAAAACATTTACAAGGATGTTGCCAAGGTGCTGGAGACCAGGAAGGTTATAAACTTCAGAAAGTGATTCCTAACTGACTTTGTCTCTGAAATTTATCTGGATGATTTTCCCTCCTGAATCTATATTTGCATTTGCCTTTTTGAGAAAGAATTTGTTTATGGGATGTCACATGATTGCAACAATTCACCAGTAATGTTGCTGTATCGCATCAGTTAACGTTATCAATAATAAAGTTGTTCTAAATTCGGTTTTCTTATTTTAACTGCAGTGTTCAGATAAATTCTGCTTGCTTAAAACCAAGTGGCTTGACCAGATGCATCCCACCTGGAATATGCACCTCACATCTGACTTTAAACTAAGAAAACGATAGTGCCCAGGCTGCATTCTTTAAAAATATATTGCGCGGTCTGGCTTGAACCGTAACACCTTTGACAGAATAAATACTTCCTTCTTTTCGCTTGAAATGTGTGGGGCCCAGACTATAAGCTGTGCGACCTACTCCTGATACTCGGAAATGGGGAAACATGATCTTAGCAGCTACTGTCAAATAATTCTGTATCATGTCCATCTGAAGAAGATCACTGCTCCTTCACATAAACTCCTCTGGGTTTAGGTCCAACTCTCACCATTCCCATAGATGATCAACACATTATCCTACAAATCAAACAAGTAAACTGGCTCTGAAAATACTTCAAATGAAGTTATAAACATTCTCATCAATTTGTACTGGTGCTGCTCAATGATTTAAACCTTCTTTGATTCATGTATATTGTCAGAACTCGTTCCTCATTCCTCACGAATCCATCACTCGTCTCTGCATTGACTTTATTTGACATGATTCCAAAAATGCACTGCTCAAACACCAATGACTGGGGAACATTATCTAAACAGCATTCCCAATGTATTGTGTTTGTTTTATTTTCTATTGATCAATGGCATATACAGATTCTCACAATTATAATCAATGGGATTATAATTCCTAAAGGCATTTAATTCAAAAACATTTGATCATATTTCGTTCTGATGCACAATGTATCATAAAGATCTCTAACTCATAAATAGGCCCTTCAGCCCATTGTGTCAAAGGAAGGAATGGAATTAGCCATGCAGAATTTTCCACTCACATGTCCAGATTGATCTATTGTGTGTGTGTGTATATATATGTGTGTGTGTGTGTGTGTGTGTGTGTGTGTGTGTGTGTGTGTGTGTATATATATATATATATATATATATATATATATATATACACTTTCTAAGCAACAGCTTATTTTTTTTCCAGATTTCGTACTCTGCAAATTTCGAAACCAACTTCATAATGAAATTGATGGAAGTTAAAGTGTTTCTGGTCATTCCCCCTTCCATTTCTAGTCAATCTTCCCTCAATGACTGCAATGTCTTATATTTAGAATCATAAATGTTCTACTTCATTGTGACAGAAAAGGTGTCAGACTGAAAGAACTTAACTGGAGCTCTGTGCTCAGTGATTGTAATTAATGTAAATCTCCATGGATTCTAATATTATCGCTGGGGAGTTTCTCTTTTGTATTAGTACCGGAGTCCTTTCAATAAGCTAGCCTATAGCATCTGTACAAACATCGTCCCGACGCTAACAGGGATCAGCAGCTCCACAGAAAGGGAGATGAGGGATCAGTATCTGAGAACATTAGACTGGAATGTTCCAACAATGGATCAGAATCTGAGAACTTTAGACTGGAATGTTACATCAATTGATCAGAATCGGAGAAATTTAGACTGGAATGCTACAGCAATGGATCAGATTCTAATAGCGTTAAACTGGCATGTTATTGTAATGAACAGGCATTTATCCCTTGGTCTTTCCTGGCTTTCTCAGGATTGGCCTTCCTTGTCAACACGGATCATGTGTGTACTTTGGGTGATCCAAGCTGGCTACTATCCCATCCTCGCTATCGTTGGTGTCCCTGGTAAGTGTCTCCGTCATACTATTTACTGTATGAAGCGTGTTGCACAGAATTACTGTCCTTTTTTTAAATTCTAAAAGAATTGAAACATGTGTTATAATATCCATTCATTAGCTTTATCTCTATTAAACAAGTTAAAGCTAAAAACAAAGATCAGGAAGGCAGCTTACATGTGGAACTGCAGAAGATGTTGGAGATTTAATTGGCAATTTTGCATTAATGTTTACTGTAAAGACGGACATGGAAGATTATAGAATGTGGGAAGTGGATGGTGAAATCTTTTTTTTGAAAATAGTTCACATCACAGAGAAAGAGGTGCTGGATGTATTAAATGCAAATAGGTGGATAAATCCCCAGGACCTGACCAGGTGTACCCTAGAATTCTATTGGAAAGTCGGAAGTGATTGCTGGGCCCCTTGCTGAGATATTTGTATCAGCCATAGTCACAGATGAGGGGCCAGGAGAATGGAGGTTGGCTAACATTGTGCCACTGTTTCAGAAAGGAGGTAACGAAAAGCCAGGGAAGAATGACCAGTGAACCAGTGGTGGGCAAGTTGTTGGAGGGAATCCTGAGGGACAGAATTTACATGTATTTGGAAAGGTAATTACTGATTTTGGATCGACAACATGGCTTTTTGTGTGCGAACTTGATAGAGTTTTTTGAAGAAGTAATGAAGAGGATTGATGAGGGCAGAGCGGTAGCTGTGATCGATATGCATTTCACGAAGGCATTCGACAGGGTTCCTCATCCTAGACTGCTTAGCAATATGAGATCTTATTGAATACAGGAAGAACTAGCCATTTGGCTACAGAAGTGATTCAATAGTCGTAGACAGAGTATGGTGGTGGTGGAGGTTTGCCATTCAAATTGGAGTCTTGAGACCAGTGGTGTGCCACAATGATCAGTGTTGTTTACACTACTTTTCTTCATTTATATAAATGGTTTGGAAGTGAATTTTGTGGTATAGTTATCTGCAGATGACACCAAAACTGGAGGTATTGTGGACATCAAAGATTGTTATCTCAGAATAAAATGTACTGAGGATTGGCAGATGAAGTTTAATTTAGATAAATGTGAGGTGCTGCATTTTGGAAAGGCAAATCATAGCAGCATTTATACAATCAATGGAAAGGTCTTGGGGGTGTGTTGCTGAACAGGGACCTTGGAGTGCAGGTTCATAGTTCCTTACAATTGAAGTTGCAGGTATTTAGGAAAGTGAAGAAGGTGTTTGGTACACTTTGTTTTACTGGGCAGAACATTGAGTTGGGAGTTGGGTGGTCAATTTGAGGTTTTACAGGAATAGTTAGGCAATGTTTTTTATATTGTTTGCTGTTCTGGTCTCCCTCTTATCGGAAAGATGTTTTGAATGTTGTAACAGTTCAGGAAAGATTTACAAGGATGTTGCCAGGGTTGGAGGATTTTTGCTATAGGGAGAGGTTGAATAGACTGGGACTGTTTTTTCTGGACTTCCGGAGTCTGCTGGGTGACTTTGTAGAAGTTTATAAAATCATGAGGAACATGGATAGTGTTATTAGCCAACTATTTTTTCCTGGAGTGGGCATGTGTAGAACTAGAGGACATTTGTTTAGGGTGAGAGGGGAAAGACTTCAAAGAGATGTAAGAGTCAACTTATTCATGCAGAGGGTGGTACGAATATGGAATGAAGTGCCAAAAGAAGTAATCGTGCCTCTTACAAGTACTGCATTAAAAAGGTATCTTGAAGGATATCTGACTACGAAGGGTGAAGAGGGATTTAGACCTGGTGATGGCAAATAGTGATGGGTTCCCACAGGGAACGGAGCTGGGTCCCCAACTATTCAAAATACATAGTCATGATTTGAATGAAGGAGACAAAATTTAACATCTCAACGTTTCCAGAGGCAACCAAGTTGGGTGGGAGGGTGAACAGTGACGAGGATGCAGAGATCCTTCAGCATAATCTGGGTGAGTCAGATAAATCGATGGCACATGATGCATCATTTGAACAAATACGAGGTTATTCACTATTAAAGCAAAACAATACGATATATTACCGTCTGAATGGCTGTAATTTGGGAGACGGGAGTTCGCAGCGGGACCTTGGTGTCCTGCCTAAACAGTCTCTGACGTTTGTCATGCAGGTGCAGCAGCTGGTAACGAAAGCAAATGGTATGTTGGTCTTCATTATGGGAGATTTTGAGTACAGGAACAGGGATGTGTTGTTGCTGGTTTCCAGTGCATTGGTGAGGCCACACCTAGAATTCTGTGTGCAGTTTTCGTCTCCTTTTCTGAGGAACGATGTTGCCCCTCTTGAGGGATAACAGCGAAGGTTTTCCAGGCTGATTAGATTAGATTAGATTACTTACAGTGTGGAAACAGGCCCTTCGGCCCAACAAGTCCACATCGACCTGCCGAAGCGCAACCCACCCATACCCCTACATTTACCCCTTACCTAACACTACGGGCAATTTAGAATGGCCAATTCACCTGACCCGCACATCTTTGTGACTGTGGGAGGAAACCGGAGCACCCGGAGGAAACACACGCAGACACGGGGAGAACGTGCAAACTCCACACAGTCAGTCGCCTGAACCCGGGTCTCAGGCGCTGTGAGGCAGCAGTGCTAACCATTGTGCCGCCGTGCCGCCGTGCTGATTCCTGGTTTCGCAGGACTGATGTATGAGGAGTATTTGACGAGGTCAGTTTGACGAATAGAATTCTAAAAGAAGTAGTCAGTGTAGATGCAGGGAGGATGTTCCCGATGGTGAGTGTGTTCAAACATGTCAGTGTCCAAGGATTCAGGGTGGACCATTTACATCGGAAATGAGGAGGCATTCTTCACCTCAAGAGTGGCGAGCCTCTGGAAATCATTACCACAGGAAGTAGTTGATGTCAAAACATTGAACGTTGTGAAGAGGTGAGTCAATTTTGCACTTGGGGCAATGGGAGCGAAGGGTATGTGGAGAAAGCAGCATTCGGCTATTGAGGTGAATGATCAGCCATGCTGCGATGAATGATGGGACAGTCTAGAAGGGCCGAATGGCTTCCTCCTATCGTCTGTGTTACTGCGTTTTATAAGTTTCAATGTTACATCCATAGGCACAACTGGTGTTGGTGTTCAAAATGCTGACCATCAGAAAATGGTACAATATACACTGTCATTCATTTCTCTGGAGAGATGGAGTATCCCAATATTCAGGTTGTTGAGAGTACTTGAACATCTGACACTGTCTCCAAAGAAATGGAAATGAACAGAAGAGATCAAAGACAGGGGACGAAACTACTCTAATCACCAATAGGTGGTCATGCTGTGTATTTGTGGAATGTAACGTATTATCTCTGTGGAAAGTAATTGGAGAGGTTGGGAATAGTTTCCTCAGTTGTGCTTGAGCTGCGGCCGAGATTCATTGAGGATATCCAATGTGACTGACAAACTGAGCAAACATTTTAGAATGGGAAAAGTCATGTAAAGATGTAGAATGCTGATGTCGGGCTAGGGCAGGGAGTTGAGGCAGTTTGGATATGATGAATACACCCTGAGTTTTTGAGGAACACTTCCCCGACAAATTGGGAAAGCAGGAGCACAGAGTGAGGGAAGTCTTGTTAAAAGAAGAGGTTGTGTCACAGCTGTGTCACCCAATCACTTTCAACAAATTATTTAGACTTACACCAGATGAAGGCTGGGCTCACATTAACCATGAAGGTCACGGTTTTATTGAGTGCCTGTGATCTCGAACTTCTCAGGCAGGAGTAGATGTAAATTACATCATCTCCCACAATGCTATCCATCGATGTATCCATTAGCTGATGGAGAGAACCTACTCCAGGCGAGGTGTACACATTGTTTCTGTTTTCCGGGTGGATGACAGAAAATAATCTCAGAAATACCGGTGAACTGAATAACTTGTATTGACTTGACTATGTCCATGGAGCCATTGTTTATTGTTTATTATTCTTCGCAGGTTTTCTTGCAATTGATTGTTTCCTGGTCTGCTGAAGGCTATTTGGTGTAGATAGAACCAAAATGCCATTCAGAGGGAATTCGAGAATTTCGACACAAAAACTCTGAATGCACAAAATGTTTACAAGGCAGGATGAGCAAGTGACTTGCAGAGAAACTTGTCAATGATGGGTTCACACCTATCTGCTGCACTTGTCCCTCTGGGTGGATGTGTTTGTCGGTTTTGAAGGTGCTGGCTAAGGAAATGTAATGATTTACACTGAGGCATATTGCAGATTCCATGACAAGTAATTACAAAGAATTGCATGAATTTAATAGGTGAGGACTAGGGAGCAAGAAGGGCTGAACACGTCGCTAAAGGGAAGATGCAGGACAGAGGTTTTGAATTCTTGGATAATTGGGTCTCTTTCTGGGGTAGATGGCACATTTCCAAACAAGATGCTATTCACATGAACCAGAGGGGTACCAACAGCCTCGAGTGAGGGGAAATTTGCTAATACTCTCTGGAACAGTTTAAGCTTATTACACAGGGGTATAGGAACCGAAATTGTAGTTCCAACATACAGGGGGTTGAGAATACCGAGGTAAGAAAAATGGTTTCAACGTCGCAAGAGGGCACCATCAAGCAAGAAGCTGGTTTATAGTCTGTCTACTTTAATGCAAAGGGCATGCGGAATAATTTGAGTGAACTTGCACAATGTTTTAGAATGTGGGAGTTCGATGTTGTGGCCATTTCAGAGACATTGTAGAGCAGAGATAGGAAAGGTTATTGCAGGTTTCTGGATTTAGATGTTTCAGTAAGAAGAGGGAATATGGTAAGAGATGGGGGCATTGGGGGGGATGGTGTGGCATTGTTAATCAAGAACAATATTACAGTGGCAGAAAGGACGTTGAGTGCTCGTCTGCTGAGGTAGTAAGAGTTGAGATTAGAAACAAGGAGGGAGACGTCACCCTGTTGGGAGTTTTGTGTAGGCCTCCGAATAGTTCCAGAGATGTAGTGGAAACGATAGTAAAAAAATATTCTCAATACAAGCGAGAGTGAAAGCATAATTGTCATGAGGGACTTTAATTTTCCAAATATTGTCTGGGAACATTATAGTGCAAGTACTTTAGATGTGTCAGTTTTTGTCCAATGTGTACACGATACGTAGACAGCCCAACAAGGAGCGATGCCACATTGGATTTGATACTGGGTAATGAATTGGACACGATTTTAGATTTGGAGGTAAGTGAGCACATTGGTGATAGTGACCACAATTTGATTATGTTTACTTTAGCGATGGAAAGAGACAGGTATATACGGCAGGGCAAGAGATGTAGCTGGGAGAAAGCTAATTAGAATGCAATGAGGCAACATTTAGGATGCATAGGACTGGGAAGGAAACCGCAGGGAATGTGTACAATTGGAATGTGGAGCTGATTCAAGGAACAGCTACTGTGTGTCTTTTATAAGTATGTGCCTGCCAGACAGGAAGAAAGTGGTCGAGCGAGGGAGCCATGGTTTATTAAAGAAGTTGAATCTCTTGTCAAAAGGAAGAATAAGTCTGATGTTATGGTGAGACATGAATGGTTCAGTTAGAGCGCTTAAGCACTACGAATTAGCCAGGAAAGATCTAAAGAAAGATATAAAACGAGCCAGGAGGGGACATGAGAAGCCGTTGGAAGGTAGGATCAAGGAACATCGTAAGGATTTTTCTAGGTATTGCAGGAATAAAATAATGACTAGAGTAAGATTAGGGCCAATAAAAGATAATAGTGGCAAGCTGTGCATTGAGTCAGACGAGATGGGAATGCGCTAAATAAATATTTTAGGTCATCATTCACACTGGAAAAAGACGATGTTTTCGAGCAGAATACTGAGATACAGGCCACTAGACTAGATGGGACTGAGGTTCAAATGGAAGAGGTGTGAGCAGTTTTGGAAATCGTCAAAATAAATAAGTCCCCTGGGTTGTATGGGTTTATCCTACAATTCTCTGGAAAGCTAGGAAGGAGATTGCAGACTCTTTGGTTTTGATCTTTATGTCGTCATTGTCTGCAGGAATCGGCTAGAAGACTGGAGGATAGCAAATGCTGTTCTCTTGTTCCAGAAGGGGACTCGAGACAACCCTGGGAATGATAGACCAGTGAACCTTGCTTTATTTGTGGATAAAGCATTGGAAAAGGTCACAAGTTATAGGATTTAACATCATGTAGAAAGGAAAAAGTTGATAGGGCCAGTAAACATGGTTTTGTGAAGAGTAGGTCGTGCTTCACAAACCCGATGGATTTATTTGACAAGGTGACCAAACAGCTGGATGAGTGTAAAGTGGTTGATGTGGTGTATATGGATTTCAGTAAAGCATTTGATAAGGTTCCCCACAGTAGCCTAATTCACAAAATATGGAGGCATTGGTTTGAGGGTTGTTTTGATCAGAAGTTGGCTAGCTGACAGAAGACAGAGGGTAGTGGTTGATGGGAAGTGTTCATCCAGGGGTTCAGCTAACAGTGGGGTACCGCAAGGATCTATTTTGCGTCCACTGTTCTTTATCATTTTTATAAATGAGCTGGATGAGGGCATAGAGAGATTGCTCAGTAAATTTGCAGATAATACTAAGGTCAATATAGTTGTGGATCGTGCAGCAGGATGTTGTAGGTTGCAGAGGGACATAGATAAGCTGCAGAGCTGTGCTGAGAGATGGAAAAAGGAGTTTAATGCGGAAAAGTGTGAGGTAATTCACTTTGGATGGAGTCACACGAACGCAGTGAACTGGGTTAATGGTAAGATTCTTTGCAAGGCAGATTAACAGAGAGATCTCGGTGTCCACGTACATAGATGCCTGAAAGTTCCAATCCAGCATGATAGGGTTATTAAGAAGGCATACGGTGTGTGAGCCTTTATTAGTTGAGAGATTGAATTTCGGAGGCATGAGGTCATGCCGCAACTGCATAAAAAAACCTGGTGAGGCTGCACACGTCACCACATTATATAAAGGATGTGGAAGTTTCGGAAAGGGTTCAGATTTACTTGGATGATGATCAATATGGCGGGAAGGTCTTACGAGGAAAGGCTGAGGGACTTGAGTCCTTATTCATTAGAGAGAAGAAGGCTTATAAGGTAATCAGACGGTTGGAAACGATAGACAGTAAAGGCTTTTTTTCCCACAGATGATGATCGCTAGCACGAGGGACATCAGTTTCCATTGAGGCGGGTAGAGTTATGACAGATGTCCGAGCTAGTTTCGGTACTCAGAGTGTAGTAGGGGTGTAGAATGACCTGCCTGCAACAAAAGTAGACATGCAAACTTTAAGGACATTTAATGACCTTTGGATAGACATAAGGATGAAAATGCAATAGTGTAGGTTAAATGGTTTTTTTGAACTTGGATCTGTAGGTCGGCATGCCATCGAGGGCCAAATGGCCTATACTGTGCTCTAATGTTCTAGGTAATACTGATGAAAAGGAGGTCATCCGGAAAGCAATTGTACGGGAATATGCATAGACTATAGAAGCTGATGAGGGCTATTTGGCCCCTCGCTTTCTGGCAGTCAACAAGATCGTGTTTGATTCTTTTCTGATTTGTATCCAACATTCTCCTCTACCCTCAAAATACTTGATGCCCTTCTTAACAGGAATATAAATACATGCACCCCACCCTTAGAAATATGCAAAAAAAATCAATTTCCATCACATTTTGATGGTTTGAAAAACGTAATGATAGATCAGATGAACAAGATGAAGTAAATGTATGAGATGAAGATTTGCGAAATCGTCCATTAGAAGAAAAAAAATAAGATGAGAGATGACAGAGTTATAGGATTCAATGCAATCTGGGTGCACTTCTGCTTTATTTGCAAAACGTTTCATGCAGGTCCAATAAGTAATGAGGCAATGCCACACAATTGTATCAGCGATTGTGAGCAACATTGAATATAAATGTACATGTTAATGTTTCAGTTGTGTCAGGTACTGGGAGTTGGTAAGTTCAGTTGCCGAGAGAGCTAGTTTATCAAACAGAACAATACTAATCGCATGGCTTTGATTCATGCTCTCATTGAGGAAATTGATATTTTATTTGAGTATAACATGTCTGCAGAGAGGATCCGCTGAAAGAGAAGCATCGAGAAACTATTTTTGGGATAATGAACTTTAACCAGTGCCGTGCCACAGGGATCAGTGCTGGGGCCAGAATTGTTAACTGCACAATGACTTGGGTGATAGAAATGCAAGTACTACTTACATATGTGTGAGTAACATAAACAGAAGTGGGAAGACAAATGATGAGGATGATGCAAGGATTTTAACATGAGATAGAAAAAAATTAAGATGAGCGCACACAAAATTGGCATCTGACATATAGCACTGGAACGTTTGTACTGATTTTCAGGCAAAATAGAAAAGCTGAATCTAATTTACAAGAGAAAGGATTGAGGAATGTCAGACCCTCGGCTTGACAGTCAATAAGTTGGCATGCGATTCAACAAAAATAGGAAATTGGATCGCACTATTAGAAATTTGTTCAAATGTGATGGTACATAAATATCATTCTGAACATGTACACGTTTCTACACAGACAGAACCTGCACAAATGTGAAGGGCTCTGGTCTGAATTTTTAAGGAAATATGTAGAGCAGATAATAGACGAGTTGATAGCAGATGGGAGAAGCTCCACAGAATTAATCCTGAGAATTGAGGTATTTTCTTTTGGAGTGAGCTTGAGTAGCTTAGGCAAAAACTCATTGAAGTGTGGAAGAATGAGAGGAGATCTTAATTAAAATAAAATCAGATTCTTAGTAGGCTTTACAGGCTCATTCCCAACAAGGTTGACTCCATTTGTGGGAAAGTCCAGGACCAGAGGGAATAGCCTCAATCAATGGGAGCATATCTTTAAGATGGAGGTGAGGAGTACCTTCAGTATCAGAGGGTTACTGAATAATAGGCCTGTTGAAACCCTGTCGCTAAGTCTAATTAATGCAGATGGTAGACAGATTTCTCAGCAGAAAGGGAATCAAGAGCTATGGGGGTAAGGCAAGAAGGCGGATTTGAGAATTACTAGTCAGCCATGATGGTAATGAATTGTGGAGCAGACTTGATTTGCTGAATAGACTATGTCGGCTCACGATCTGATGCACATCCAATTGGATCCTAACAGATTAGCTGTGGATAGAATGCTTCGACTTAAGTGTAACATGCAAACTTATACTTCATTTGTTAAACATGAAGGATCACCGATTCAAAACATCAATTAACTTTCCTTTCTGCAGGTAGTGTTATTTTGGATTTCTCTACCTGAAAATTTAGTTTAAACAGAAACCCTAAACACTTTAAAGGCAGAAGTAGATAGGGTCTAGGTCAGGAAAGGGCTGAACAGATTTGCACAATAGTTGGGAATGCAGGTCGATCAACATGATCTAATTAAATCAGGGTAAGCACAAGGGGCTGAATGGCATTATCCCAGTTCGTCTGCCTACGTTTGTACATTCTTTGACATAGTGCTAAAAAATAGTACACATCTCATGTATGAAATCAAAAGATAAATAGCACTGTTAAAACTGTAGGTGGACCCACCAATAATTTACATAATTATTTTCATATGCACATTGCGAATATTATACATCACATTATAAATTAATTCCTCTCTCCTGGGCACATTCATGTTAATAAGGCCAGCGTATCGTCTTTTCTCAAAAGATAACACCTGAATATCTGAAGCTTCAGATGAGTAAACCTTTTCTGGACAGCATAAAAGGTATTTGCATACTTACAAAAACGACTGACCAAATCTGCAAATAGGATTCAAGATGTAAACTCACGAATTCCTACATAATTGTCGTCCAGCATCCTGACTGAAATGTTCAACACAACTCATCCCATCCCCATCTCAGCACACACAGACAATGAGGGAGCTGTAGTCTGTATCTTACACAGGCCATACTTTTGTTTAGGTGATCAATCTTTTGGAAGCTGTAACATTGTCTAAATAGTGAAGTCCTTATTCTAAGTATCATATCCATGATAGCATTAGTGGCATGCTCTTTTTTAAAATAAATTCATTTATATTTCTGATTTTTTTTATCCATTTCTGAATTAATCAGTTTTGACTGTTCTGTTGTAACACAGGAGCCCGTATCATCAAACTCTGCTATGATCTCCCACATGTACTTTATTCCTCTCCCAGCTTTTACCTGAGTCTGAACAAGTTTGGGTACAATCTCAGCATTCCATTTTAACGTGAATTGAGTTTCTTCCTAATTTTTGAATCTGTCACCAAAACTTCCCCCATTTCGCAGCCTCTGTCTGTATCCGTGCCTGAGACACTCCGCTTCTGAAAACTTCATCCATGTTTCGGTCTGCTCCAGTCTCAACTATTCTAATAATCGTCTCATTGGCGTCTCACTTTATACTCTCCATGAACCTCAGTTTATCCTCAGTGGATTTTGGTGTAGGAATATCTCATTTTAAAGTTCTCATTCTTATCAGTATCTCTCTCTCTCTCTCTCTCTCTCTCTCTCTCTCTCTCTCTGGCATCACTTCTCCTCAAATCATTTCTCATATATCCCTCAAATTTAATTTCCCTTACAGGTTTGTTCTTAAAATGAATGTGTTTCTCTCTGTTTCCCTCCTTGACCATGATTTGAGCCCCTGTACAGTTGGTGGTACTGTGTCATTGCTTGTATTTTCATTCACTTCCCAAACCGTCACACATGAAGCTCCGTGTCAGACAGGGACATCAGCAACTTTGACTCATGACTTTCACAATTATTCTCTGTCAATCCATTGAAACTTCATGTTAGTCAACGTCAGCTGATCAATTTGAATCCATTTGGGAAAGCCCCTTGGAGGTTTGAGAAGAATTAGGCATGAATTACAGGCTTTCGGTATGCAGGTACAAGAAGTGGTTAGGAAGTGAAACATAATTTTCCCCTTCATTGCTAAAGGAGTTCAGTTTAAAAGCAGAGAGGTAATGTTACAGCTGTACAAGGTGCTGATGATATCACATCCACAGTACTGTGTGCAGATTTTGTCTCTGTACTTGAGAAAAGATGTACTGGCACTAGAGGAGGTGCAGAGGAGATTGATTCCGGCATTGAGGGGATTTATGAGGAGAGACTGAGTAGATTGGAATTATATTAATTGGAATTCAGGATAGAGAAACAAGTAAAATAATGACGAGAATGGATGAAGAAATAAAGAGAATTTTTCCACTGACAGGTGAAGCTAGGATAAGAGGGCATAGCTGCAAGATTAGAAGAAGCAGATTTAGGACTGAATTGAGAAAGAATGTCTTCACCCAGGGTGTTATTAATCTGTGGAATTCCTTGCCCGGGAAGTAATTGACGCTATTCAGGAAACTCTTTAGAAGTAGGGTGTATATTTTTTTCGAACAATGGAAGAAAATAACGGATGCAGCGAGAGGTTGGGTAAGTGGAGCTGAGTCCAAAAAAAGATCAGCCATAATCTTATTGAATGGTGGAGCAGGGTCGAAGGGCAGGACGGCCTACTCCTGCTTCTATTTGTTCTGTTATAATCAACAGCTTCGGCACTTGTTGCAAACAAGGAGATGGAAAAGAGACGGAAAGGAAGTTCAGTTGATAACATTAGCAGATAGTTAAACTAACATTTCACAAAGGTCAAACATGATGGGGAGACGTTGGCCTTGTGGTGTTATCGCTGGATTGTTCATTCATAGACCGTGATAACGTTCTGAGTTCAAATCCTGCCATAGCAAATGGTGAAAATTGATTTGAATAAAAACAATCTCGAATGAAGAATCTCACGATGAATCCATTGTCAATTGTTGAGCAAACCTCTCTTGTTCACTAAAGTCTTTAGGGAAGGAATTTGTCATCCTTGCCTGATCTGACCTACATATGGCTCCAGTCCCACTGCAATGTGGTTGACTCATAACTGACGTCTGTACAGTTAGGGATAGGCAACTAATGTTGACCTAGTCAGTGATTCCCTAATTCCGTGAACAAATTAAAAAAAAAACATCAAAAAGGAATTGATAAGATGGCAAACTTTGTATGATAAGCAAATGTAATCAAGGTGAGTACCCAATGAAAACAAAGGCGTACAAATGATGAAAACTACTGGAACACCAGAGGCTTTGGGACTTTTTTTTTAGAGCCCATCAGTTCAACGACTTAAAGCGAATAAAGTTGGAGATAAGTGATTTAGGAAGGTCAATTGTTGCAAAGTATAAACAAAAATAGCAAGAGGCTCCATGTGGAAATAAAAATAAGAAAAAAAGTAGCTGCAACCTTTTTTGGAACAATTAGAAGATGGCATCGGGAAATTGCACACAAGAAAAATGGAAACGCTCAAATAACTCAAACAACTATTTTATATTGGTTGTGACACTGTTTCGACAGAAAATATCCCAAAGGATCGCAGGCCTTATCTTCAGGACAACCCGATGATAAAGAATATGATTACGGATAAACTATCCACCAAAAGCTAGTGGTCTGTTTCCTGAATTTCGACAGAATGTGCTCCCGACATATTCCTGGCATTTGTTGAAATATCACTACAGTCCAAGAGGATTTCTGTGGATTCAAAGGTCTTACTGTGATGTCTGTCTTCAAGAAGGGAGGAAGGCCGAAAGCAAGAAAATAAAGACCAGGTAGCCTTATGTCTATTATTAGTAAACTGCCCGAGTCCATTATTCAGGAAAAAAAAGTCTGATTTCCAATAATTTAATGGAATCAAACAGACTCAGTAGAGATATCGGAAAAGGAGAAGCAGTGGTAATCAAAGTGAAGCGTCAGACTGTGCAATTCGATTTGGTAAGCATTTTGTAAAGTACCATATAAAGCGTGTATTTCACAAGGTAGGAACTTGTGGGTTATTGTTCAGATATTGAACATTTGTAAAGACACAAAGGAGTGAGCCTTGATGAATATGTCTGTGTGAGTTCACAGAGACATAATAAGTGGAGTGCCACAAATGTAAGCCCTTGGATTCCCAGAAGCTTATTCTCTGTATTAAAGGTTTTTTACAGTGGGAGGAGGGGCATGTAGAATGCAATCAATGCATATTTGATTCTGGTGAAGATAGGTTAGAGTGCATGGTGTGATAAGGATGTAAGAAATTTACACTATGTAATTGGAAGGTAGAGTTCATTGTTATAAAGTGTGAGGTCAAGCATTTCAGAAGGAAAAATAAAAAAGCAAATTATTATTTATATGGAGAGAGACTGTCAAAACAAAAGACCAGCGCAGAGAGATTTGGGTGTTGTTATTCATGTAAGGTCTGAGAAACCATAAAGATTGATCAATTTCCAGGACCGGATTATATGTATGCCAGGGCATTATGAAAGGAAAGACATGTAGGTTGAAGAGTTGGGCTGAGAAATTGCAGATGGAGTTCAATCCTGTCAAATGCGAGGTCATGCATTTTGGAAGATCAAATTCAACAGCGAATTATATAGTAAGTGGAAATGTCCAAAGGAAAATTAATGTACAGTGAGATCTCTGGGTGTTCAAGTCCTTTGATTCCTGATGATGGCAATGCAGATCAATAGATTTGTCAAGAACACATATGAAATGTTTTCCTTCATCGAACAAGGTATTGAATACAGGAATTGGTAGGTCATGTTACAGTTCAATAAGACTATGGTTCAGCATTATATCTGGTACATTTCTGGTCGCCACATTACCAAAACGATGAGGATGACTTGGAGAAAGTGCAGAAGAGTTTCACTAGTATATAACCTGATATGGAGGATGCAAGCTATGAAGAGAAGTTGAGTAGATTCGGATTATTTTCATGAGTAAGACAAAGGTTGGGGAGGTGGAATCTGAATGCGGTCTACAAAATCATGAGAAGCATAGATAGGGTGGGTAGCAAGAAGATTTTTTTCCCAAAAGTTGTGGACTGAATTTCTAGGAACCACGAGTTCAACTTGAGATTGCATATGTTGATTAGCAGTACACGCGTTAAATTAATTATGCAGAGTGTGGGGTGCCGTGAATGCATTGCCAGGAGTGGTGTTAGTGGTGGACACAATAGAATCATTTAAGATCTCTCCAAACAAATATGAGAACGGGCAGGGAGCAAAGGGATACAGATCCTTAGAAAATATGCTTTGATAGAAGAACTGGATCGGCGCAGGCTTGGAGGGATGAAGGGTATGTTCCTGTGCTGAAATAATCTTAGTTTTGTTTTGCTCTTTGTTCTTTGAAACTATGGAAACCCAGCAGATATAATTGAATCATTTATACACACAAGTGAAGTACTGGAGGACAGGAGGGTGGCTGATGCTGCGCCTTTAGAAAGGCTAGAAGGAAAAGCATGGAAACGATAGCCCGTGTGTCTGACATTTGTGATGAGTAAATTGTTGGAAGAGATTCTGAAAGATAGGATTTACATGCATGGAGAGGGAAGGGCTGATTTGTGTTGGTCAGATAGGTTTTTTTATGAGAGGAATCATGTTTTGCAAACATGATTTTAGTTTGTTTTAAATTAAGTAAAGAGAAAGGTTGATGGTAGCAGAATGGTAGACGTTTAAATGAAAATTAACAAGGCCTTTGATGAGGTTCTGCACGGTAGATTAATTAATAAAGTTAGAGCACATGGGATTTCGGGTCAGCTTGACAACTGGATGTAAATTTGGTTTTACAGAAGGAGACAGAATAGAGGATTTTGCTTTGGCCTAGAAGGCTGTGCCAAGCAGTGTTCCATAGGGATCAGTACTGAATGGACTTGTGTTTGTCATTGGTGTAAAAGGTTAGGATGGTAATAACGAATGCATGGTTAGTGCATTTACAAATGACACCAAAATTGGTGATACAGTGGGCAGTGAGACAGTTGTCTGCGATTGCAAAGAGATATTGTTCAATTAGATCAATGGATTGAGGAGTGACAGATGGTAATTAGATAAACTAAATGTGTGGCACTGTATTTTGCTAAAATAAACAAGTGCATGACGTAAAACAAATAATTATACGGTCCCAGGTAGTGCGTTAGGCCATAGAGATCGAGGGATTTTCGTACATAATTCTTTTAACATTATATCAAACGTGGAAAAAGTATTTGAGAAGGTATTTAGTACGTTTGCCTTCGTCGTTCAGACGTTTCACTGGAGGTGTCGGTATTTCGTATTGAGGTTGTACAGGGCATTAATGAGGCGTCTTTTGGTGTACTGGGTCCGGTTCTGATCACTCAGTCAGAGGAAGACCATTATTTTGTTGATTAGGGTTAAATATATTGACGGGAATGTTGCTAAGAATGGAGGGATTGGGGTATAAGGAGAGATTGGATCGGATCATATGTTTTATTCCCTGCAGCGCAAAAGATCCAAGGGTAACATTATAAAATCATGAGGGATATTGATAAGGTGAATAGCATGTTTCTGTTCCCTCTGACGGAGGAATTCTAAAACAGCGAGAATATCTTAAAGTGAGAACAGAAAGATTTCAAAAGTACATGCGGGCTAATTTATTCTTACATAGAGATATTAGTGTGTGTAATGCACTTTCAAAGGAAGTGGCTGGTGCAGGTACAGTTGCAACATTTAAAAGATGTTTGGGTAGGTACAAGAATAGGAAAGATTGGAGGGATATGGGGCAAACTTAGGCTGGTAGTATTAGTTGAACAAAAAATGTGGTTCCATGTTGTTCGATTCTGTGGCTATGATTTTTTTTTGCCATTATGAAAAAAGGTGAATGACTTTCCAATATCTGTGTCAAAGTGAATACTTATTCTTAAAATGGATTTCCTTGTTTTAGTCTCACATACAAGAGGGAATGTCCATCAGGTATTCACCTGATGCACTTTTTTCAAGATCTTGTTTATAACAGCAGAAAAATCAATTGTACTGAGATCTAAAATGCATATCTTTCATAATACAAGGCCTTCAACTCAGAAACCATAAAATGAAGTACCTTTGAAAGTTTCTAAATCAAATGACTTTTTTCTCCCCGGAAACCAAAAGAACTGTGGATAACGGATATAGACTGATCCCTGGAGAACTCCACTAGCTTCAGTTTTCCAAGAAGAAAATCAATATAAAACTCTACTCAGAACTTCCTGTTGTAAATCAGGAGCAAACAATCAGAATCTCCTGGAAACTCTCAGCGGATCTGGCAACTTCTGTGAAGAGAAATCAGAGTTAACATTTTAGGTTTGGTGAACCTTCCTCTGAATGGTGACCTTCCTCAGTTTGAAACTTTCTTTTTGCCAGTTTAGTATTCAAAACAGTACACACTGCGTCAGGTGTGATCTCAGCGATTCACTGTACTGATGCAGTGAAACATTCTGAGGATTAAACCTGATACTCTTTGCAGCATCATTCCATTTATTTTCCTAATGATTTGCTGCACATACTGACTAGCTTTACATGATTCATACAACAGCACTCACAAATCCTTCTGTGTCCCTGGTTCTGCAATCTCTCACATATAAGCAGTTATTGCTTTTAGACCCTACTGCCACAGCACTAACTCTCATAACTCACATGAAACAATCTCTGTTGAAGGTTTTCACACTAAACTACCACTGTCTGTATCCCATTGCTGACTCTCTGCATCCAGCTGACAATGTACTGAATGGCTATCTTGTCATGTCAGCTCATTAGCTTCAATCCATCGGGTTGTTCAAACAACTGTAACCAGCGGAGTGCCTCAAAGATTAATCTGCATCAGTTTTCCAACCTGAAAACCAATATTAATCTCTACGCACTACTTCCTGTTATAGTATGGGATCTGCTGTGCTTATGCAGCACCTTAGGCAGTTTGAATGGCCTCGTCCTGTACCGTGTAGTGTGTACTGAAGGGCTGAATAACATCACCAAGTTCCTGTCTAAATGCTTAGAGGAGCAGAATGGTCTCCCGCTATCTCATTGCCTCACCAGTAGAATGTGTTATTTCTCTCCTTCTTTAACAACATCGAGGAGTGGATTGAGGGATCACAGGAGCTAGAATCATCAGTTGGCCAATTGGCCCCTCAGGCCTGCTGCAACATTCAGAATGCTCCTGCCTGGTGTGATTGTGTCTGTGTATCCCTTTCCTGCCTGTTCCCAATAAACACTGACTCTGTTGTCTATCAAAGTTCAGTTGAGCTCAGCCTTGAATACCTTCATTAACCCAGTCTTCATTGTTCCCTCGGAATGAGAAAATCCCCAAGCAGAGATAATGATCCTTAACTCAGTCTTAAATGGAAGCCGCTCATTTTTATAATCTGTTAACTTCACAAAAAGATCATCACCACTTTTGAGGAACAGGAAACAATAATAATTAAGAATTGGCAAAAACCATTCAGTCTTCCAAACATGCCCACATTACCACTGACTATATTTTGGTTAAATAACTATTAAAGCCAGCATGCACATCACACTCACAAAGACATTTCCAGGTATCAAAGAATCATAAAAAACGAGAACAGAATTAGGACATTTGGTCCACCGAATCTGCTCTACTGCTTGATCATTGCTGGTTTGTATCTCAACCACATACTCCTCACGTCTCCCCATTACCCTTGATTCCATTATTAATCAAAATTTTACCTAACTCTATCTGAAAGACACTATCGTCTCAGTTTGCTCGCATGTTAGTTCATATATGAGTGTCTGTATGTGTGTTTGTGCATCTGCCTGTTGGAGATTTAAGGAATTACTATATCCTGGGTTCTTCAAAGTTGTTTCCCGGCACAGGTACCGAGCAATCCTCCAGAGAAGCTAGAGCAAATAGTTTGTGAGGCCTTAGATTTTTTTCTTAAAGTTGGAACAATAGAAGCAGCCTCAATGAGTACACTCAAGGTCTCACAGAGCCAGGGTGTCTAATCGGCAATTTGCAGAAGTTGTAGCAGGGATCTTAACAGGGTTGTAAACTCCTACATGTCGCTGGTTGCTACTCTCTCTGAATTTTCCCTTCTGGGTTGCAGGGGTTGTGTGCCCTGCATTTGTGTTTTTCTGAATTGTGTGCCCAGGGTGAATTTATGAGCTGTTCCCACATTGGAACTGTTGCTGTTTAGTAGTAAAATAATTCTTGAAGTTTTGCTAAATTTCCCTATAGAGTTAAGTTATTCCCCGTTCACCTTTCTTTGGTTATACTTCTACTATCGTGTTTGAATAATTTGTGTTTTGCGCAATGTCAATTAGTTTGATCAATCGAATTGCATCTGGAACACAGCACCTTACATTTACTTTTAAAATAAGAAAATGTTAGGGTCCAGGCTAACTTCTTAATCACTTTTCAGAGTTCTGATCTCATTTATAACACTGTGTAATGGGATCACTCTTATTTTGGGAAAATGTATTAATTGAAATGGGGGATAACACCATGTTTCCTCGTGTGTTTAAAATGATGTAATATCGCCCTCTGCTGATTCACCAACCCTACTGTGCAAGCATCAGGTTTCATAGAAACTGATCAGTGTGGAATTAAGTCCATCTAGTTCACACTGACAAGCCATAGAATGTCGCACAATCATTTCCATCCCTGTAACCCTGTGTTCCACATGGCTAATCCATCTAAGCTGCACATCCCTGTGCATTATGGGTAATTTAGCATGGTCAGTCTATATAACCTGCACATCTTTAGACTACAGGAGGAAAGTGGGAACTCATCGTTTGTTTGAGAATGCACCAATGACTGTGAATCACCCACATTGTGCGGCTGTGCGATGCTTCACAGAATAGCCTTGACAACAGAGAGGAGTTTGTTTGATCCCTTGCAATGCTGTCCCGGAGATATTAGAGAAGGAGGTGGACATGTCTAGCATTGACCTGTTGGCACCACTGGGTAATTGAAATTTGCTTTCGCACTTATCATCTGTCAGATTGTAGTGCAAATAAAATGCAAGTAGCAGAACTTGCAATCAAATTATCACCTCACCTTCCACCAATGGTTCACTGAAGACAGCTGCTGTGGAAACACTACTTAATATGCATACTGTTTGTCATTAATTCTTCCCAAAGAGAAATTAATCATACATTGCAGAGGGAGCCCAGACGTTTCTCCATATAAGTCCCAGTACAAGTGCAATCCTCTCCGCACCCCTCTTGAGAGAGACTGTGTGTGTGTGTGTGTGTGTGTGTGTGTGTGTGTCTATGTGCATTCCTATTGATTTTTCTGTTAGTTTGTATGATGCTGTGACCTGCTGCCCTCTCCCTCTGACTGAATTCCAGACGATTTTCACTCTCTATCACTGTCTGTGCAATGGAGTGGAAAGGCCAACAGAATGTAGAATTCGATCACATTAAGCAACTCATGAACCACCAGACCAGTCCCACACAGATATACGCACAAACGCTAATACACACAGATGCACACACTAATACATACAGCAGACGCAGACATTTAAATAAATAGGCATGTGCACGCACACACAGAGAGACATACACACACATACACACACACAGAGACACACCGATACACTGACATGACACAAACACGGGAGTTGATAGGTATTTCTTTTTCTCTGTGGCAAATTCTTGCTATTTCACCCACTCTATAAGGTGTGCAACATTGTTTCTATTTCTCTGTTTGCAGCATGTCATTTTTTATGGGTCTTTGGAATGTGTGTTATTCTTCTGACGCTCGTTTGTTATCAGTGTATGCCTTGATCACACCAGTAAGTCGGTCAGCATTTGAATTGTTCTGCAGGAGAAAGTAAGGACTACAGATGTTGGGGATCAAAGCTGAGAGAAGGTCAGACAGCATCCGAAGACCAGGAAAATTGGAATTGCAGACACAATCCCTTCATCAGCCCTGTCTGTAGTCCGAATTCTGACCTGGCCTACTGTGCTTTTCCAGCGCTAAACTCTCGGCTTTGATGTCTAACATCTGCATTCATTACTTTCTGACCTGCTGTACTTTTCCAGCACCACATTCCCTTTCAGTTATTTTGACTGGAGTGTGACACAATGACAACTTCGATGCTTGTTGATGTCACCAAACCTGGAAGAATTGGAAAGTGCGTGGAGGACGGAGTACAACAACAACAGGACAACGCTAACTTGGTGCAGAGTTCAGGTATATTTCATTCGACAATCAAGCAGACAATGTGAGGTGTTGCACTTTGGAAGGAAAACAGGATGTCCCGTTGTAAAGGTGGCGCAGGAGCAGAGGGACCTGGGTGTATTTGAGCACAGATTATTGAAAATATCAGGAGAAGTTGGGAGAGCAGTAACTGTCACAGATTAGTTTCAGTAACTGAGCTGCTTTCAGGAGGAGTGAAGGAGGGTGCCTCCGTGCTACCTTCCTGGGAGGTGGTGGTGTCGATGTGTTGTGATCCCACCCTCCTGCCCACCGAAAACTTGGGGATTCCATTTGTACCAGTCCGAAAAGGGAGGGGGGGTGGGTGGCGGCATCAGGGCCACGGCTTCTAAGTTGTGCCAGGGAAAACGGAACTGCCAGTGGATTTAAAGTGAGAATTGCCTTTCACTGAACATTGATCCTTACTTGATCGGTCTGTTGTGGATGTTTCAGAATTTCCACACCAGGCATCCCAGTCGTCTCAGCTCATATTATGGTCGTCCCCACATGGCGGGGTAGGGGGTAATTCAACGGATATTCAGCACTCCATCACCCGGCTTGGCTCTTTCTGTCCTCTTCCAGGCTCTTCTTCCTGGATTGGGAGAAAGGGATAATATGCTCTTGGGGGGTGGGGGGTGTGGCGGAATAAAGAGGTTTTTGGTGGGTGTCTGTCCACAGTGTTATACATATGCAGTGTTATTAATGTAGGGGTATACTGGAGGTGAGAGAAGCAGATAGAGAGAGAGAGAGAAAATGCTGCATGCAATCGTGAGAGCGGTGGAGCATGAGCCTTGTTCGGGGTCGGGGTGCTATAACAGATATACAAAGAGTGTGAGGGAACAGTGAGAATACGCTGATCCTTATCCTGACAGAGTGGGTAAGGTTATTGATGTTTGTCCTGTATTGATGAATATTTCTTCAGACTGTAAACAATGCACTGAGCTGGGTGGTGAGCTCAGACCATGCTTGGTGAAACTGGTGGTGTGGTCCCCTCTGGGAAGAGAATGGTCCTTCTCTGTGCTCGCCTACCCACCTGGACCTCCGTGCACCTGGCTGCAAACCCTGGTGTAATTACCCCTTATCTGCCATGCTCGGGGTAAACTGTGCAGGGCAACTCCGAACTGAGAAAACTCAACCGTGTGCCCAATGGCCTTTTAAAGATAGCACAGTGCCAGGGATCATGGAATATCCATGGGCATCCGGACAATGTTGAGTACCTCCAGCCACGATGGCTGATAGAATCGGGCTGGCATTGAATGAGATGGTGAACATGGTGTGGGTAGTTAATGAGGTGAGTTCGATAAGATAGCACCAGGAAACTAGCTCCGCCTCGTGTAGACGATCCCTCTGTCACACTCAACGAAGATGACACTGAGACAAATTATTGTTAGATTCAGCCCAATGGGTCGAAGTCTGTGCTGACCCTACTTCCAGTTACAAAGCTGCAGAACAAATGTTAATCCAAAACTCTCCTGAAATCACACCAATATCCTGTTCATCCATCATTCCTGGAAGCACTGGCTCATGTTTCAGAATACCGTCGAAATGTCAACGTTTCAACATTCTGGAAACTGTGATCACATCCTTCCATTACATTGTCTTTCAATCACGCCCTCTCTGTCTACACCACAAACCTCTCCCATGTGTTGGTATTTAAATTGATTCCCCCGCCATCTCTCTTTTGCAATGATTTTCACACCCACAGCATCCCTTGTCGTGACACAAGGGAGATATGGAGCTGTAAATGGATGGGAACTGCACATCCTGTCACTTTTGGCATGTGTTGCAAGTTTCCCCACACTGGGCAGTGATCTAGCACAACGTTTCTAAGAAATGCACTGGGGTGGTGGTCACCGTTCCATACCCTGGTCACATATATCATCTGGGTTTATAGATCAATGCACTTCTGTGGTCTGAATATCTTTCCACTCTGGGTAGATTGGGGATTGTATTGTACAGTACACCAGTCCGGTCTGCATAGTGCGAAATGATGAACACATATCTCATCTGTGTTTATTTATCAATGCACTACTGAGGTCAGCACAATGTTCCACTCACGACCGATTGCAGGGTTGTGTTCAGCATTACACGAGCCTGGTCTGTGTCGTGCCCTTTGCCAAAGAGATATCTCCTCTGGGTTTATGTTGTCTGGGCTGGTTCTCTGAGATGGATTGAGAATGTGATATCACGAATGATTTCTATTGATACGGCAATGGCTTTACTTTTGTTCTCATTTTTGTTATTGGACTCTCCAAATTCTGAATCCGCCAGCCAGTCCCGTTCTTCAGTCTAACTCCACAGTTCAGTGACTTGAGTAATTGTACACTTCTAATGTGAGAAAAACTGTTCTGTCTATTTCCCTGGCCTTTAGCATTGCTCACCCTGGGGCATGGGAATTCACTGTAATAAAAATTAGGTCACTCCTCAGACTCAGGGCTCCAGGGAATATAGCCCCAGCCTATTCATATTCTCCGTGTAGCTCAACATCACCCCCTCCTAACATCAGCAGTATACTTGGAAAAACGTTTTGCACTCTTTCAAGTTTAAAAGCATCTTTCCAATAACAGTGAGAACAGAATTCAAGACTGTATTACAGAAGTCGCTGAATCTAGTGCGTAGGCGGAAATGACTATTGCAGATACTGAAGATTAGTGTCGAAAATGTGGTGCTGGAAAAGCACAGCAGGTCAGGCAGTAGCTGAGGAGCAGGAAAATCGATGTTTCAGGCAAAAGCGATCTTGGATGCTTTTCCAGTACCACACTTTGAACCTAGTGTATATCCTAGATGGCCTTCTTCTTCAAAGATAGCAATTTCCTCTCCCACTTTGTTGACGATGCGCCCCAGTGCACTTATCCACATCTCGCACCTTTGCCCTTGATTCCCACCCCTCCAAACGCAACAGAGAAAGAACTCCCTGTTCCTCATCTTCCACATCAACAAACTTCCACATACAATGCATTATCCGCCCCTCCCCCATCTGTGCCATCTACAAACAGACTCCACCACCAATAATGTGTTCCCTCCCCCCCACCGCCCCGATCCGTGCTCCATAAAGAACATTCCTAACGCGACTCCCATGTCAGGTCCGTACCACCCATCCGCTCCCACCACCTTCCCCTGCCACCGCAGGAGTTGTAAAACCTGCACCTTCACCTCCCCCTCACTTCCGTCCAAGACGCCAGAGGAACCTTCCACATCCATCGGATTTTTACCTGCACTTCCACACATGTCAACTATTGCATCCGTTGCTCCCGATATTGTCCTCTCTACATTGGGGAGACAGGACGACAACTTGCAGAACATTCCAGATATTATCTCTGGGTCACCCGCACCAACCAATCACGCCGCGCCATGGCTGAAAACTTTAACACTCCTCTTCCACTCCGCCAAGGACATGCAGGTCCTGGGCTTCCTCCACCGCCACTCCCTATCCACCTGACGCCTGGAGGAAGAAAGCTTCATCTTCCGCCATGTGAGCCTGCAATCACACGGGATCAGTGTGGATTTCACCAGTTTTCTCATTTCCCCACGTAATTCCAAGTCTAACTGACCAAATATGCATGGCCCTGTTGATGTATCCTACCCGTCCATCACCAATCCGTTCCCCCGTCCTCTCTGACATATCACTTCCACACCTAACTTCATCTACCTGTCACACTCTCAGATACCTTCCGCAAACCCCATCCCAATCCCATTTATCTCTCCGCCCCCTTCGGCCACAAGCCTCATTCCTGATGAAGGGTTTACATACGAAATGTTGATTCTTCTGCTCATTGGATGCTGCCTGACCGGCTGTGCTTCTTCAGCACCACATACCCGACTCTGATCTCCAGCATCTGCAATCCTCACTTTCTCCCTTGTGTTAGTGTATCCAGAAATTTCCCCACCAGACGTCTATAGAAGTTAGATGTTTTCTCCCTGTCTCCTTTTATGAACAGAGTGAGGCATATACAATCCTTCAGTTCTCTTACAATATCCATACATTCTCGAAAAATATTTTAAACAGTGGAAGACTTATAGTCCATCCATCTGTAGCCGTCATGCATTCTATCCACATTGAGGAAATATTCCCTTTTATTGTGATATGAAATGTGGTGTAAGGGCACTTTGCATCAGTGGAATTTGTAGGTTTCGTCATCCTCTAGGTTTCCAAAAATCTTCACCAAATTGTGTGCATTTTCTTTTGCTTGTATGCTGTCCCTGAGTTCGTTATCACTCCCGCCTGACTCGTCTTCCGCTGAAAACCTTTCTACTTACTTGGGATGAATTTCTAAAGTGCTGCTGAATTATCTCTAGAAACACCTGCCATTGTTGCTTCACCATCTTCCCGTGCTCAACTCCCGTTCCAACAAACTCTGGCCAACTCATCCCTCATGTCTTTTTCGTCACATTACTCAACTACAAGCTATCTCACCCAAAAGTGAGCTGTAGGTATAAACTGAAGGAGGGAGGTTTGACACATGGGACACGAAGAACGATTGGAGGATTTATTAACTAGATGGAAAGACAGAGAGAGAGAGACAATATAGACGTGGAGATGAAAATTTAGAGAAGTCTACATGATTGATGGAATTAGATGTGCTCTGGTATTTGGTTTCACAATTCCTGTGTGCTGCGTTTTTTTTTACAGTGTATGTGCAACAGATTAATATGTTGAAATTCTGGATCTGATGCCAGAACGTTTATCTCAATTAACATGACAGGCACCAGCTGTTGACAGAACCGATCAGGCCAATGTATATGGTTCCTGATAGAAAGTGGATTAACTGAAATAAGTTGGAACACCACAAACAGGAATTTTTAACATACATCTCAATAAGAATGAGAGATTAGATAAGGGAATGTAGAAAGGGGCAGGAGGTAGAGGGTGCGTTGAGAGAAGGGGAACGTAACATCTCAGCGGAAGATTAAAGAACATTATGTTTTTATTAATTTTGTACATAACATGCATCATTGTGTTAACCATGTCTCTCCGGTTCATTCTGAATATGTTGCACACATATGAACAATCTTATCAATCTGCACAACACACACACAGAAATCATTGTTCGAACATTCCATTTCAAATTATCCTGTTTTGTTTACACTGTCATTTGCCATTCCTTCTTCTGAATATATTCTGTTTATTTCTCTACATTTTATTTTATTCTGCCTGTCAAGAAGACACTGGGGACTTGGGGGGGGGGGGGGGGGGGGGGGGGTCAGTTTACGCGTCATCAGTCTCCACAGCCACTGTTTCCTATTCCTTTATGTTTCTTAACACTTGAAAAAAAAACATATTGTGTCTGACCCTTGAATCCTAACAAACAGGTCAATTTGAAACAGAACAATTACTTTTCGTTGAAGGCTATAAAAAAATCTAAAACAGACAAGGCATACAAACTGCAATAAGATGTTTGCATCTTTGCAAGCAAATTACTGAATTGCATTGTCTAAACAGTAAACAATTAACTGAAAGTTCTGTGAGAATAAAATCAAGAGAAATCCGTATTTCTTGTGTATGTTCAGGGCTGTCGTGAGCAGAGACAGTTTTCATATAGGAAGTTGTTGTGGTGATGAGACTACAATATAGTAACAAAATCTCGATTGGCGCTGTGTGCTGATGATTATTCAGGCCATCCTCGCTATTGTTGGTGTTACTCGTGAGCCTATCTCCGCCCATTTACTAATTCTCGAAACCGCTGTGAATGTCATCGTTTCTCTGTAATGTATATTTGTCAAAGATCCAAACTATTGTCTTCGCTGTCAATCACAAAATCCATTTCCACTTCATGAATTTCATATCCTACAGTTACAAACATCCAAAGAAAAACAAAAGTGTTCATAACTACGATTACCTCATTTTGCCCTGAGCTCATTTCTGTCTCAATATTCCATCTACCACAAAACCTGTCCTCTACAATCTTCACAATATCCTCAGTCTTCACTCTTGCCTCAATGCAGTTTCCGAATAAACCAACATCCACACCTTTCCAGTTACAATTCTCTTCTGGCAACTCTTCTCGGTTCACATATTTTGTTCGCAAACTTTTTCTTTCCTCGTCCTGGACCTCAACCAGGTGCAAAATGTGTAGTCAGTTGGATCTAAAGTAAGGTGGTCACAGCTTTGTGTCAACTGTTTTAGCATAACCTGTAACCTCGCACGAGGGAGAGGGCTATGCTGTCAGTGACCAGGAAGTGACGGTTTCATTGAACTCTTTTGATTCTAGAACTCCTTGAGCAGGACTGGGTGTCACGTCCATCATCCCCCAATTGCAGTGCTACCGTTTATTCACACAGTGACGAAATCCATCCCTGTCTCCTGCTGAGGGTAATATTTTCATGCTGTCGCCACAATGGAAGGTACCGAAAGTCTTCCAGAAATCCTTTGGGACAGACTTACACGTGTAAATAAGAAACTGTGCATGATTAGAATTAATAAAGAGAACTTACTCAAAAATTCTAATTGATTTGAAGGTTGGCAATTGGTGCACCAAATGAGCTCCATCCCAGAGTTTCCAGGGAAGTGGCAATACAGCTAGAAAAAGAGAGGCATATAGGACATAAACAGACACTTCGGTCCAACCAGTCATAGAGTAATAGAGATGTACAACATTCAAAGTTTGTGCGAAGATTTGTAGCTCGGGTGCTCGTTGTAGTGGTTCTGTTCGCCGAGCTGGAAGTTTTTGTTGCAAACGTTTCGTCCCCTGGCTAGGAGACATCATCAGTGCTCTGGAGCTTCCTGCGAAGCGCTTCTTTGATGTTTCTTCTGGTATTTATAGTGGTCTGTCCTTGCCGCTTCCGGGTGTCAGTTTCAGCTGTCCGCTGTAGTGGTTGGTATATTGGGTCCAGGTCGATGTGTTTGTTGATGGAGTTTGTGGATGAATGCCATGCCTCTAGGAATTCCCTGGCTGTTCTCTGTCTGGCTTGCCCTATGATAGTAGTGTTTTCCCAGTCGAATTCATGTTGCTTGTTGTCTGAGTGTGTGGCTACTAGGGATAGCTGGTCGTGTCGTTTCGTGGCTAGTTGGTGTTCATGTATGCGGATTGTTAGCTGTCTTCCTGTTTGTCCTATATAGTGTTTTGTGCAGTCCTTGCATGGTATTTTGTAAACTACATTAGTTTTGCTCATGTTGGGTATTGGCTCCTTTGTTCTAGTAAGTTGTTGTCTGAGCGTGGCTGTTGGTTTGTGTGCCGTTATGAGCCCTAAGGGTCGCAGTAGTCTGGCTGTCAGTTCTGAAACGCTCCTGATGTATGGTAGTGTGGCTAGTACTTTTGGTTGTGGCATGTCCTCGTTCCGTGGTCTATCTCTTAGGCATCTGGTGATAAAGTTGCGTGGGTATCCGTTTTTGGTGAATACCTTGTATAGGTGTTCCTCTTCCTCTTTTCGCAGTTCTGGTGTACTGCAGTGTGTTGTGGCTCTTTTGAATAGTGTCCTGATGCAGCTTCGTTTGTGTGTGTTGGGGTGGTTACTTTCATAGTTTAGGACTTGGTCTGTGTGTGTTGTTTTCCTGTGTATCCTTGTGGTGAATTCTCCGTTCGGTGTTCTCTGTACTATCACTTCTAGGAATGGGAGTTGGCTATCCTTTTCTTCTTCTCTCGTGAATCGGATTCCTGTGAGTGTGGCGTTGATGATCCGGTGTGTTTTTTCTATTTCCGTGTTTTTGATGATTACAGACGTGTCATCGACATATCTGACCCAGAGTTTGGGTTGAATTTGTGGTAGGGCTGTTTGTTCTAACCTTCGCATAACTGCCTCTGCTATGAGTCCCGAGATTGGTGATCCCATGGGTGTTCCGTTGATTTGTTCGTATATCTGATTGTTGAATGTAAAGTGTGTAGTGAGGCACAAGTCCAGTAGTTTAAGTATGCCGTCTTTGTTGATAGGTTCCGCCTCCTGTTTTCTGTTCTGTATGTCCAGTAGGTTGGCTATTGTTTCTGTGGCTAGGGTTTTGTCAATCGAAGTGAACAGTGCCGTCACGTCGAATGAGATCATGGTTTCTTCTTCGTCTATGTGTGTATTCCTGATGGCGTCCAAGAATTCCTGTGTTGATTGTATGGAGTGTTTGGATCCGCTGACCAGGTGTTTCAGTTGCTGTTGTAGTTCTTTGGCCAGTTTGTATGCTGGTGTCCCTGGTAGTGATACTATGGGTCTGAGTGGGTTGTCTGGTTTGTGTACTTTGGGTAGTCCATAGAATCTGGGGGTGTTGTTGCTTTCCAGTTTCATTCTTCGTAGGTCAGCTTTGGTTATCTGTCCTTTTTTTGTAGATTCCTTAGTGTGTTATTTATTCTATTGGTGAGTTGTGGTGTGGGGTCAACATAGAAAGAGACCCTGTGGTCCAACCCGTCCATGCCGACCAGATCTCCCAACCCAATCTAGTCCCACCTGTCACCACCCGGCCCATATCCCTCCAAACCCTTCCTGTTCATTTGCCCATCCAAATGCCTCTTAAATGTTGCAATTGTACCAGCCTCCACCACTTCTTCTAGCAGCTCATTCCATACACATACCACCCTCTGCATGAAAAAGTTGCTCCTTAGGTCTCTTATATATATTTCCCCTCTCACCCTAAACCTATGCCCTCTAGTTCTGGACACGCCTACCCTAGGGAAAAGACTTTGTCTATTTATCTATCCATGCACCTCATAATTTTGTAAACCTCTGTAAGGTCACCCCTCAGCCTCCGACGCTCCAGGGAAAAACAGCCCCAGCCTGTTCAGCCTCTCCCTTCAGCTCAAATCCTCCAAGCCGAGCAACATCCTTCTAAATCTGTTCTGAACACTTTCAAGTTTCACAACATCTTTCTGATAAGAAGGAGACCAGAGTTGCACGCAATATTCCAATATAACCCTAACACTATCCCTAATCCTAACCAATGTCATGTACAACCGCAACATGATCTCCCAACTCCTGTAATCAATACTCTGACCAAAAATGGAAAGCATACCAAAGGTCTTCTTCACTATCCCATTTACCTGCGACTCCACTTTCAAGGAGCGATGAACCTGCACCCCAAGGTCTCTTTGTTCAGCAACACTCCCTGGGACCTTCACATTAAACGGATAAGTCCGACTGAGATTTGCTTTCCTAAAATGCAGCACCTCGCATTTATCTCCATCTGCCACTTCACAGCCCATTGGCACATTTGGTCTAGATCCTGTTGTAATCTGAGTTAACCCTCTTCGCTGTGCATTACATCTCCAATTTTGGCGTCATTTGCAAACTTACCAAATGTACCTCTTATGCTCGAATCCAAATCATTTATGTAAATGACAAAAAGTAGAGAACCCTGCACCGATCCTTGTGGCACTCCTCAGATCACAGGCCTCCAGTCTGAAAAACAACCCTCCACCACCACCCTCTGTCTTCTACCTTTGAGCCAATTCAGAATCCAAATGGCCAGTTCTCCCTGTATCCAATGAGATCTGATCAGTGAGTATTCAATGGGCTGAATGACCTGCTTCCAGGCTGGGCTGGGCTGATGAATCTAACCAAAGTTTCTTCTACAGTGATGTCCCAGGGCTGAGATAAACATCTTCCCTTGTGTTTTGAATGACTCCAACTGGTGGAGAGGTCATAATTGATTCTTATTATGTGTACATTTACTCAGGCTCATTGATGTAATCCTTAGTCAAATATTGCCTTGAGTTCAGGGCCAGTCCCTCTGACCTGTGCCCCTGTGTTCCCTCTATTTTCATATCAATGTTTGGTGTAGAAGCAGAGAATGTTTTCTTCAAACAGAGTGTAATGAATGTCACGAATTCTTTTAAACAGAGTCTAAGGGGATCTAGGTCACTGACCGGGACCAGTGGTGTCAAAAAGGGTTCGGTTCTGGGACCTCTGCTTTTTTATTTTGATTTTTATAACTAATTTGGATGAGCAAATGGAAGAGTGTGTTAGTAAATTTACCAATGACACGAAGATTGGTGGAATGGTATATAGTGTGGAAGGCTGTTTTAGGTTACAAATGGGCATTCATAGCATGACCAGCAGGGCTGAGAATTGACGGATAGAGTTCACCCTGGCAAAGTGTGAAGTGATGCATATTTCTAGCTCGAATGTTAATGCAGAATACAGAATTAAACGGAGGATTCTTGGCAGTGTGGAGGAACACAGGGATTTTTGGGTCCATGCCCACAGATCCCTCGAAGTTATTATCCAAATTTATAGGATTGTTAAGAACGCATATGGTGTGTTAGCTTTCATTAGCAGGGGGATTGGGGTTAAAAATCGTGAGCTTATGCTGCATCTCTATAGAGTCTGGTTAGACCGCACTTGATACATTGTGTTCAGTTCTCATCACCCCACTATAGAAGGATGTGGAAAATTTAGAAAGGGTGCAGAAAAAATTGCCAAGATGGTTCCTGGACTGGAAGTAAAAAATGAGGTCTGCAGATGCTGGAGGATTCCTGATGAAGGGATTATGCCCGAAACGTCGAATTTCCTGTTCCTTGGATGCTGCCTGACCTGCTGCGCTTTAACCAGCAACACATTTTCAGCCCTGGACTGGAAGGCAGATCTTACGAAGAAAAGTTAATGGGGCTAAGGCTTTTATCATTAGAGCGAAGAAAGATTAGCAATGACTTAATGGAGGTGTTCAAAAAGATGAGAGACAGAGAGACTGAATCGTCAAAGATCTTTTTTTTCCCCAAGGCAGAAATGGCAATCTCGATGCGGCGTAATATTAAGGTGATTGGAGGAAGGATTAGGGGAGATGTCAGAGGTAGGCTCCTTATACAGAGAGTGCTGAGCGTGTGTGATGTACTGCCAGCAATGGTAGTAGAGTCAGATGTGCGAGGAATATCGAAGCGACACTAGGATAAGCACATGGAAGATTTTGCGCATAAATATATATGATAGTCTGATCTCAAAGTGGTTTTGAACGGTGGGCACAACATTGAGGGGCGAAGGGCCTATGCTGTACAGTTCTATGTCCTACGTTCTATGTTCTATGGCAGCATTTAAAGAGGTGGTGGCTGGATTTTGACTTGTCATAGAGTTGAGGTCTATGACAATTTGAGCAGGAAGGCGGACTTGAGGCCTAGAGCAGACCAGCCATAATATTACTGAAGGGCAAAGCATGATTGTGGGGTGAACGACTTTGTCCTATTTCTGATGATCTCGCATTCTGTTATTGGAAATTTAGTGGATGTTATTTTCACGGAAAGGTCTGTTATGGAATGTTACAGTCAGGGAGTCCACAGGATTTTGTGAGCCATCTATCGGTGAGGTTTGGGGGCAGTATTCACAGTGAATATGGGTCTACAACATGACCAACAAATGAAGCACAAGTTGCAGCGACGGGTAGCTCTATAAAGAGCGATGAGGGGTCTCTTTCATACCTAGCCTGGGTTTTCAAATTAAACTTTCGAAATCTCACGAACTATGTGTGACAGTCTTGAGTGGCTGAATGGACGTCTCTGTTTCTGTGCACCAGGTGATAGCAGTAAGTGACCTCTAGCAGGTTTGCAGGGTTGAAACTAACATAGGAACATGGGACTGAAGAGCAGGAGTGGGTCATGAGAGACTTTGAACCTTCTCCACCAGGCACTAAGATTGTGGCTTGTCAGGTTATGGTCTCAACCCCACTTTCCTCTCTGTATCCCATTATCCTAACTCACTTCTCTGTAAAATATTTAACTAACTCAGCTTTGAATGCATGCACAGAGAGGCATCACAAACTTCTCGGGAAAAGAATTTCCACTGGCAAGGCTCCTTCAGAATTTCAACTCACCCCTCTTATAGCATCAGAGAGTCATATAAAATGGAAACAGACCCCTTTGTCCAAATTGACCATGCCACCCAGACATCCAAATCTGTTCAAGTCTCATTTGTCATCATTTGGCCCATATCCGTCTGAACCATTCCTATTTATGTTCACATCCAGATATGTTTTAACCATGTAAGTGCACCCAATTTCACCACTTCCTCTGACAGCACTTTTCATACATGCATCAGCCTCTACATGTAGAAGTTGCCCCAAAGGTCCCTTCTACACCTTTCTGCTCTCTCCTTCAACCTATTACATCTCGTCTTAACTCCCAACCCTGGGAAACAGACCTTGGGCATTCAACTATCCATGCCCCTCATGATTTTATAACGTTCTGCTATGTCACTGCTCACTCATCGACAGTCAGGCGGAAAAGCCTCAACCTATTCTCATTCTCCCTGGAGGTGAAACCCTGCAGTTCCAGAAAATCCTTGTAAATACGTTTTGCACATTATGAAGCTTAACAGCAATCGCCCTTCAGCAGAGCCAACTGCATTGTACACAATATTCTTAAAATGGCATCACCAGCATCATGCCACCCTGACTCCAGTACTTAGTACTCTGAACGATTCAGGTAAGCGCGTTGTTCACCACCCTGACTACCTCCGACTCCACTTTCAAGAAACTATGAACCTGCACCCGTAGGTCTCGTTGTTCGGCAACATTACGCAGGGCACTACTCTGCTTTAACTTACAAAAATGGAAAACCTCACAAAGATTTGCATTAAACATCATCTGCCAGTCCTTCGCTCTTTGATAGCCAATGGTGGCGTTCACTCTGAAATAGTCTTCTTTCCTGTGTGCTGCACCACTTTGTTGATGTGATTTGTAAACTTACTAACCATGCCTCCAATCTAATATATAAGATGAAAAGCAGTGAGCTCAACACTGATTCTTTCAGCGCACCACACTCACAGGCCCCAGTCTCTAAAACCGTCCGTTACCTTCAAGCCAATTTTGTCAGCAAACGGTTCGTTTTTCTTGGATTCCATTTGACCTAACCTTAGTAATCTGCCGACAATGAGAAGACTCATTAAACGTCTTGCTGAAGTGTGTGTAAACAATATATACTACAGTGTTCTTCGTCAATCCTCTTTGTCACCTCTTCAAAATACTCAAACACATTAATGAGACATGATTTCCATCGCACATAGCCATGTTGACTATCCCTAATCAGTCCTTGACTTTCCAAATGCATGTCTTTCCAACAACTCACCCTACACTGACGTTAAGCTCAATGAGTTTATAATTCCCTCTGTTTTTATGGCTCACTCTTCCCTTTTCTACTCCCACTCCTCCACTGGCCACACAAAAAATAACCGAGGTTGGTGACATGTCCAATGAGATAGTTCTCAGAGTGTGTCCGAGTCAGTGTTAGGAAAAAGACAGGCAGATTTCTTTAGTCTGCTAAAACAACACGTTTCTGACTAAAATAAAATTACTCAAACTATGATGAAAGAATGAATGATGAGAGGTCTTTGCAAACATATACCCGCTTCAACCACTTCTGCTGGTAGCTCATTCCATATGCGTAACAAACTCTGTGCAAAATAGTTGCCCCTCAGGTTCCATTTTATTCCTTGCCCTCTCACCCTAAACTGATGTCCTGTAGTTCTCGAGCCACCAACCCTGGGAAATAGACTGAGTCCATTAACCCATCCATGCCTCTCATGATCTTGTATTCCTCTTGAAGGTACACCCTCTGTCTCCTACGCTGTAAAGAACAAAATCCAACATTGTCCAACATCTCTCTGTAACTCAGACAATAGATTTGTGGCAACATCCTTGTCAATTCAGTTGCTCCATTTCCAGTTTAATAACATTCTTCTTATAGCAAAGTGATCAAAACTGAACACAACACAGTTGCTGCCTCACTAAATCATGTATAACAACAAAATGACTTCCCAACTGTATACTCAATTCCCTGATTGATAACGGCCAGTGTGCCAATACCCTTCTTCATTGCCCTATCAACCTGTGACGCCACTTTCAGAGAACCATGCTCCTGAACTCCAGGGTACTTCCGTTCCACCACACTCCTTAAGGACCTGCCATTCACTATGAATCTTCTACCTTGGTTTTACTATCCAAAATGCAAGACCTCACACGTACGTACATTAAACTCCATTTTTCATTTCTCGGCCCACTTCCCCAACAGATCAAATTCCTGCTTCAATTTCAAAAATCCTTCCTCACTGTCTGCAATACCGCATATTTTAGTTTCATCAACAAACTTACTAGTCAAGCCTTGTAAACTCTCATAGAAATCATTGATATCGACAGCAAACAGCAATGGTTCCAGCACTGACCGTTGAGGCACTCCACTAATCATTGGTCAACAGTCAGCCTTCGACTATTCGAAGTCCTATTCTCTCTGTTGTTATTCTTTATTTAGATTAGATTACTTATAGTGTGGAAACAGCCCCTTCGGCCCAACAAGTCCACACCGACCCGGCGAAGCGCAGCACATCCAGACCCATTCCCCTACATTTACCCCTTCACCTAACACTATGGGCAATTTAGCATTGCCAATTCACCTAATTGGCACAGCTTTGGACTGTGGGAGAAAGCCGGAACACCCGGAGGAAAGCTACACAGACACGGGGGGAATGTGCAAACTCCACGTTGGTCAGTCGCCTGATATGGGAATTGAACCCGGGCCTCGGGCGCTGTGAGGCATCAGTACTAACCACTGTGCCACGATGCTGCTTTATTATACTTTATATAATTTTTGAAGTCACTCTAATCTTCTGAACCAAGGCTATCCCATCCTGGCTTTTCGCCCTCGTTGTTCCCTTCCTTAGTAAACTCGTGTATTCCCTGAAACCTCCAGGGATTCCCTTGATCCCAGTTGACTGCACCAGAGCCATGTCTCATTTTTCTGGTCAAAGCCTCAGTATCTCTTATCATTCAGAGTTCCCTGTCAACGTTGTCCTTTATCCTTACAGGAAAATACATTTCTTAAACTCGAGCTGTGTCACTTTTGAATGTCTCCTACTTTCCAGAAATCCCTTTGCCCGTAAACAAACTAATCCAGTTAACCCTTTCAAACTCCTGTCTAATTCCATCAAAATTCACCTTGCTGCAATTTAGAACTTTAACCCGTCGACCACTTTTGTGCCTTTCCATTATTATTTTAAAATGTATGGAGCTATAGCCACTCGTCCCTAAGTGCCCCCCACCGTAACGTCAGTCACCTGCCCTGCCATGTTTCCCAACAGTAGTTCTAGTTTTGCCTCTTCCTGAGTTGGACACTCTACATACTGCTGAGGAAGATTTCCTGAACACAGTTAACCAGTTCTATCCCATCCACGCGCTTAATTCTATGCCAGTCCCTGTCAATGTAAGGAAAATTAAAACCTCTACTATGACAATAGTAGAAGGGAGACTCCTGTAAGTCTCCCCTCTCCCTGCAATTCCCGTTTACTATGTGGGAGCTTATAGTAATACCTCAATAACGTGAACATCTATTTCTTAATACTTAACTCCACTAATGAAGCCTCACTGGAGGGTCCTTCGGTTATTTAATCTCTGATTGCTGCGGTGATTCTCCTTTAATGAAGAACGCAACTCCTTATCCCGCCCTTCCAGCATCTCTGATCCGCCCGAAGCGAACGAGGACTCCACTGTTCCTGTTCCTCTGTAGCTGTCCAGAAAGGTTGTATGGCCTCCTCCTGTGGTATAATTTAGACAAAGGGATGAATGACTGTCTGCTAACCTCACAGCAAGTCACGTCCTCTTTTCAGAAATAACAGCACAGCAAGTATGAACAGGCGTAGCCCATTTAGCACCAGAAGCCTATCCCACAATCCGATTAACTCTTCAGGAAAGTATTTATCAAATTCAGCATCCACTGCACCCTTGGGAAAATATCCTGATACCTTAAGGCCATACAGCGTAGAAAATTGAAAGTAGGCCATTTGGCCCATCAAGGCTACTTTGCTGTTCGATCCTGCCTGTCATTTTTCTCAAAACAATTCTCCTGTCTTCACACTGTAACTGGTGATCCATATTTAAATAAAGAAAAACTATATCTGTCTTGAAGGCATATCTGCAACTGTGTCTCGAGCTGTCTGTATATGTGTGTGCGTGCGTGCTTCTGTGTAAATCTGTTTAATGACAGGAGACAGGGTGGTCGTGGAGGGCTTTTTTTTCAAACTGGATGTTTGTGAAACGCAGTAATCCACAGGAAAATGTGTTGAATCCAATTTTGTTTGTCATTTATATAAATGATTTAGATGAGAGTTGTAGAAGGCATAATTACACATTTGCGAATGATATCAATGTTAGTTGTATAGTGGACAGGGTTTGTGTAATGATTAACAGCTAAGACTACAAAGAGATCTTGAGAAGTTCAACCAGTGAATCATAGAGTTGTACAGCAGGGAAACAGATCCTTCAACGCAACCAAACCGGCCAGATATTCTGAAGTAATCTAGTCCCATTTGCCAACATTTGTCCCATATCCTTTTAAACCCTTCATATTCATATTCCCAGGCTTTTCAAATGTTGCAATTGCACCAGCCTCGAATACTTCCTCTGTTTGCTCATTCGGTATACGCACCAGCATCTACATGAAAAAGTTGCCCTTTAGGTCCTTCTTAAATCTTCCTCTTCCGTCCATAAACCAATGATCTGTAGGTTCTGAGCCTTAACTATTCACTATATGATTTTATAAGGCTCTCGAAACTTCAAACTCCAATCAACGTGAATGGCCTGGCTCTCAGGCGTCCAGGGCCTACATTCTGAAATTCAATACTGGCATCTCTTCCTTCTCCATCAAATCACATATCTAAAATCATTTTCTTCCACGTGTTCAGACATATAATGAAACATTCTCTGTTGGATTTGAACCTAGACGTTTAGGCTCAGAAGTAGGGGCACTACCCATCACTCAGCAACAGGCACCTAAAGCTACAACATGATTATGCTGTATTTGTTCATCAGCTTGTTCTGACATGCTGTGACACACCTCCATAACAGGCAGGACTTCAATCCAGATCATCTCCACCAGAGATCGGGACACTACCAAACGTTCATAGACTGGAATCGAATATTCCTCTGTCTCAGTGGCAGGCCCGCAATTTGGGTCATGTTTTAAGTGTCAGCTTTCAGCTCTGTATGGAGTTATTAAATTCTGATTAACATCACTAAAACATACAGGCAACAGTTCCCTTGATAAATAAATAAAATATATTAGTCTCAACTATAGGATAATGTGTTTATATGCTCTGTCATCGAGATAAACTATGAACATCTTTAATTATTTGGCTACGATTTCCCGCTTAAATGGTTATTATCTCTAATCTGCAACACTAGGGAAAGAAATGCTGCAAAAACATTCTGCACTAGGAAGGATCTAGAAAAAGATATCGATACTGAACACCGGACGTGAGGAAATAGCACAATTTCTGGCCAAAAGACACTGGTCACTAATTCCAACTTCGAACGCGTGGGTTCAGTCTTCCTAAAATCATTCATTGATACAAGACAACTGTTTCCTTTCCAGCTTCTCCTTACCCACGCGTCCACCTGGCTGTGCAGGGCAAACCAAGTTCTGCGTCTTTGAGAAAACCAAGGCTGGTGTCTGTCGGTCTTCTGTAGAGGGAAGTTTCATTTTAATCCTGAAGGGGAAGGGGGAGAGGTCAATAACATCACTCATTGGGCTGAGGTGTGGCAGATGGAGGTTAACTTGGATACATGTGAGGTATTGCATTTTAGTAAAACAAACATTTGTCGGTAGCGCGTTGGCAGTGTTGTAGAAAAGAGAGACCTGGGATGCAAATATCACTCTTTGAAGTTTGTGTCACACACAGACAGGGTGCTTAAGGTGCCTTCATTGCTCAGACCTTTGAGTTGAGAAGTTGGGAAATCATGCTGAGATTGTGCAGGACATTGATAAAACCGCTTTTGAAGTACTGTGTGCAGTTGTTATAGGAAGGAGATTATTAAATTGGGAGGGTTCAAAAGAGATTTACCAGGATGTTGCCGAAAACAACACATCTTCCGCCTCAGGACCCTACAAACACACTGCATGAACATCGGATTCAACAGTTTCCAAACCTCCTCACGCTCACCCAGATCCCAGTCCAAACCTCTGAATCAGAGTCGACCTCTCGAGGGGACCTATTTTCCTGCATACCTATCTGCTTTACTATCCCCACTGACCCATGACTATCACCTCGCACCTTCACCAACCTATCACCTACTTTTCCCACAAACCCACCCCACTATTTTCACTCAGCCCCCTTCCCCCTCCCCAGTCCTGAACAATTGTTCTGCCTGAAATGTAGACTCGCTTGCTCCACGGATGCCGCCTGTCCTATGTGCCTTTTCCACCATCATGCTTTATCTAATCTGAATTCTTCAGCATTTGCAGTTCCTATAGTCTGCAAGGTACAATTCTCTGTTAACATATCCACGCCATCTGTCTGTTATAGCCCCAATTTGTCGGAGGCACATTCTCTCTTCAGATCATGGACTTGCATATGTCTCTCAATGTCTTTTGATATTGTAATGCCTGAGCAGTAGTCACAGGATGTATGATTCCATTTGTGAACAGAGAAGCACACTTATGTTCCAATAGACTTCTAGCATTACTCCCATATCCAAGGCAGACTGAAAGGTTTCACAGAATTGATCTCTCCAAGCCCCAATATTAATTCCCTCATGCAGCCTCCCATTTCCCACCCGGGATGCAGAACTCTTAATCATTATTTTGAATTTTAATCAAACAGTATTGAATTGAAAGATGTTGGCTGGAGTTATTTGTACAGGAACTGTGATTAATATCACTCTCCGTGGATTGTAATTATACCAGTGGAAGGTTTCCATCTTTTAATGATAAATCCGCTCTGTTCAATACGATATCCCATAGTATTGGCAGGAGTATCACAGACAGCACTAACAGGGATCTGCAGCTCCAAAGAGAGGGGGAGAAGAGATCATAATCTGAGAACATTAGACTGGAATGATTCAACAATAAATCAGAAGCTGTGAACATTAGATTGGAATGTTCCGACAATGGATCAGAACCTGAGCACATTAGACTAGAATGTTCCAACAATGAATCAGAATCTGAGAACATTAGACACGAATGTTCTAACAAAAGGACAGGACTTAATACCATGATCTTCACTGGTTTTCCCAACCTTGAAAATCATAAGCTTGGCGGATCTATAATGTAATGCTGGATCTTCAAGCTTGTTGCTATCCCATCTTGCTGGAGTTGGTATTCCTGGTGAGTTAATCCAGCTGTCTACTACAGCAGTTTTACCTGAATTGCTCAACATTTTATTAAAAATTTGGTATGTTGGAAGTCAACGTTTTCAGTTCCAATCAAACATTCCAATCCTGAGAAATTATAATTAGCAAATTACTACTTAGAACATACTGACCAATATGTGAGGAGAAAACAGATTGTTCGATAACGCTGCAATCCTTCTAGCCCTTCGCAGAACTACATTTCAATATCCTCCCCAATCACTAACCCTGTCCAATACCATCATCATGATATCCCAGTCTCCTCCTCAGCCTCAGTGCAACTTCTGAGTAAACCATCATTTGTTCCTTTGTTACATTTGGATTCCCCTGTTTCAAGCATGTCCCTTCCAAGCATGTGCCCAGTACCAAATAATTGCACTTGAGATGTTTAAAATATTCTCTGCACAGAATCTGTCAGATGGGAAGACAGTGCATGGTGCTCAAGTCATTCACTCATAATCGAGAGCCACAGAATAATAATCTGTTGAATCTCATGAAGGAAATTGGTGGCACTGAAATGAAACCATTGTCGTTATGTATAGAAAGCCCATCTGCTTGCCTCATGCCCTTTAGAGAAGACAATGAGTCATCCTTCCCTGGTCAGTTCTCCCTGTGGGACTGCGAACTCACAGAGATGCATTTTACTATTTACTGTCCTGTGGAACAACTGAACCAGCCACTAAGTTCAAGATCAGCATAACATGCTTTCCTGGCCAGGGCTGCACACGTCCCAAGAAGGAAGAACAAAAGTAAAGATAGGCCCCGTGATCTGTCTGTTTCCCATATTCCTTCAGCTCATTTCCATTCAGATAGGTGACTATTCCTTATTTCAAGTACATTCTTTCTTAGGCTCTCCCAAACAATGACGGTCATCTCTATGGGCACCTATGGCATCGGCTTGATTGATGCTGACATACAAATGTAAGTAACTTATAAATTCCACATCACTGGCAGTTTATGAGAGAGGGAATGACGTTTTACAGAACAAAAAAGAAACGGAGATGCCTAGTGAGGGAAAAGAATTATTATGATCAACCCTGAGAGTGTTGTTGAGGCAGTATGTCCGTTATTGGGAACAGATGTTTTTCTCCTTTATAAGGAATTAACTCCTTGCCCACAGAGAGAGAGAGTGCAATGGAGTTTCACCAGACTAATCTCTGATACGGTGATAAATTCCATGGCTTGCTTTTTTTAAACTCTGGTTACATGATTCTTGATTGTTTAAGAGCCTCTGAGGACGCTTCCCTACCGTCTCGCCACTTCCCTTGTCGATTTAAAGAGAGAGAGTACTAGTTTTTGAATAAAAACTCCCCACATTAGTACAGTGCATTTGATGTGTGATTATCTGTTGAACGTCATGATATGCACAATCCCGACAGGAGCCACAATACTTCCCCTCTAAAACAGTTAACTATTCCTACCAGCTTCCGAACTCCATGGAGAACATGCTGTTGTCTTCTCAGAGATGGAAATGCATCTTCGAAACTTGATGCAAAACACTTGGCTTCCTTCCTCTCTGTCAGCAAACCACGTTAAGGTGTCGTGTGCCTGACAGATAACGGAGCCACGAACAACATCGTGTATCCGTCTATGAGTGCAGTCTCTGCTCGATTGGTTTTTCAGGTTGGAGCAACAATGCCACCTTCCTATTCTTGTATAAATGTCTCGAGCGGATAAATGGCCTCATCCAGGTCCTATGGAACAGGTTCTCGGGCCTGATTGGGCTCTGCCTCTTCCTGTTTAACAGCTTTATGTACTGACCAGACCTCCCCTCTTCAAGTGAAACATGCAAGAGGACTGAATGACATTTCCCTCTTCTTGTTCCATAGTTTCCACAGGCTGAATGGTTTCGATATATCAGTGTGCAATCAGCTTGAGATGCTGAATGAGCTCCTCCTTTAACTGTGGAAATATGGAGTGTAAGGCAGCACGGTTACATGACCGTTACCGACACTTTAACAGCACAAACCGGAATACTGTCCAGGTATTACTGCACATGGACCCAGAATGATTCAGGAGCTGATGGGGTCAAAATGTCCTGAACATTGTGTGATCTTCAGTCATCATTCCTACTTCAGATCTTATAAAAGGGAAAGACATTTATGGAGCAGCTTAAGATATTTGTACCGAGGAAGCGACCCCGAGGATCTCCTGAAGAGATGTCCCAGGATTGAGACCGACCACAAACATTGTCCTTTAGGCTCTGAAAGAGCCATACAGGCTACACCTGATTCCCACTCAGCTCAAATAAGTAGGTGGTCCCAAAGTCATTCACAGTCAAATGCTACTTTGATATCACTCTGTCCTGAGCGCTTACGTTCATCTCTTGTTCATATCAATAGGTGACGGTGTCCGTGTAGTGAGTGTTTTCCTCTCACAGAGGGGAATCAATGTCAGGAATTATCTGCTCTAGATAGATCGGATAGCTAGATCACTGAAATTATTTAAGAAGGAGTTAGATGGATTTTTGACTTGTCAGAGAGCTTCACAACTGGTAAAGATGACCCAAGGTTTTTTTGGTCTCCCACTTTGCTATTGGGTGGAACAATGTAAGAGAGGGGGATCAATCAGCTGCTGCTTCTCAGGCAGGGCACACTTTTCTTCCTCTCTGTGATGGAGCATACAATAATGTCAATTGTACACCAAACTGTGCCATGTGCGCTTTCCATGAACATTCTCTGAAATGGATGATTCTGGATGATATGCAGTAGCAACATTGCTGTGGTCGTACACAGCACTTTTCATGAGCAAAAACATGTCCTTGCTTTATAATTTGATGATACACTTATATGCGTCTGTGTAATTTGTAAATATTGATCTATGTCTTTACTAATATGTGTGTTATTGTCAATACATTTCATTCTTAAAATATATTCTCTAGCTTTGTTCTCCTTATCAAGAGAAAACATGCATTCAGCTGATACAATTTTCAGAAAATCATGAATGGTTTAATATGATTTCTCATCTAAGATTGAAACAGATAAATCCCCATAACAGATCCAGGAATGAGTAAAGGGAAACATCTTTGAAAAATCTTCTAAAAGAATTATTATTTTTTAGTTTAGAGGATCAAAACTGCACACAGTGTATCAGATGTGGTATCAGCAATATCACCTGTACAGATGCAGAAAAACATTCCTGCGAGTAAACCTGATACCCTTTGCCAGAAACAGCATCATTCCACTTACCTTCCAAACCTCTTGCTGCATCTGCAGACTGACTTCATATGATTCATGTCCCAGGAACATGGAAACTGCCTGTATCACAGAGTTCTGAAATCTCTCTCCATTTTAGCTAATTATCATTGATTTATACTTCCTGCCAAAAATAGACTACTAAATTATGTTATTGCTGCTAAAGTCTTTTTCACTGAAATTATAAGCTATATCACAATGCAGAGTCACTCTCTCCATTTGACGACATATTGAATGACCATCTTGGTGATGAGCTAGTTGGCATTCAAATCATTCAGTCCCCTTCCTCCAAATCTTTGATACAGAGTATTGATCATTGATGACCCCACAGGGATCTCTGGGGCTTTGAAACCTGAAAATAAACGTTCATCTCTGTACTCTATTCCCTGTTAGCGACAATTTCCCAGTTCCTGTGTAGAAGCTCAGGCAGGCTGAATAACCTCATGTTAGGCTGTTTAATGTACTCAACGAAATCAATGACTTCATCCTATATTCCGGTTTAACTCCTTCGAATGGCAGAATGGTTTCCTCCCGTCTCAGTGTAGTGATCAGCTGTGTCTAAATGGGGTGGTTCCCTACCCTGTAACAGCATCGCGGGGTGTATTGAGGGAACAGGACGTGGGGTAGGGGCAACAGTATATCTCGTAACAGCCTCGGGGATCGATTGAGGAACAACACATAGGGTAGTAAGGGGACGAGCTGCTCCCTGATCACCCTGCCCAACCGCTCCTGCTGTTAAACAACTCCATCAGGAACTCCTCTCAACCTTCTTCGTTTAAAAGGGAAATCAAGTAAATCTAGCCTCTCTTCAGTTTGAGTTCTATTTTGTCTTTTTACTTCTGAAATTTATCACATTTATCGGTTTTAAAATTCATCAGCGTTTGCTCTGTCCACCTGAAAAACCGGTTTATTCCCTCCTGCACCATCATACGTTCTTTCTCACTGAGAACCACTTTGTGTCATCCACAACATTGTTTACCATTTCCACCCCCCAAACTCCCTCCCTCCCATTCTCATCATCTTCATGTATGAAGTTCACATCTAAACGTTGACGTTCTTCCTGTTCTTCAGGTGTTATTCACAGGGAAAGAATTAAGAATGCCAGTCTCTTGTTTTCCTATTTCGAGGAATTTACAGCATTATGCAGTTGAGGTCTATTTATGAAGTAGCCACAGGTTTTATTTCGGGCATGGAGCTGAAATCTCCTTTTATACTAGCTCCTCTGTATTTTTTATTCACAAGGCTTTTACAAATTTATATTGGATTCGGTTTAGGTGGCTTTCACTGCAATATTTGTGTCTTACGTGGACCCTGGATAATTCACACAGCGGGTTGTGAGTTCATGGAATGCCCTGCCTGTATCAGTGGTGAACTCTCCTGCTTTATGGTCATTTAAGCGGGCATTGGATAGGCATTTGGAAGTTATTGGGCTAGTATAGGTTAGGTAGGATTCGGTCGGCGCAACATCGAGGGCCGAAGGGCCTGTACTGCGCTGTATCCTTCTATGTTCTATGTTCTAATTATCTTTGTAGCATTCCCTGCAATAGTCAGAGCTGAAGGAACTTTTTGCCTGTAGGATGGACACAGATTCATAATTTTGTTTAAAAGAGCTAGAGTGATAAGGATAAAGGTTGAATTAACTTCCACACATCGACTCACGACAGGGGATCAATTCATATCATCAAGTCCACCTTGAACTGGAAACAAATTGTTCAGACATAAGCACACTTTTCTTCGTACTGTAAAAATAGTTGCAAAAAATGTTCCTAGAGCAGCATGGATCTTATATCTGTTTCTGGGATTGCAGGCAATTAAATAGTTAATATAGTCTATTTTGTAGTTGATATATTTATGATAGTTTATTAACATAATATCATTTTTCTATTTTGTTTTATTAACACTCAAAAACAAACCATAAAAATCAAAAAGAATCACCATTTTCTTTCAAATGACCATTTTTTAAAAATAACATTTTAAGGGTGGTTTCGAAAAAAAAGAGTCCATTTATGCTATAAAAGTATTTTAGGCTGCATTTTTTTTTTGTTTCGAAACATTAAAAAGATCCTTTAAAAAAATAAGGAGTTGTGCCTTCATTCTGGAGAGTCCTGCACGCGTTCAGTTATGGAGAAGACTTTTTTCTTCACTGCATTTATTGAAGAGGAATATTTTTATTGATTTCATTGGCTAAATATTTAATTTATATATTGTTATATGCTTGATATGCATATATATGCATTGCTCCATTTCAACATTTTTGTCTGTAAGTAATGAAGGTAACATTAATATGGTTACTGTCAAAGTCAAATTCAACCGGGGAAGGAATAAACGATTAAGGAGAAAAATCACTGACTGAAGAGGTGGTTTGTTGCTGAGGGATTTTTTGAGGTGAAATTGAAATCCGTTTTGGAATAAAAAAGACCTGTTCAAAAAGAATTGGTCTCAATAAACTGGAAAGCAAACAATATCTTACCAGGGAGATTTGGTCACTCCATGTCAGATACTTTATATTGATAGAGAAGGCAACGGGGGAATTCTAGTCGCAGCATTACTGGAACGATGGATGGAGAAGGTTATGAATGTGAGGAGAATATGTCAGTTAGAAAAGAAAGACGATACAGTCAGAGTATACAGTAATTCGGAAAAGTAAGTCGCATCTATTTCAACGTAAGGGCTTTTAAAGATCATGAAGGATATCGATGTGTTGAACCCAGAATATGCGGAATAAAATCATCCCATTCCTGGTGCACTAGACAGCAGCAAACACACACTATTGTCTTCACCTCGCATTCATCCAGGATTAACTCTGTTATTTGTCAGCCTATTGACCTATTTGGTCAAGGTCCTTTTGTAATCTTAGAAAACTTTCTTCTCTGTACTATCAATGTTGGTGTCATTCACAAACTTACAAAACATGCCTTCTATATTCCCATCGTAATCATTTATATAAATGGCAAATAAGGAAAACCCAGAACCAACCTCTGTGGAACACTGCTGGCCACAAGCCTCCAGTCTGAAAGACAGCCACCCAACATTACTCTCTGTCTCCTGCCATTGCACCAATTGAAATTATTGGAGATAAACCCAGCAGTTCTGGTAGTATTGGAGCGAAGGAAATGGAATTAACTTGTTGATTCCAGTGTGAATTGTTCAGAACAGGTTCATATAAGACTGATATGTCAACTCTGTTACTCTCTCCAGTTCCTGCATCATCTGTTGCAATTCTCCACCATCTTATGTTTGTATTTCATATTTCCACTATTTATAATACTTTGGTTTTCTTGATTGTTTTGGATGTTGAACCTCGTTCTATTTGGACATTGTGCTCCAATCCTGTTCCAATTACTAGTGCCAGTGATACATATATTAAACTGGAGTGTGTTTCTTCTTTAAGATCCGAAAATAAATGCGCAAAACTCAGCAAATTGATTTTGATTTAAAAGGCATTTCAGAGACGTCTAAACCTGATGACAAAAATATGAAACTATAGCATAGTTTATCTTTATGATTAATCAAGTCTCCTCATGCCCTCAACGTTTTCAAAGCCTTTCTCTGAATAATTACAACTAAAATGGCGGTCACGCAGTCCATCATCTCTGTACCAGCTCGGGATGAGCTATATCCTCACACTTACTCCGCTGTATGTCTTGTAACCACACACATTTTGTTATCTGTGTCTGTTTTTACTCTGAGTATCCTGTCCAGATATAAACAATCTTAACAACCTGTGATTAAAAAGACTATATATAAGGTATAATTCTGGACATTGAATATTGCCTTGTCATATTCACATTGTCATACAGTGTTTTATGTACCAAATGTCATCTGTTCGCTTGCTCATCGTTGCATTTCATTCCATTTGTCAGAAAGAGTGATGGTTGAATACTCGTGATGGGGTGATATTAGTGTACTTCCCCCACGGTTCCTCAGTCACTGGTCCCAGTCCTTTCTGTCTCATAGCTAATATCATATTCATTTGATCACTGAATCATCAATATCCAAGGATGGATTCAGTTTTCAAAACCCCCAAAACAGTGGTTGGTACTCTAAAACTCACATATACATTTACTTACTATAAACACACAAACATGCACAACTACATCCAAATTCAGTGTGTGATATTCCCATCGATCTGTCACTCAGGTCTCCACAATGCATTGGCAATCATGTTTTCAAGCACTGCCACATGCACAATTTTCTAATTGAACGGTTGTGGCAACAGGCTCCAGCTAAACATTCTAGCATTTTTGTTAATACATTTCTCCAAAAAGCTTCAATAGGTTATGATCAATATATACGGTTGCCTCAGATGAATTGCTGGTAATATAAATACTGAAATTTTGTCGTGCCAACTCGAAGCTCAAAGTCTTTTTCTCAACTATCTAATATTTCTACTGATGAACGTACAAATTCCTGGAGAAATACCCAATAAGTCATTCTATCTTCTCGTCATCTTCCTGCAGAAGCGCAGCACTGACATCAACATCACTCACATTTATAGCCACCTTGAAAGCTTTTCATAATCAGGTTTGACTGAAAGTGGGGCAGTGGTTCACACATTTTTCATGCTGCCAAATGCCTTTTGACATACAGTTGTCCACTGAAGCTCCTTGCCTTTCTTCAGCAATTCAGTGAGTGAAGCAGCCACACTGCTAAAATTAGGCACAAAATTTTGATAAAATCCACTACATCCCATGAACCATAGCGCTGCTCCTTTTGTTGACGGTGTGGGAAATTTGCCAATTCCCTTCACTTTTATATTTCATGGCACCATTTATCTATGTCCGATAACATGATCCAGCAAGGTGACTTGGGCTTCGGCAAATTCACTTTTCGCTAGATTTACCACCAAGTCTGCCTTCCGAAGTTGAACGAACAAGTCAGATAAATGCTGTAAATGTTCCTTCCATGAGTGTCTAAAAATCACCAGGTCATCAATATACAGCACATGTTGGATAATCTGGCAATTTTTTGGTTTGTCTCTGATGCGGGGTTGGCACGTTTTTCATACCAAAAGTAAGTTGTTTGTCCCACCTTCCCACCACACCCTTCCAATTGCGGAATTTGCTATGCATCAACGTTTGTAACTGCATTGCTTTTGCGATAGCCCACACGTTGGGTACCATCTCGCTTTAACACCATGACTGTGCGTGAGTTCAAGTCACTGCAACTCAGATCGATTATGTCATCTTGGAGCATGTATTCAATCTCCTTCCAAACTTGTGCCAAAACTACAGGAATATGCCTGCAAGGATGTTGCTTAATCATAACATCATCTCCTTTCTCGACATTATGCACAGTTAGATTAGTATTTTCCAATTAAGTTCTGCTTAACTCCCCATACGGTTGTAATAACTCTTTTAGGTCATTTCATTTTATTCTCAGGAAGGTAACTCAGTAGTTTACCCATTTTTAGACAACTTTCACATTGTTCACTTTAATTTGAGGAATGTCCAATTCAGAATTCTCTGAACTTGGTTCTTCCTTCTGTGCAATGATCATTAACACTTTCTCCTCTTGCTTTCCCTCCTTGTCAAAATACCATTTGAGCATATTCACATGATATACTTTGTGAGATTTCTTTCAGACTGGAGGCCCGATCAAATAATTACCTGGACTCAATATTCTTTTCTCTTTAGTAAAGTCCACAAATGCACTTACTTTGGTCAATTCATTCGGTTCATCTCTGATAACAGAAAGCACAAATGGAATTCGTTTACCCTAATCATTTGATAATCCTGACCATAAGCCTTCAACATGGTCTTTAAAGCTTGATGCAGCTCTCTAGTGCTCCTTGCGAATTTGAATGGGACGCAATAGATTTGAATTGTTTTATTACTGAGCTGCCCTTAACATCCTTGAATTATTTGGATGTGAAGTTTGAACCTTGATCCCACTGTATCTCAATTGGTAGTCCATATATAGTAAAACAAAATGTTGTGTATATGGATTTTAGTAAGGCGTTCGATAAGGTACCCCATGGTAGGCTAATGCAAATCTACGGAGGTATGGCATTGAGGGTGCATTAGAGGTTTGGATTAGAAATTGGCTGGCTGGAAGGAGACAGAGAGTAGTAGTTGATGGTATAGGTTCATCTTGGAGTGCAGTTACTAGCGGTGAACCTCAAGGATCTGTTTTGGGACCATTGCTTTTTGTTATCTTTATAAATGATCTAGAGGAGGGGCTTGAAAGCTGGGTGAGTAAGTTTGCGGATGACACAAAAGTCGGTGGAGTTGTGGATAGTGAGGAAGGATGTGGCAGGTTACAGCCGGATATAGACAAGTTGCAAAGCTGGGCAGAAAGGTGGCAAATGGAATTCAATGTAGCTAAGTGTGAAGTCATTCACTTCGGTAGGAGTCACAAGAAGATGGATTACTGGGCTAATGGTAGGCTACTTGCTAGTGTGGATGAGCAGAGGGATCTTGGTGTCCATGTACACAGATCTCTGAAAGTTGCCACCCAGGTAAATAGTGCTGTGAGGAAGGCATATGGTGTACTGGGCTTTATTGGCAGAGGAATTGAGTTCCGGAGTTCTGAGGTCATGTTGCAGTTGTATAAGACTTTGGTGCGGCCTCATCTGGAGTATTGTGTGCAGTTTTGGTCGCCATACTATAGGAAGGATGTGGAGGCATTGGAACGAGTGCAGAGGAGGTTTACCAGGATGTTGCCTGGTATGGTAGGAAAATCGTATGAGGAAAGACTGAGGCACTTGGGGTTGTTCTCATTGGAGAAAAGAAGGTTTAGGGGAGATTTGATAGAGGTGTACAAGATGATTAGGGGTTTAGATAGGGTAGACACTGAGAACCTTTTACCGCTAATGGAGTCAGCTGTTACTAGGGGACACAGCTTTAAATTAAGGGGTGGAAGGTATAGGACAGATGTTAGGGGTAGATTCTTTACACAGCAGGTTGTGAGTTCATGGAATGCCCTGCCAGTAGCAGTGGTGAACTCTCCCACTTTATGGTCATTTAAGCGGGCATTGGATAGGCATTTGGAAGTTATTGGGCGAGTGTAGGTTAGGTAGGATTCGGTCGGCGCAACATTGAGGGCCGAAGGGCCTGTACTGCGCTGTATTTTTCTATGTTCTATGTTCTATGTTCTAAAAGTAATTCTTCTACAATCCTTTTCGCTGTGATATTGCACAATGGGGTGGCCTCTGGAGATTTACTCGAAACATCAATGATTGTTAAAAATAACTTATTCCCACTTTGTTGTTTGAGTTGGGGACTGAGCCAATCAATTAAGACTCTTGTAAAAGGTTTGTCAAATGCAGAAATAGTTATTATTAAGTGCAGGTTTTATTGCCACCAGTGATTTTCCAATTGCCTAACATGCATGATACGCCTGGCAAAATTCACCTACATGCTGGTGCAGTGGAAGCCAGTTAAAATGCGTTTTTATTTTAGCCTGTGTTTGCCTCACTCCTAAATGACCTCCACGTGGTCGCTCATGCGCCACTAGCAGCAGCTCCTTTCTGTACCCCATTGCCAATACGATTCGATGAATTTATGCCCATTTCTTAGCTCCTTGAATATGTGCTAGTCTCCATTTCCTCATTTGCACATAATTTTGTAAGCTAATAACATTCATGGATACATTCAGAATTCCTTCTGGATGCAACGGCTTTAAATTTTCATCTTTCTGCTGTAACTCAATTCGTTTAGCTGAGCTAAAAAAATGTATCTTTAGCATATGTATCTTCAGTTTCTTTTTAATCTTTATATTTTTGGTCTCTCCTGTTTCAGCTGGTGACAATTTGACCTTAATACACCACAATAAGGAAAGATTCCTGGTCATGACTGTTGCATTGCTTCAGTCGCCTGCGTCTCCAGTGCCGTTTCAACCAGAGTAGATATCACTCCTACTGGTGAATCAGCTATATGATTCTCAAGGACGAATTGTATAACTGGAACTGAGAGTTTGTCCAGGACTCTTATTATATTTTTTCCACACTTTGCTGGACACTCGCTTTACATGATTGTGCACTTTTTGTCTCACCATGAATTCCCTTTAGCAGTACATGTTTTTTCTGGAAATAGTCCTTCAGGAATACATATCATCTCATCTTACTGCACCACAGTCAGAGAGGATCCCGTGTCTCTTCATACTGCATCCTCTTTACCTGCTACTCTTGGCCTATGGGGAAAAAAAACTTAATAACTATACACGGCACTCCCTCCTAAACAAACTTTCAATCAGCTTATACACTCTGATGCAGTTTTCTAACTTTCACTGTGCTTTCTGTTACCACTCCAATAAAACAACCGGGCTTGACCTGTTGCCTACATCTGGCTTTTCCTTAGCCCACAAACAGACTGCTTTCATGTGACCTAATTTATTGCAATGAGAACACCGGGGCTTTTTATCTTCTTTGTCCCCTTCAACTGTTTCCCTTTTGCCCTGTCTTGTTATCCTTATGATCATCACTGAGATCAACATATCCCTTTCCACATGAGGATTTCTCTTTGCTCCAATTTCTATCCCTCATGGACTGAAACTGATTCTGCAAACCAAACAGTGTCTTATGAATAAATTCATCATCATCAGCCCCTTCAGCTGCCAGCCATACCCTTGTAACTCTCTGCTCTTCTGAATGAATTTGCATTGCGTCAGGCAGTGAATTTTTGAACTCCTCCAAATTAATTGTATCTCGAAGAACATCCTAAGTTTGCTCTATTTTTAAACCTTTTATCTGTGTCCCAAAATTGCTTTGCTTGAACCTTTCAGACTCTATATGGGATAACGAAGATCCCTACTTGGGTTCCTGAAACGTTTTCTATAGGCGTCTGGCAAAAGCTCGTCTGCACTATCTTTACTTCCTCATACTCCCCAGATCCCTCCTGTGATAGTGTTGCGGATACCTCACTAGCTCTACTTACAAGTTTGGTTCGGATCAACAAAAGCCACTGAAATTGTTCAGCCACTTTTTCAAATTAATTGAAAACGATTTCCAAATCCTACTCATCAAATTTAGGCAAGGCATGAAGATACTTAAAATGTTTCCCACCTGACTTTTGACTACCATGGGTTTGCTCATTCTCACTCTGTTCCCCACTAAGCTTACCTTCAATCTTCATCTCAATTATTTCAAGCCGACTTTCCATTTTAGTGTCCAACTCTGAAGCTCAAATGCCCTCTCTTTTACTTTCTCTCCTCATAAAACCATTCGCTAATGTTTCTTTCTTTTGCTAAACTAATTCATTCTCTTTGTTTCTCTTCTGATTTTATACGTAATGCAAAAGACTTCATTTCTGCTTCTCACTCACACTGCTTTATTTCAGTTTCAACTCAAACTGCATTTCTATATCTAATTCAAGCTGTTTCATTTGCGATTGAACTCTAGTCATCTCTACAGATACTAGTGGAATTTCCAGCAAGTTTGAATGCTGAACTACCGCTGCAATCATCTCACCCTTCCTCAAATAAGGAGACAGCTTCAACTTCAGCTTGTCTGCTAGTTCCTGCAGCGTGGAATTATGTACATTTTTAAAATCCACAAGGTCGATTATTTCACATCCAAAACATCCTTGGTGACTGCAAGAGCCATCCGAATCTCTGTTCAACCACCAAATCAACACACGAAATAAGAGACACTAACACCTACTGCTCGCTTCCTAAATCCTGCAAAGTGCCCCTATCTGTTATGTCAGGGCGGGTGCTAAATAAACCATTATCTATGCCTTGGTAAAATTCTGACTTTATCGTTCCAATTTTAATCTAAGCACGCTTTCCATTACAAACATGTTTATCACAACATTGTTCTTGTCTCTAAAGTGAATTCATGACAGGGCCAGTGTGTCAAAGAAGTAATGTCGTTGGACATGTAATTCAGAGGCCCAGGTTACCGCACTAAATACACAGTTTCAAATCCTACCTCAGATGATACCTGAACTTAAATTCAAATGACAGGAATTAGAAAACAAAACGAATTTCACTAATAACAGCACCATCATTTTGTCAATAAGTTTATCTATTTCACTGATGTCCTGTGGTAAAGAAATATGGCAATGTTACCTGGACTGGCTGAAGACTGATGTCAGACCCACGGCAATGTGTTTGTCTCTATACTGCCTGAAAGAATTACCTCACAGTAAATGGCATTTAGTGAGGTCAACATGTGTTGTCCTTAGCAACAATGCCGATATTCCATGTAATAACAAAATTGAAGGTTACAAAAAAGCAAAGAATGATGCAACAGATCAGAAACAACAAAAAAAATGAGAATATACAACAGAAACTGAGCAGATTTGGCACCGTTGGGTCAAGTGAAAAATAGAATTGACATTTCGAGTCCACTGACCATACATCACAACTGAGCACAGCTTGACAATGTCGTGATTGATGTTGTTGACAGGGATGTCTATTATAAAGGGGAGGAGTCCTTTCAATAGATAGTGAAAGAGAGAGATATAAGAAAATAAGCAAAAATAAAGAACTGAAGATGGTCAGCTGGAGTGGAAATAGAAAACGAGATTAATCTTATTTAGAGTCATAGATTCGTAGGGATGTGCAGCATGGAAACAGACCCTTCGGTCCAACCCGTCAAAGTCCAGGTTGAAAGTGAGTTCTGTCCCTTTGTCAGTCTTCTCTGAGTGCAATCATCTTATTTTATTCATTAATGGGATGCTGAGACAGTATGTAATTCCCTTTCCTCATTGTCCTTGAGGAGGTGTTGGTGAGTGGCCTTCCTGAGTAGCAGTCCGTGAGCTGTAAGTAGTCAGTACTTAAGTCCCTGTAGTTTCATTTCTTTGAGGATTTATAGTGAGCGGTACAACTGAGTGGCTGTCTTTTCCATTTCAAAGCACAGTTGAGAATCAAATGCATAGCTGGAATCACATGTAAGCCTGTCCAGCTGAAGGTGGTAAATTTCATTCCTTGGAGCATATTAGAGTGCCAGTGAGGATTTGCAGACCATCGACAATGGTTTCATAGCTTCATTTGATTTAACTGAATTCAAATTCCACCACTTGCCGTGATGGGATTCGACTCCGGGGTAGAGATCAGCATCTGGGTCCTTGGATCAACAAACTGGAGATAATACTATGAGGACATCGTCTTCCCAGCATCTCCAACCATCTCCACTGGCAATAGTGGTGTTGATGTAGGTGTGGCTGTATTTGAAACACAGCTGTTCGCAAGGCAAGGGAATGAATGCAAAACATACCACCCTTCTTATTTTTGCATTTATTAGAAGGTAAGAGAATTGGAAGAGCCCTTGGTGAAAATGAGCTTGTTGTCTTTGGTCATGAGTAACTAACCGAATTCATAAAAGGCAACAAGTAATCAATACTGCAAATTGTGAACTGTCCTTCATTACAAAATGATTCAAGTATAGGAGTGAAGACAACTTCCTGCAATTTTAGAGTACTGTTCAGAAGGTACTTGGGGCACCGTTTACAGATTATCGCTCCTTTATAAGGAATGATCACCTTGCTGCAGAGAGCCTGTGTAATGGAGTTTCACCGGACTAATCCGTGTGGTGATGATATCATGAGGAGACTGTGAAGGAAATAATCTGTATCACTACAAAAGAATAAAACGTGATTGCATTTAAACTTGAGGGTTATGAACCAATACTCATTATTTTCAACAAAATATTGATAGTGTAAAATAAAACATGTGTTTTTCCGCGATAATTACTTTCATATTTGGGCAAATATGTAGGAAGGAAACGATTACAAGGATATGGGAAAAGTGCAGGGAAATGGGGTTAGCATGGATGGACATTTTGGTCAGCATGGAACAGATTGGGCCTAACAGTATGTCTCCATTCCGTAGGATTCTATGATACTGTACTTCTCTGAGTGGAGGCTCTTGTTCGTTAAGAGAGAGCTTCAGGTTCTGAAAGAACTCAACCGCCTCAATGTGCAGTTGGTGTGTTACCCTGCACTGAACGTCCTGTCGTTCGCAAATCTGTAAGCAGCCACACTCTGAAAGAGTTTGCCATTCCCAACAGCTTCTGACCTCGATATAGAATACTGGCTTGCCTTCTGGGAGATGGGAGATGTCTCCTTGAGACTTGGCACAAATCATCCGCTGTCCCTCCTCACTGTCAGCAAACCATCGTATAGTCAATGTAACACGTGTCTTCCATGAACAATGGAGCCAGGGTAAACAACATGGAGCAGTCTGTACGTGATCTCTATGCTTCAATGGTTTGTCATGTTGGAGCTATATGGGGGGGGGGGTACTGAATGGCCTCTTCTCTGCATGTGATAGTGTTTTGAGGGGCTGAATGACATGCTCTGGGTCCCAGGGAAAAGGTTCGCAGACAATATTGGGCGACCCTCGGTTCCTGCGTACCAGCGTGATGTACTGACTATATTCTTTATATTCCTGTGCGATATTAGACAGGCAGGGGACTGGAAGAACAGAGCAAGCCAGGCAACATTGAGTACCACAATTTGAAATAACCTCCCTTCCAATCCCCCACCTCAGTTCGCAAAACCTCCCCCTCCCTTCCATTTCTCTGATGAACTCTTCTTCCAGCTACCAATCGGATTCAGTCAACCCATCGTCCAATCCAGTGATACCCCACTACGTTTGTTTCCCTATCCCCACCTCACCGCCCTGCCGACTCCTCTCTCGCCCACCTCTTTACCTGTAGCTCCCTTACCACCATCCCCAAACATGAAGAATGTTTATCCCCAAGCTGTTAACTTCTCCACCTCCTGGTACTGCCTTGCTTGTTGTGTTCTTTCAGCCTCCTGCCGGGCTACTTTTCATTTCAACATTTGCGGGCTTTTTATTTCAAAATCTCTTCCTGTGTAATAGGCCAGAGAAAGCAAATGGTCTGTATCTGTTCTTATCCAACGGTTTCGATGAGCTGAATGGTTTTCTCAAATTCCTGTGAAACCAGTTTAAGATGCTATATGAGCTTCTCTCCCTTTTTTTTGACTGTGGAAATATTCAGGGTCGAGTCACACTGTTACATGAATGTTGCCGGCACGTTAACAACCTGAACTTGAATGTTGTCCAGGTTTTGATACTTTAGCACCTGAGGAGGTGACACATTGTACTGAACATTGTGTAATCTTCACATAACATCCACAGCTCCGATTGTATGACGAGGGGAAAGATATTGATGAAGCAGCTGAAGATACTTATGCCGAGGAATCTACACTATTGAAGTATCCAGTGTAGCAGAGATATCCAGGGACTGAGAGGATTGCTGTCCACCAACCCCTTAGTGTTCTGAATTACCCATCTCATGGGGAGTACACACCTGATTTCCATTAAGTTCAGTATTGCTCAATCTCCTTGACACCTTGTTTAGTCAAATCCTGCCATGATGTCAGGGGTATAGTCACTTTGACGCTGTGTTCACATCGTTTGTTCATGTCAATACATCACAGTATATTTATGGGGAGTGTTTCCTTTTCTCAGAGGGTAGTGACTGTTGGGGCCTCTCTGTCCCAGACACTACATTGCTGAAACATTTGGGGGCTTTGGGTGGTGTTAATAGATTTTGACACTTCGGGGAATTGAGGGCTGCAAATAATTGGACATGAAAGAGATATTGCGGCCGAGAACAGATCAGCCCTGACCTTACTGAAGGGAAGGGCGGGTTTGTCAGGCTACTTAGCCTGGTGTTGTTCCAGTGCATCCAATAGGCTGGTCCTTTGTTGCCTCTTCCATTTCCTGTGTTACTGACATCAAGTAGCTAAACAAACTGGTACTGTTGCTGCATGATCTAAACTAGGTCTAGTTTAATCGACTTGAGGGTCTGATTGGCATCCTTGCGTTGTTGTATATCAGTGCCCAGGGGCTTAAAACATCATTCTGTTTTGGTGTAACTGAAATCCATATATCCTAAATCGACTGCCCTTCGAGAAAGTGAGCACTGCAGATACTGGAGATCAGAATAGAAAAGTGTGGTGCTTGAAAAGCCCAGCAGGTCAGGGAGCATCCGAGAAGCAGGAGGATCGATGTTTTGGACATTCCTTATGATGGGATTATTCCCGAAATGTCGACTCTCCTGCTCCTCCGATGCTGCCTGATCTGCTGTGCTTTTCCATCAAAACATGTATTGACATCTACCAGCCCACCCTAGTCAACTTTCCTCGTCATGTCGCCAAATACTTAAACAAATTCATCAGTTGTGAACTTGCACTCACAAAGCCATGCTGACTATTCCTAATCAAACTATTTTCCAAATTAATGCACATCTTATCCCTGAGAATTTTCTCAAGTAAAGTTCCGATCACAGATGTTAAGCTTCCTGGTCTACCGTTTTCCAGGCATTTGCTTTTCAGTCCTTCCTCAATAAGGGCACAGCGTTTGTTATCCTCCAGTTTTCTGGGATCTCACCTGTGCTTATTGACGATCAAAATTATCAGCCAGGGTCCCCACAAATTTTTCTCTACCCCCTTGCAGTGTTCTTGCATCTATCCGGAAAGGACCATGGGATTTATTCAACTTCAAACATTGTAGTACATTCAATACCCCCTCTACTGTGATATGGACTGTCCCTAAGATATCACCACTAACTTCTACAAATTCCCAAGTATCCATGTCTTTCTCCATGGGAATCGCAGAGGAGAAATATTTGTTGAGGACATCGCCTATCTCTTATGGTTCCACACATACATGTCCACTTCGGTCTTTGAGTGGCCCTATTCTCCCACAAGGCAATGTTTTTCCCTTTAATACTCTTAACGTACCTCGCTGGATTCACCTTGATCTTTTTGGCCCGTCTGATTTCCGTCTTCGGTAATCTCCTGTATCACCTGCACATCTCCAGTGATTCCCTTGATCCCACCTGTCTAGAACTGAGCCACGCCTCCACATTTTTTTTCTGGTCAAAGCTTCAATATCTCTTATCATCCAGGGTTCCCTATTCCTGTCAACTTTCTTCTCACCCTCACAGGAACATCTAGATCTTGAACTTTAGCCATCTCACTTTTAAAGGCTTCCCCCGTGCCGGAGGTCTCTTTGCCTGCATTCAACCTGTGCAAAGCCCTGTCTAATTCCATCAAAATTCACCTTACCCTAAGTTAGAACTTGATTCTGTGACCAGTTTTTTCCCTCTCTATAGCTATTTTAAAATTAATAAAACAATGGTCACTGGTCCCAAAGTATGCATTCATGGTCACCTTACTCACCTCTCCTGACCTATTTCTTAAGAGTCCGTCAAAGTTTGCCGCTTCCTGGTTAGGATCCTTTATATATTGTTTGAGGAAACCTTCCTGACACACTTAATGGATTCCGTCCCATCAAATCCCTTAATGCTCTGGCAGTCCCAGTCTGTGTCATAAAAATTATAACCCCTATTACAACAACCCTATTGTTCCTGCAGGTATCTCCAATCTCTCTACATATTTTTGTTCCTCTAATTCCTGTTGACCATCTGAGGACCTGCAGTACAACCAAATAATGTACCATCTCCTTTTTATTTGTTAGTTCAACCCACAAGCCCTCACTAGTTGATCCTTTAGTTATGCATCTATCCATGTCCTGAGTTCATCAGCTTAATCTGTCAGCTCTTTGGAATAGAAATAAATGCAATTTAATCCAACAGGCATTCCTTGATTTCTGTTGTGTTCTACCCTGACCTGTCTCTTCAACGTTCTATTTCTGATTACTGTATCTCCTTCCATCCTTGCACTTGCCTCCCTGGTCTGTCTTGAGGATACCATGCCCCCGCCCGCTATTCTAATTTAAAACCTCATTTGTAGTACGAGCAATACTGGCTACGAAGATAATTGTTCCCCCCCCACACACACACAGTGCGTGTGCGGTCCATCCGTCTTGAAAAGGTCAACTTTGTCACAGAAAAGATCCCAATGATCTAAAATTCTGAATCCCTCCCCACTGCACCACATTTTTAGACAAGTATTTATATGCTATATCCTCGTATTCTTAACATCACTTGCTCATGACACTGGAAGCAATCAGGAGATTACCAATGTTGAAGTCTTGATTTTTAACTTTTCTCCTCGCTCTCAGTAATCACTCCGTAGGACCTCATTCCTATATCTACCTGTATTATTTGTGCCAAAGTCCACAATGACTTCTAGCACCTCCCCCATCCCCCTGGAGAATGTTCTGCAGCTGCTCGGAGACATCCTGGACCCTGATAACTGAGAGGTAACACCATGCTGAATTCCCATTTGAGGCCACAGAATCTCCGATCTATCCGTCTATTAATGGACTATTCCATCCCAAGGACGCTGTTTAGCTTTATTCTTACCGGCTGTGCCCCAGATCCAGTTGTGCTGCAAGTAATCTGGCAACGACTGCTTTCCCTTGAACAGTAATTTCTCATCACCGTTCCCCGCCCCCCCCTCCTCCGCCTCCAAAATCAGTATCCAGAATGATATACTTGTTTTCAAAGGGAATGGCCGCAGAGGAATTCTGGACTCTCTGCCTACTCCCTTTGCCATTCCTGGTGGTCGCCCATCAACTCGCTGCCTGGAACACGACAGGGAGCAGGGAATATTGTGTGGATTAAATTGTGTTTATTTAAATGCAACAGGGCTAACAGATAAGGCTAGCGAACGCAGGGAGTGGATCTTTACAAGGGACTGCGATACGTCAGTCATTACAGAAACATGGCTAAGGGAGGGCCTTGGGCTTGACCACCTCACGAAAGCTCTTTTCTATTAAGTTCTCAGTGTCTCGGATGATCCTGAATGTGTCAATCTCCAGTTTCCAAACACGGACTCCGATGTTCTTCAGCTGTGTGCACGCTCCACATGTGTAGTCATCAGAGACGGTGGAAATCTCCGTGAGCTCTGACATCCCACAAGGGGAATATGTGACTGCCCTAACTAACATCTCAACTGCAATAAGACTAGACTCATAGAGTCATAGAAATGTACAGCAGTGAAACAGGCACAGATAGACAACGTTGGCTGAGTCACATGTGTACCTGCCATGTACAAGTGTTCCCACGTGTAATAGTGGTATCTATGTCCGCAGTCTGACAAGTCTGGCAGCGTCCACAGTGACAGGGGTATATGGAGCTGTCCTCAGAGCCGGACAATTTGCTATGAACAATGATCTGTTTGAGGTTTGGCGGTTGTTTAAAGGCAAGTAGTGAAGGTGTGGAGAAGGTCTTGCTGAGGTGCTCATCCTCATTGATAATGTGTTGCAGGTCACGAAGAACATGGCGTAATTTTTCAGCCCCTGGTAAGTACTGAACAACGAAGTGTACCCTGTCAGTTGCAGCACGTGTCTGTCTCCTGAGGAGGTCATTACGATTCCTGGCTTTGGCACGTCGGTACCGGCGGTCGATGAATTGAGCATCGTACCCCGTTCTTGTGAGGGCATCCTTGAGTACTTCCAGGTGTCCGTCACGTTCCTCCTCATCTAAGCAGATCCGGTGTATGCGTAGGGCTTGTCCATAGGGAATGGCTGTTTTAATATGTTTTGGGTGGAAGCCGGAGACGTATAGCATTGTGAGGTTGGCTGTGGGTTTGCGGTAGACTGTGGTGCTGAGGTGTCCATCCTTGACGGAGATGCGCGTGTCCAAGAATGAGACAGACATTCGAGAGTAGTCCATGGTGAGTTTGATGTTGGGATGAAACTTGTTGATGTCACTGTGTAGTTTTATCAGTGACTCCTCGCCATGTGTCCAGAGGAAGAACATGTCATCATTATACCTGGTGTACAATGTTGGTTGGAGATCCTGCATAGAGAAGAAATCTTGTTTGAACTTGTGCATAAAAATGTTGGCATATTGGAGTGCAAACTTGCTCCCCATGGCTGTTCCGTGTGTCTGGATGAAGAATTGGTTGTCAAAGGTGAAGACGTTATGATCGAAGATAAAGCGGATGAGTTGTAAGATGGTGTTTGGAGATTGGCAGTTGTTGGTGTTGAGTACTGAGGCTGTTGCCACGATGCCATCATTGTGGTGGATGCTGGTGTAGAGTGTGGAAATGTCCATTGTGACGAGGAATGTTCCCAGTTCGACTGGTCCGTGGGGGCTGAGTTTCTGTAAGAAATCTGTAGTGTCACGACAGAAGCTGGAGATCCCCTGTACAATATGTTTCAAGATGCCTACTACATAATCAGAGAGATTTTCACATAAGGTCCCATTGTCCGACACGATGGGACGTCCCGGTATGTTGGCTTTGTGCACCTTTGGAAGGCAGTAGAAGTCACCTACACGAGAAGTACGTGGGATGAGGGCGCGTAGGGAACTCTGAAGAACTGAATCCTAAGTTCTGATCAGTGTGTTTAATTCTCGGGTGTGTTCTTTGGTCAGATCAGCTAGTAGTTGCCTGTAGTGTTACTGGTTTTTCAGTTGTCGGTACACTTCCTTGCAATAATCTGTTCTATTCTGAATGACAATGACTCCTCCTTTATCTTCTGGATTGATGACAATGTTGTGATTGGTTTTGAGAGCCTGGATGGCACTGTATTGTGGACGGGTGATTTTTGCTCTACCTTGGGAGTACGGCTGATGAATCTGGCATTTATATATTTCCTGACAGTTTGAGCATACATGTCAAGCCCAGGGAAGCGGCCCTCTGGTGGGGTCCATGTTTACACCTTCTTTGGTCGTTCCTCTACAGATCCCTGTGATGACTGTTCTCAGTCATCAGTGGGCTCAGTGGGATCACTGCCAGCACCTCGAAAGAATTCCTGGAGTCTCGTTCGTCTGATGAACTCCTCTGTGTTTACTGCCAGAACCAATGGGTCTATTGTGGCAAAATAAAGAACGCATGTTTTATTTAATGTCGAGCAACCAACATGATGTCTAACTATTTTGGCGATCAGAAGTACATATTCAATACAAGGATTCAAAACAATGCATTGTCACTCCAACATTTTGAAAGTGGTTGGCTTTTGAATGATTACATGTTCAGAGTAAGCAAAAAGATTGAAAAATTCAATAGAATTAGCGTTCGTATACATTTATATATAATCAATCAATTTAATTTATTACTGAAATGCACGAGCTTCAGCTATTTGCCAACAATTTAGAAATGGCTATAATTTACCATGCACAGTGAATATTAAACTAAATAAATGATTTGTGTTATCAAATTTGAGTAAACAATAATTTGAAAACTTTCAAGTTTTAGAAATAATATTGTTTAATATGAAATGAGAAAAATAAACGATAATATATTATCGTGTGTGATAAATTAGACCTTTTCAAAGAGACGTGTGCAAAAGTTATTATATGTCTTTTATTAATGGAATACAGCATTTAAAATATTCATGTTCTGAGCAATAATTAGATTTCATAATGAAGCCGACCTTGCAATACTTGCATTTTAAATGCTTATGCTGCACCAACTAATCAGATAATTGCGAGCATTTACAATGGGATATAATCGGATACTGACTGTTATTCACATCTGAAACACGATAGAGTACAACACTTTAAAGTACAGGAGGAGGCCATTGGCTGTTGTGTATGCATCAGTTCCAGCAATGTCTCCCAGGTGTCTTCCATTTGCCAGCCAGATCTCTGTTGTTCGTTAAATTAATAATTTCCAAATATGTACCTAGTTCTTTTTTCATTTTGATCCACAAATCTCCCGGGCAATCCTTTCCAAATCCTAACAACTATGTCAATAAAGAAGTTTTTTTCCTTAACTCACTCCTGGATCTTTTGTTGACAATCTTGAAATTGGAACTCATTGATGCTGCAGTGCCAACTAATGGAAGCAGTGTATTCCTGTTTTACTCTGCAACTTGTTTTCATACGTTTGAGCACTGCACTAAGTTCACATCTTTGTTCTGCTCCAGGAAGAATAAGCCTTGCAAGAACTGTAACAAACTCTACATCGGAAAAACATGCAGAAATCTAGCAACCAGGATACATGAACATCAATTAGTCACAAAACGTCATGACCACTGTCACCAGTATCATTATATACAGATGATAAAGTATACCACTTTGACTGGATCTGCACATCCATTCTAGGACATGACAAACAGAGACATGCACAAGAATTCCTAGAAGCATGACGTTCCAACCGGAGATCCATCAACATACACATTGATTTTGACTCCATGTACTATCCTCTAAGAAAGACAGCGGGAAATGTCATCATCAACACAGGAAATTGCATCCCTAATTCAAGGAAGCCTAAACACTTTAATAGCAAGTGAGGGGGGGGGGGGGGCGGGTGTCCTTGGAGAAGGAGCACGCGGTGTCCACCAACACCCTGGAGTTGTTCAGGGAGAGGTGGGCGCCGCAGGGAGTGGAGTGCATTATATCCCCCTCCAACTCTATTTTGATTTAATCCCGGCCCTCCCCTTCACTGTTTGATCACACAGCATTGCCCTCTTGGATATGAGGGGCACTGCTTGTCACTGGCCACTCAGATTTGTACACTTTGTGTCTCTCACTGTGTCTCACACCTGCACACACACACTATGGGTGCTGGGGGAAACAAAAAAGCACTACTGCAATTAGGCAGTAGTGTGGGGGTTAAAAAGAAAAAAAAAGAAAAATAAAGATGATAACTCGCCACCACCTCCTCAAAGTCAAAGTGAGATTTGATATAAAAAAAAATAGCAAGTGGGACATAACACCAATACTTCACCGGCGTCTCACTGTTGACATTCCATAGTATGTGACAAACCGTCTGAAGATAAACTGTCCAGCTGAGCGAGCAAACTGACATCCAGAATTAGCCCAATTTCTCTCTTCATTCCTTTAACTAAATCCTTCCTTACAGTTATCATTCTGATTATTTAGAAGGTTACTGGTATTCTTCTGCAAAGTATACGTAGTGTGTGTGAGACACAGTGAGATTTCTGGATTTCTCCCCGTGCCATGTGAGAAAGTAGTAAGGATGAGGAAGACAGTTTTGCTTACACGTTGTTTAAAAGCTAGTTCAAGCGTGGGGGCTTCAAAGTTTTGGATCATTAGGATCTCTTCCAGGGCAGGTGGGACCTGGACAAAATGGGTAGGTTACATGTTAAGCGGAGAGCACCAATGTCCTTGTGGGAAGGTTTGCTAGTGTAAGTCGAATGAATTTAAACCCACAAACCATGAAAGCGGGAACCAAAGCAATAGGTCATAAACTGAGCAGAAGGTAGAGGTGAATAGGACATCAGGCACGGCCAGTATAATGACCATGCTGAGGGAAGGAATCATATCAGTTCAAAATATGAGTTGGAATAAATGTTAGAGATGAGGCGCAGGTTTATCTGGGATTAACAAATAAGGCTGGAGAGTGTGGGGGACATGAGGGAATGAGGTGGGTGAGATCAGGAAGCTAGAGCACAAGAAAATATTAAAGGGGAAAGAAGTTGGGATGGAGTGGGGTGGGGATTGCTGTGAAGAACAATTGGCAGTAAAGCACAGGAAAACTTGATGTTTGTCAAAGTGAATACCTGGGAAGGACTGTATTATGCTTCAGAGAAATGGCACCCTTATAGCTGGAAGTCTGAATTATAATGAAGGCAAATTTGTTTCCATGATATTGCTGTTTTTACAATAATGGTAGCAGAAAGCTGGATTAATGTCAGTGTTGTTGTTGGACGATGCTTACGCTGAGCATGTGAATTACCGTGGATGTTCCCAGAGTTGGCTGGTTTGCCCTAAGCTATGTAAGTGTTGATACTCCATGGGATGTTGCTGGTTTGTAATATAAACACAGTTACTGAGGACAGTCAAAGGAACAAACCAGCAATTGCTATTGACAATTCCTTCAGAATATATCAGAGTGTTCATGGCTGCCACCACGTAGAATCATTGAATGAAACTGCGATCTTGCACCAACAAGTGCATTTCCAAAGGCTTTTTAAAAGTTTATGAGGTTACCTGCCTCAAGCACCCTCCTCGGCAATGCATTTTAGAAGCATACAGCCAGGGGCAGCATGGTGACTCAGTGGCTAGCACTCCTGCCTCACAGCACTGGGACCCAGGTTGATTCCAGCTTCGGGTAACTGCCCGTGTGGAGTTTGCACATTCTCCCATGTCTGCGTGGGTTTCGTCCGACTGCTCCGTTTTCCTCCCACAATACAATGATGTGCAGGTTATGTGAATTGGCCATGTTAAATTGCCCATAGTGTTCAGGGATATGTAGGTAAAGTGCATTAGTCAAATGTAAATATAGGAGGAATGGGTTTGCGTGAGTTACTCTTTGAAGCATCAGCGTGGACTTGTTGGGTCAAAGGGGCTGTTTCCACACTGCAGGGATTCTGTATTCTATGTCTCTACCAGCCACTCAGTTCAACACAGACTCCGCAAATCCTCTCTCAAACCCCTGCCTTTCACTTTAAGCATGTCTCTCTTTGATTTTATGACCCTACGACCAAGGGAATCAGCTGCTGACTGTTCATCCTCTCCATACCCTTCATGCTCTTGTACACCTGTACCAGGTTCCCTCCTCAACCTTCCCTGTTGCAAAAAAATGAGCAAATTTATCCCTCGCCATTCACAGTTTGAGTACTCAATTGTCTTGTTAATTCAGATGTGCATCATTTCACATTTATCAGTGTTAAACTTCATCGGCAATTGATCTGGTTATTGCAATCATCTGTTTATATCGTCCTGTACCCTACCCCTTTTTTCCTCACTGTGAACTACCCAGCTAGTCTTTTCTGTCATCCCTAACATTATTTTTCATTCCACAGCCATCCATCTTCCACATTCTCACCATCGTCATTTAGGAATATCACAAACAAAAATTGATTTCCTTCTGTTCTCCAGATGCTACTCTCAGAGCTAGAATGAAGAATTCCAGTGTCTTGCTGTTCTGATTTTGGCGAATTTACAGAACAATGTAGTTAACACCTATTATGAGGGAGTCATAAATAGCAGTTTCTACTCAGAATTTAATTCACCTGTGCTCATCTGCATGTCTTATTCGCTACATGCCTTATTCATAATGTTTGTAATTAAATTAGGATGAACTAGGGTTTGACACCTTACGTTGGAGCATTAACATTTTGCATGGCAAAGTTCTTTGTAAATCTGCAATAGTCAGAGTTGAAGAAATTATTCATCTGCAGAATGGACAGAGACTTGTTTTAATCAGTGAGTATGATGAGAATAAATATTCAGTTAAATTCTACGTTGTGGAAAAACTTCAGGAGATTAAATCATATGCTCATCTCTACCTTAAATTGGAAGCAAATACATACTGTAAGAATATTCAGAAATGTTGAGACAAAACACTAAGGGAGAAAAAAATGTCATCTGCACTTGCTGGAAATCCAGAAATACAGAGTACATGTAAACTCAGATCAACAATCAAGTGATCGAAAAATAAGTAAATGAAATGTTTTCTTAATTTTGAACGGAAACCAGATCTCGATTTTCTTGAACAGTGATTTTTTTCACCCAATCTCACTTCCATGTTGTACCTCTGCAAAAGACCCTAAGCTTCCAGTTGCCTGCCAGGTTTATAAGCCCATCCTGTTCCTTGGCCAGTACCTCTGTGTCAGGCTTGGGGCAATGTTCCAGGAATTTTCAGAGGAAGCTGGAAGAACAACACCTCATTTTCCATGTGCGGACCTGCAGCCTGTTAGACTCAAAATCAAGTTCAATAATTTTCGGGCCTGAACTCTCCAATGTTCTAGCTCCCTCCCATATAACAGACCTAGTTCTCACATCGCCTTCCATTACTCACCCACTGTTGTTACGTACTAACATTCTCTATTAACAGCTATCCAGTCTCTTCTGCGTATCAACCAACATTTTTCAAGCTTCTCAGTTTGGAGAAATGGTCACCGGACCCGAAATGTTAACTTCGATTTCTCTGTACACGCAAAGCAATACATCATGTATATTTCGAACCCTGTCAAACATAGGAACCTAGTCATATCATATTAAATGTCCAAAACACCTGAGATAGCAGTTATCGTTCAGATCAGACAATTTATCACAGTTCAGAAAGAAAAAGAAATTGAGAGAATTGGAGCGAAACTTAACAGGTCTGGCACCATCCGAGCACAGATGCACAGAATTAACCTTTGATTCCAATATGATTTCTACAGAACAGTGTCATATTATATTCGATATGTTTCTTTATGCAGATAATTCCTCATCTGTTGCATTTCTCCACCATTTTCTGTTTGTATTTCAGTCGAGTGTGTACAGGGAGCACAGTAGGTGGCAGAGGACACAGCTGTGATGTATGGGGAGTACAGTAGGGAGCTAAGGACACAGTCTTGGTTGTACAGGTAGAAACGTAGGGGGCTGAGGGCACATCCGTGGTTGTATAGGGAGTACAGTAGGGGATTGAAAGCACAGCCGCATGTGCGCAGGGAGTACAGTGGGGGGCCAAGGGCACAGCCGGGATGTACAGGTAGTACAGTAGGGGGCTGTGAGCACAGCCATGGGTGTACAGGGATAAAAGTAGGGGGCTGAGGACACATCTCCGGGTATATAGGGAGTACATTAGGGGATTGACAGCACAGCTGCTTGTGTGCAGTGAGTACAGTTGGGGGCTGAGGGCACAGCTGGGATGTACAGGTAGTACAGTAGTTGGCTGAGGACACAACCGTGGTGTATGTGGAGTACAGTAGGGGGCTGAGGACACAGTCGTAGGTGTACAGGTAGAACAGTAGGGGGCTGAGGGCACATTCGTGGGTGTATATGGAGTACAGTAGGGGATTGACGGCACAACCATGTGTGTACAGGGAGTACAGTGGGGGGCTGAGGGCACAGCCGGGGTGTACAGTGAGTATAGTAGGAGGCTGAGGGCACAGCCCTATGTGTACTTGGCGTGGAGTAGGGAACAGAGGGCACAGAAATGTGTTCACAGGGAGTACAGTAAGGGGCGGAGGGCACAGCCATGTGTTTCCAGGGAGTAGCATAGGGGGCTGAGTGCACAGCTAAGTTGTACAGGGAGAGAAGTAGGGGGCTGAGGACACAGCCGTCGGTGTACAGAAAGTACAGTAGGGGACTGAAGGCACTGCTGTGTGTGTACAGGGAGTACAGTAGGGAGACAAGGGCACAGCTGTGTGCGTATAGGGAGTACAGAAGGGGGATGAGGGCAAAACCGGCATGAACTGAGAGCATAGTAGGGGCCTGAGGACACAACCGTGGGTATAAAGAGAGTACAGTAGGGAGCTGAGGGCACAGCTGTGTGTGTACAGGGAGTACAGTATGGGGATGAGGCACAACTGTGTGTGTAGAGGGAGTGCAGAAGGTGGCTGAGGGCACAGTCATGGGTGCACAGGAGGTACAGTGAGGAGCTGAGGGCACAGCAGAGGGCGTACAGGGAGTGCAGTAAGGGACTGAGGACACAGCCGTGGGTGTTCAGGATGTACAGTATGGTGCTGAGGGCACAGCCGTGCGTGTACAGTGAGTGCAATAGGTGTCTGATGATGCATCTGTGTGTGTACAGGGAGTACTGAAGGCGGCTGAGGGCACAGCAGAGGGTGAACCAGGAGTACAGTAGGGGACTGAGAGCACAGCCGTGTGTGGACTAGGAGTACAGTAGGGGATTGAGGGCAAAGCCGGGGTGTACAGGAAATACGGTAGCGGGCTGAGGGCACAGTGGATGTTGTACAGGGATTACAGTAGGGGACTGAGGTCACAGCAAAGGGCGTACATGGAGTACAGCAGGAAGCGGAGGTCTCACCGCGGTGCACAGGGAGTAAAGTAGTGGGCTGAGGGCACTGCCGTTGTTGTACAGTGGGTACAGTGGAAGGATGAGGACACAGAAATGAGTAGGGATCTGTGGCCACAGCTGTGGTTTGCATAGGGGATACAGGAAGGGTGCTGAGGATGCAACAGTGTGCATACAGGGAGTACATAGGGGGCTGAGGACACATCAGTGGAAGCCCTAGTGGAACAGAAGGGGCTGACAATGCAGCAGTGGGTGTACGACGAGTACCATATGTGGCTGGGGACACAGCGGTGTGGTACAGGGAGTACAGTAGGCGGCACAGGGCACTGCACTGGGTGTAGAGGGAGTACAGTAGGCGACTGAGGGCACAGCCGTGTGTGTACAGGGATTACAGTAGGGGGCCGAGGGCACAGCTGTGTGTGCACAGGGAGTACAGAAGGGGGCTGAGGGCTCAGCCATGGGTGTACAGGGATTACAGTAGGGGGCTGAGGACACAGCCAGGCTGTACAGGGAGTACAGTATGGGCAGAGGGCACAGCTGTGTGCGTACAGAGAGTACAGGAGGGGGTTGAGGGCACAGCTGTATGTGCACAGGGAGTACAGTAGCGGGCTGAGGACATAGCCGTGTGTATAAAGAAAGTACAGGAGGGGGCTGAGGGCACAGCTCTGTGTGTAAAGGGAGTACAGTAGGGAGCTGAGGACACAGCTGTGTGTGTGCAAGGGGGTACAGAACGGGGATGAGGGCAAAACTGTGTGTATAAAGAGAGGACAGTAGGGGGCTGTGGACACAGCTGTGCGTGTGCAGGGAGTACAGTAGGGGCTGAGGGCACAGCTGTGTGTATAAAGAGAGTACAGTAGGGGGATGAGGACACAGCCGTGTGCATAAAGAGAGTACAGGAGGGGGCTGAGCGCACAGCTGTGTGTGTAAAGGGAGGACAGTAGGGCGCTGAGGACACAGCTGTGTGTGTGCAGGGGGTACAGAAGGGGGCTGAGGGCACAGCTGTATGTTTAAAGAGAGGACAGAAGGGGGCTGAGGGCACAGCTGTGTGTTCACAGTGAGTACAGTAGGGGGCTGAGGACACAGCTGTGTGTATAAGGAGAGTACAGTAGGGGGCTGAGGACACAGCCGTATGCATAAAGAGAGTACAGGAGGGGGCTGAGGGCATAGTTGTGCGTGTATAGGGAGTACAGTAGAGGGCTGAGGACACAGCTGTGTGTGTATAGTGAGTACAGAAGGGAGCTGAGGACACAGCCATGTGTATAAAGAGAGTACTGGAGGTTGCTGACTGCACAGCCGGTGTGCACAGGGAGTACAGTAGGGGGCTGAGGGCACAGCTGTGTGTGCACAGGGAGTATACACTAGGGGGCTGAGGGCAGAGCCATGGGTGTACAGCGGTTACAGTAGGGGGCTGAAGACACAGCTGTGCCCTCAGCCCCCTGCTGTACTCCCTGTACACACCGGCTGTGCAGTCAGCATACCCACGCTATGTCCTCAGCCCGTTACAGTACTCCCCATATATGCACAGCTGTGTGTGCACAGGGAGTATACACTAGGGAGCTGAGGGCAGAGCCATGGGTGTACAGTGGTTACAGTAGGGGGCTGAAGACACAGCCGTGCATATATGGGGAGTACTGTAACGGGCAGAGGACATAGCGTGGGTGTTCAGGGAGTACAGTAGCGGCTGAGGGCACTGGTGTGTGTGTGTGTGTGTTCAGAGACTACAGTAGGGGGCTGAGGGCACAGCTGGGGTAGATATAGAGTACCGTTGGGGCGGAGGGCTCATCCGGGGTGTACAAGGAGTACAGTAGGGGGCTGTGGGCACGTCATTGTAGAGCAGGTACAGTGGGGAGCTGAGAACACATCAGTGAGTGTATGGGGGGCATAGTAAGGGGCTGTGGACGCAGCCGATGTTTTATGGGGATACAGTAGGGTGATGAGGATGCCGCAGTGGGTATACAGGGAGAACAGTAGGCGGCCGAGGATACTGCAATGGCCGTGCTGGTAGTACAGTAGTGGGTTGAGGACACGGCTGTGTATGTACAGGGAGTACAGTAGGTGGCAGAGGGCACAGCTGTGGATCTACGGAGTGTACAGCCGGGGGCTGAGGAAACAGCTGTGCGTGTATGGGGAGCACAGCAAGGGGCTGAAGCCACAGCCATCGGAGTACAGGGAGTACAGTAGGGGGCTGAGGGCACAGGCGTGTGCATTGATGAAGTATAATAGGGGGCTGAGAGCACAATCCTGGTGCACAGAGCATAGAGAAGGGGGCTGAGGGGGCAGGTGGGGTGTACTTTGAGTGCAATAGGTGACTGAAGGCACATCCAGAGTGCACAGTGGTTCGAGTGGGGGTCTGAGAGCATAGCCATGAGTGTACAGGGAGTACAGGACTGAGGACAAAGCTGTGCATGTATGGGAGTACAGCAAGGGGCTGAGGACAAGCCATGGGTGTGCAGGTAGCACAAAATGTGGGCTGAGGGCACAGCCGTAGGTCTACGGGGAGTACAGTTAGGGGCTGAGGACACGGCCGTGGTTGTATAGGGAGTACTGTAGGTGGCTGACGGCACAGTGGAGAGTGCACAAGGAGTACAGTAGGGGACTAAGGGCACATCCGGAGTGTACCGGGGTTAGAGTCGGAGGCTGAGGTCATAGCCATGGCTGTATAGAGAGTACAGTATGAGGCTGAGGGCACAACTGGGGTGGAGAGGTAGTACAGTAGTGGGCTGAGGGCTCATCTGTGGTGTATGGGGAGTACAGTAGTGGGCTGAGGGCACTGCCATCGTTGTACAGTGGGTACAGTGGGAGGCTGAGGACACAGCCATGAGTGTCCGGGGATTACAGTCGCGGGCTGAGGACACTCATGGTTGCATAGGGGATCGAGTAGGGTGCTGAGGACGCAACAGTGGGTATACAGGGAATACATAGGGGGCCGAGGACACAGCAGAGGAAGTCCTGGTGGAAGAGTAAGGCCTAAAGATGCAGCAGTGTGTGTATGGCGAGTACAGTATGGGGCTGTGGACACAGCCTTGGTTGTATAGGAGTATAATATGGGGCTGAGGGCCAGCCGGCGTGTCGAGGGAGTGCAGTAGGTGGCTGAGGGCACAACTGGGGTGTACATGGAGTACAGTAGGCAGCTAAGTGCACAGCAGAGCGTGTAGAGGGTATACAGTATGGAGCTGAGGACACAGCAGTAGCCTTACTGGTAGTACAGTAGGGGGCTGAGGACACAGCTCTGAGTGTACAGGGAGTACAGTAGGGGATGAGGGCACAGTTGTGCACGTATGGTGAGTACAGTAGTGGCAGAGTGCACAGCCGTGGATTGATACGGATTACAATAGAGGGCTGAGGACACAGCAGGGGTGTAGAGGGCGCACACTAGGGAGCTGAGGGCACAGCTGGGTACATGGAGTACAGTAGAGGGCTGAGGGCACAGCCATGCGTGTACAGGGAGTACAGTAGGGAGCAGAGTACACAGCTGTGTGTGTATGATTAGTAAAGTAAGGGGCTGAGCATACAGCGATGTGTGTACAGGGAGCACAGCAGGGGGCTGAGGGCACAGCTGGGGTGTTGTTGGACTGCGGTTCGGGGTTGAGAGCGCAGCCAGGGTGTACATGGAGTACAGTAGGGGAGTGAGGGCACAGCTAACATTGTACAGTGGGTACCGTGGGAGGCTGAGGACACAGCCATGAGTGCACGGGGAGTATAGGAGGGGGCTGTGGACACAGCCCTGGTTGCTTGGGGGATACAGTTGGGTGCTGAGGTCGCAGCAGTGGGTATAAAGGGAGTACAGCAGGGGACTGAGGGCACAGTTGTGTGTGTATGTGGTGTACAGCTGGGGGCTGAGGACACAGCCGAGGTGGACAGGGAGTATAATAAGGGACTGAGGGCGCAGCTGGCGTGTCAAGGGAGTACAGTAGGTGGCTGAGGGCACAGTTAGGGTTTAAAAGGAGCACAGTACGGGGCTGAGGGCACAGCTGTGGTGTAGAGGGAGTAGAATACTGGGCTGAGTGCACAGCTGGAATGTACATGGAGTACAGTACAGGGCTGAGGGCACAGCCGTGTGTGCACAGGGAGAACATTAGGGAGCTGAAGACACAGCTGTGCATGTACGGGGAGTACAGTAAGGTGCTGATGACAAGCCATGGGTGTGCAGGTAGTACAGAGTGGGGCTGAGGGCACAGCCGTAGGTCTACGGGCAGTACAGTTAGGGGCTAATGACACAGCCGTGGTTGTATAGGGAGTACTGTAGGTGGCTGACGGCACAGTGGAGGGTGTACAAGGAGTACAGTAGGGGACTAAGGGTACATCCGGAGTGTATGGGGGTTAGAGTCGGAGGCTGAGGGCATAGCCATAGGTGTATAGAGAGTACAGTATGAGGCTGAGGGCACAACTGGGGTGGAGAGGTAGTACAGTAGTCGGCTGAGGGCTCATCTGTGGTGTACAGGGAGTACAGTAATGGGCTGAGGGCACTGCCATCGTTGTACAGTGGGTACAGTGGGAGGCTGAGGACACAGCCATGAGTGTCCGGGGATTACAGTCGCGGGCTGTGGACACTTATGGTTGCATAGGTGATCGTGTAGGGTGCTGAGGACGCAACAGTGGGTATACAGTGAGTATATAGGGGGCCGAGGACACAGCAGTGGCAGTCCTGGTGGAAGAGTAGGGGCTAAAGATGCAGCAGTGTGTGTATGGCGAGTACAGTATGGGGCTGTGGACACAGCCTTGGTTGTATAGGAGTATAATATGGGGCTGAGGGCACAGCCGGCGTGTCGAGGGAGTGCAGTAGGTGGCTGAGGGCACAACCGGGGTGTACATGGAGTACAGTAGGCAGCTAAGTGCACAGCAGAGCGTGTAGAGTGTATACAGTATGGCGCTGAGGACACAGGAGTAGCCCTTCTGGTAGTACAGTAGGGGGCTGAGGACATAGCTCTGAGTGTACAGGGAGTACAGTAGGGGATGAGGGCACAGTTGTGCACGTATGGTGAGTGCAGTAGGGGGCAGAGTGCACAGCCGTGGATTGACACGGATTACAGTAGAGGGCTGAGGACACAGCAGGGGTGTAGAGGGAGCACAGTAGGGGACTGAGGTCACAGCTGGGTACATGGAGTACAGTAGGGGGCTGAGGGCACAGCCATGCGTGTGCAGGGAGTACAGTAGGGAGCAGAGTACACAGCTGTGTGTGTATGATTAGTAAAGTAAGGGGCTGAGCATGCAGCGATGTGTGTACAGGGAGCACAGCAGGGGGCTGAGGGCACAGCTGGGGTGTTGTTGGACTGCAGTTCGGAGTTGAGAGCGCAGCCAGGGTGTACATGGAGTACAGTAGGGGAGTGAGGGCACAGCTAACAGTGTACAGTGGGTACAGTGGGAGGCTGAGGACACAGCCATGAGTGCACGGGGAGTATGGGAGGGGGCTGTGGACACAGCCCTGGTTGCTTGGGGGATACAGTTGGGTGCTGAGGATGCAGCAGTGGGTATAAAGGGAGTACAGCAGGGGGCTGAGGGCACAGCTGTGTGTGTATGTGGTGTACAGTTGGAGCTGAGGACACAGCCGAGGTGGACAGGGAGTATAATAAGGGACTGAGGGCGCAGCTGGCGTGTCAAGGGAGTACAGTAGGTGGCTGAGGGCACAGTTGGGGTTTACAAGGAGCACAGTACGGGGCTGAGGGCACAGCTGTGGTGTAGAGGGAGTAGAATACTGGGCTGAGTGCACAGCTGGAGTGTACATGGAGGACAGTACAGGGCTGAGGGCACAGCCGTGTATGCACAGGGAGAACATTAGGGAGCTGAAGACACAGCTGTGCATGTATGGGGAGTACAGTAAGGGGCTGAGGACAAGCCATGGGTGTGCAGGTAGTACAGAATGGGGTTGAGGGCACAGCCGTAGGTCTATGGGGAGTGCAGTTAGGGGCTGATGACACAGCCGTGGTTGTATATGGAGTACTGTAGGTGGCTGACGGCACAGTGGAGGGTGTACAAGGAGTACAGTAGGGGACTTAGGGCACATCCGGAGTGTACGGGGATTAGGGTCGGGGCTGAGGGCATAGCCATGGGTGTATAGAGAGTACAGTATGGGGCTGAGGGCACAGCTGTGGTGTAGAGGGAGTAGAATACGGGGCTGAGTGCTCAGCTGGAGTGTACATGGAGTACAGTACAGGGCTGAGGGCACAGCCATGCGTGCACAGGGAGAACGTTAGGGAGCTGAAGACACAGCTGTGAATGTATGGGGAGTGTAGTAAAGGGCTGACTTTACAGCCATGGGTGTACAGGGAGTACAGTAGGGGGCTGAGGACACAACCATGGGTGTACAGGGAGTGTCGTAGGGTGCTGAGGGCACAGCTGGTGCATATATGGAGTACAGTAGGGGACTGAGGTCACGGACAGGTTGTATAGGGAGTACAGTAGGGGGCTGAGGACACAGCAAAGGGTTTACAGGGTGTACAGTAGGGGACTGAGGGCATAGCCGTGGGCGTACAGGTTGTACATTTGGGGCCTGAGTGCACATCAGTGGGGGTGCAAGGTGTACAGCTGGCAGCTGAATGCACAGCAAAGGGTGTACAGCGAGTACAGTAGGGGACTGAGGGCACATCCGGAATGTACAGGGTGTAGAGTAGGTAGCTGAGGGCATAGCCATGAGGGTACAGGGGGTACAGTAGTGGGCTGAGGACACATCAGTGGGGTGCAGGGAGTACAGCAGGTGGCTGAGCACACAGCGGAGGGTGTACAGGGAGTACAGTAAGGACTGAGGGCACAGCAAAGGGTGTACAGCGAGTTGAGTAGGGGACTGAGGGCACATCCAGAGTGTATGGGGGGAGAGGAGGGGGCTGAGGGCATAGCCATGGGTGTACAGGGCGTAGAGTAGGGGGACTGAGGGCACATCCAGAGTGAAGAGGGTGTACTTTCGTAGGTGGAATAGAGGCAGACACTATGTTCTAGTAGGATCCCATGAAATCTGAAGCACGAAGGGATGTTGAAGCAGTCGTCCTCTCTTATGGTCAATGTGCAGGTTCAGTTGGCAGTTAGGAAAGCAAATGCAATGTTAGCATTCATTTCAAGAGAACAAGAATACAAGAGCGGAGACATACTGTTGAGAATACAATGGGCTATTGTCAGATGGCATTTGGAAAATTGGGAGCTGTTTTAGGGAGTGACCTGCTGGTGTTGGAGGTGATCCATCTGGGAATGACGTCTCGTCATATGAGCAGTAGTTGAGGGCTCTGTGTCCGTAGTCAATGGAATTTCGAAGGATGGGGGCAGCGGTGGCTGATTGAAACTGATCGATTACTCCAAAGATTGATACAGTAAGCATGTAGAAGATATTTCCACAAGTCATAGAGACTATGACAATATAACACAGTTTCAGAGTGAACAAATGGGCTGAATGGCTTAACTTACTGGTCCAGCTCATGCCCTTATGGTCATAACGTCTATTATTCAGTGCAGAATTGAAACCTCTGACCTGCTCTTGTAACCCGAGTATTTTTATGTTGTTTTGACATCACGTTCTGGTCGATGATAACTCCTGTGATATGGAAGGTGGGAGGACTCAGTGTCGGTCAGTAATCCATTAATTTTTTGAATATGAGCTGCTGTCTGTGAGTCTCATTTGATGAGAGTACATCGTCTCCAAAATGTGTGTCATTTTCAGTCTGAGATTTTCGAAGGATCGATCCTTTGGAGCCAGTGTTAAATTTAACAAAATAGGTGCAATTTATCACAGCACTCAGCAACAAGGAGTCATCGAATACTGAGCACCCTTCTAATAGCAGAAAAGTTGAAAATGTTCAGTATCAGCAACAGTGTTTTCCTGTTCGTATTCAAATCAGACAACCCATCCCATTGGGATGCTCAACTTGGAACTACTTTTTAAGGATCTTATTTAGATGTGGGCATCGCACGATGCCCGCCCCCCCCCCACCCTATTTCTTGACCCACAATGCTACTGGGGAGGGAAATCCAGGGTTTTGACCCAGCAACAGCGAAGGAAGGACGATACATTTCCAAATCAGGATGGTGACTGGTTTGGAAGGGAATTTGAAGGTGATGGTGTTCCCAAAAATCTGCTACCCTTGTAACTCACGATGGAAGTAAGGTGCTGTCTGAGGATCTTTGGGAAATCTCTGCAGTGCGTTTTGTCGATTGTACACACTGCTGCTACTGATGGTGGAGGGATTAAATACTTGTAGATGTGGTGCCAATCAAATGGGCTGCTCTGGCTAGGATGGTGACAAGCTTCTTTAGGGTCTGCACTCAGTCAGGCAACTGGGGAATATTCCATCTCATTCCTGACTTGTGCCTTTTGGATGCTTGACAGGCTTCGGATTTTCAGGAAGTGAGTCACTTGCGCAATATTCCTTGCCTCCGATCTGCTCTTATATTCATGTGGTGAGTCCAGTTGAGTTTGCGGTCAACCATCACTCCCAGGATTATTGTCATTGGAGGAATTTTGTTATGATAATACTGCTGAATACCAAGTATTGGTATTGTTTGTTATTGGTAGTGGTCATTGTCTGGCATTTGTGTGGCGTGAATGTTACTTGCCATTTTTCAGCCCAAGCCTGGATATGGTCCAGATCTTGTTGCATTTGGGCATGTACAACTTCAGTATCTGAGCATTTCAGAATAGTGCTGATCACAATGCAGTCATCGCCGAATATCTCCACTTCTGACCTTATGATGGAGGAAAGGTCATTGATGAAGCAGCAGAAAATATTTGGACCGAGGACATTATCCTGATGTACTATTGCAGAAATGTTCTGGAGCTGAAATGACTGACCTCCACAAACCATGACCATCTTCCTATCTGTCAGATACGACTCCAATAATGGAGTGCTTGCCTGCGATACCCTTTTTCCTTGGGTTCCTTGATGCCACATTTGGCATAAAGCAGCCTTGATGTCAAGCGCTGGAATTCAGTTCTTTTTTCCATGCTTGAACCAAGTCTGTGATGAGATCAGGAGCTGAATGACCCTGGTAGAACCCAAACTGGGCGTCACTGAGAAAGTTACTACTGACCAGGTGCTGCTTGATAACACTGTTGGTGACCCCTTCCATCATTTTACTGATGATGGAGATCAGACTGATGATGCGGTATTTTACCGCATTGAATTTGCTCTGCTTGTTATGTACAGAACATACTTGAGCAGTTTATTTCCCCCATTGTTGTTTTGTAACTGTACTGGCACAGCTTGGCTAGGGGAGTGGGAAGATCTGGAGCACAAGTCTTCAGGAATATTTCCGGCATGTTATCAGGGCCCAGAGCCTGTGCAGTATCCAGTGTCTTCAATCGTTTCTAGATATCATTCAATCGAATTGGCTGAAGATTGCTCTCTGTAATGATGGGGACCACCGGAGGAGGCCGAAATGAGTCATCCACTCGAAACGTCTGACTAAAGAGTGCTGCGATAGCTTCAGCCTTATCTTTTGCACTGATGTTCTCGGCTCTTCCGTCTTTGAAAATAGGGATATTTCTGGAGACTCCTACTCTGGTGAGTTATTTAATTGTACACCACCAGCCACGACCCGATTGGAAGGACTGTAGAGCTTTTTTTGTGGGATCGCTTTGATCTGTCTGAACCTTGACATTGGCACGCAAGCAGTTCTGCTTGGAATCATAAGCAGAGTAACATTATATATAGCGTTACTCTGCATATATATATATATATATATATATATATATCTAGTTCAGTTCCTGGCGTGCCCTCCTGCACTGTCCATTGAAACAGGGTTGATTCTCTGGGTTATGGTTGAGTGGGTGATATGCTGGGCCCTGACATTACAGATTGTGCTGGAGTACAGTTCTGCTGCTGTTGATTGCCCACAGTGTCATATGGATGCTCAGTCTTGAATTGCTAGATCTGTTCGAAGCCTCTGCCATTTAGCATGGTGATACTGCCACACAACACAATTTTATTCTTAAGGAGAATAAACACAACGGTAGAATGGTGGTCACTTTTACAGATACTGTCATGGACAGGTGCAACTGCAATTGGTAGATTGGAAAGGATGAATTCAGGTATGTTTTTTTCCCCTGTCGTTCATTCCTTCACCACCTGTTGCAGACCAAATCTAGTAGCCAAATCTAAGACCAACTACTCTTGGTGGTCTACTTTGAAATCCACAGCCAGAATACTTTTTGTGCCCTTTCCACAGTCAGTGGGGTAACATGAAGGAGTACTGGTTCAGCTGAGGAACGACATTACCTGGTAATCAGTGAGAGGCTTCTTTGGCCATGTTTAACCTGAAGCCATGTCCCGTCTGGATCACACTGAGCTGCCCCCTCTGCTGGATCCATCCTGCCTTTGGTACAGAAGGATGGTGATGATGGTGTCCGGGTTATTTCTGCAATGTATGATTCCACGATTATGCCTATGTCAGGCTTTTGCTTGACTAGTCTGTAAGGCAGTTGTCCCAGTGTTAGCACTAGCCCTCAGATGTTAGTAAGGAGGACTTTGCAGTTTCAACAGAGATGTTTCTAATGTTAACTTTTCTGGTGCACAGTTTGATGCCAGTTGTTCCAGGCGGTTTCATCTCTGTGGGACTTTGTAACGATTGGTAAAACTGAATGATTCGCTAGACCATTTCAGAGGGCACTTCAGAGTCAATTACATTGCTTTGGGGGTGGAGTCACATGTTGGCCAGACCAGGTGAGGATGGAACAGTCCTTCATTGAAAGATACCAGTGAATCAGATGGGTTTTCTCACAATCGCCTTTGATTTCATTCTCATTATAAGATTCTTAATTGAAGGGATACCTTGAAATTATTGAATTGAATTTCCACCATCTGCAGAGGCGGGATTCGAACCTGGGTCAAAGAACAGGAGTTGATTTTCTGGACTGATAATCAAGCGATAATACCATGTAGCACTACTTGGAACCAATGTTGCACTCAGCTGCCATTTCTGGTGTTGACCTGTTTATTTTCAATGTTTGTATTATTCTGGAATTTCATCCTTCAGCAAATCCTGATTGAACTACACGGTGATGAATGTCCTCTCGACTGTTCTAATTTCGTTCAGTTTGTTTTGTTTTAACAGACATTTCAAGTCAGATGGACATTAGAAAATAAACGGAAGATGTAATTGGTGATTGTCACCGTACCTGTCACCGTACCAACGGGTCTGCCCAGACACCTAAAGTATTTATTGTGGGTCAGAGAACCTCAGAATTGTTATAGCACAGATGGAGGTCGGTCAGCCCATCGTGGGGTCATGAGCTCTACAACTGCACAATTAGAGATAGAGAGAAGGTGTGGAGTTAGACTATGTGTGAGAGAAATAAACAGAGAGAAAGAAAGTGAAGGGAGATAAACAGAGTGAGGATAGAAAGGGAAGTGACTGACTGATTGGGAGATGAAATGGTCTGAGATGAAGGTGAAGTTAGATAGATCAGAAGATAGCATGAGTGTATATAAATATGGACAGACAGATGTTAGAAGTTTTATTTAGAATTTCCTCTGGACTGCAAGCCCTTTGTCTGGGTACCATACCTTGTGAGCACTGTGTTGATACTCGCTGTCATCCCAGATTATTTATTTCCAATAATATCACAGAGTTGTTTACTGACAGCTAAACAGAACCCATTAGGCCAATAGAGTGGTTCCATGGAGAAAGCAGAGTTTTTAAATATTATTGACTGGGGAACATCACTATCCCTCCGCCCAGTCTAAACAGCCATGTCCCGCAGTCTTTTCCATCGTCTGTCTTTTCCCCAATGTCATAACCAAAATGCAATTGAAGTCCATTATATGACACTTCATCACAGTTCGTTAACATCGAAAACATCAACAACATGACCCACACCTACCCTGTCTGATCCTGAAATAACAATCTGAATTGTGCTTGTCACGTACAATTCTCTGTTAACATACACATGCCTTTTGTTTGCTATAACTCATGTTTTGTTAGGCACGTTTTGCTATCAGATCATGGATGATAGATGTTCTCTGAACGTTTTACTGATATTGAAATGACTGATCTGTAGCTACAGGTTTTATTTCTCTAATTCTGAGCAGAGAAGCATATTTTTATTCTGTTAAATCTCTGGCATTACATCCATATCTAAGGCAGACTAAATGATTACACATAATCAGTCTGCCATCTTCAACATTCCTTCCTTCAGTCACACTCACATATCACATCCAGAATGCATAGATGTTAAAAGTTATTTTGCATTTTAATGAAACAGTAATGAATTGAAAACGGTTAACTGGAGCTATTTGTTCAGCGATTATGATAATGTCAGTCTCCATAGATCCTATGTTTCCCTAGAGAGTTTCTCTCTTCTATCAATAAGGGAATGCTTTCAGTGTTTTATTCCATATTATGAGGTGGAGCATGACCACCAGCAGTAACGGAGATCCGCAACTTCAGGGAGAGGGTGAAGAGAGATCAGAAACTGGGAACATCACACTGTAATTTTCCAACAATGGTCAGAATCTGAGAGCATTAGACTGGAATATTCCAACAATGGACAGAAGTTTATCCGTTGGTCTTTACTGGCTTTCCCAACCTTGGATATCATTGGCATCGTGGATTGAATATGTACTGATGGTTATTCAAACTGGTTATTATTCTATTCTTGCTATAGTTGGTGTTCCTGGTTAGTCACTCTGTCTGTCTAGTGAAACGGCCTGAACTGAATTGATACTCGTGCTTTGTAAATTTTGGAAAGATGCAAGTCAACGTTTTCAGTTCTATTTAAAGATTCCATTCCTTTGAAATTATAATTAGCAAATTATTATTTACAAGTTACTCAGTGGTGTATGCGAGGATGAAACACATTCTTCTCAACCTCCTTGATTCATTTTCTCCTTCAAAGTTTACATCTCCATATCCTCCCTACATACCGACCATGTCCAGTACCACCATTAAGACGTCCCAGTCTCTTCCTCAGCCTCAGTACAACTCCTGAATAAACCATTGTTTGTGCCTTTTTCAATTCGGAATACGTCTGTTTCAAATCCCTTCTTACCACGTGTCCATTGTAAAATAATTGCAAATGAGATGTGTGACTTATTCTCTGCACAGAATCTGAAAGATGGAAGACAGTGTATGATGGTCACGTCATTTGCTCGCAATCTAGAGCACAGAATAATAATCTGTTGATATCGGCTTGCCTGATGCCCATTAGAGAAGGCAATGAGTCATCCTTTCCCCTTAAGTTCTCTGTGTAACTGCAAACCCATGGCAGTTTGTTTTGCTATCTGTCCTGTAGAACAGCTGAACCACACACTCAGTTCAAGATCAGCATAACATGTTGGCCTGACTAGAGCTGCGCACATCCCTTGAGGGAAGAACAAAAGGAAAAATAACTCTCTTGCTCTGCCTGTATCACATATTCCTACAGCTGATTTCCATTCAGGTATGTGACCATTCACTGATTTAAATGCATTCTTTGTGATTGAGTCACTCCAAAGAGTGATGCCCATCTCGATTATCACCTCTGGTGCTGGCTTTATTGATGCTGACCTACAGATATAAGGATATTTTAAAGTCCACATCAGTGGCAGTGCATTGAAAATGAATGCCTTCCAATGTCACACAAAAGAAATGGAGCCAGCAAAGTGAGGGAAAGGAATTATTGTGACCAAACCTGAGAGGGCTAGTGAGGCAGTATTTGTGGCATTGTGAACTGATTGTCTCTCCTTTATAAGGAGTGACCTCTTCACCAGAGAGTGCGTGCAATGGAGTTCCACCAGATTAATCCCTGGGCTGACAGCAGTATGAGGAGTGAGTGAATGTCGATCTGTCGCGTGGTGAGACCATGCGAGGTAATTGCATTGAACTCTGAGTGGGATGGACAATTAATCCTTATATTCTAAACAGGCAATGAGAAGGTGATAAATTCCATGACTGCTGTTTCACTCAGGATGAATTATTCTGGATAGGTTAAGTACTTGGTAGGACGTTATGCCCACCCACCCCAATCCCTACTCACCACGGCAATGAGAGAGACAGAGAGGTCCAAGTTTTGAATAAACTCACCCCACATTAACGCAGTGCAGTTGATGTGTGATCCTCCACTGAATGTCATATTATCCACCACCCCGACAGCAGCCAAAATACCTTCATCCTAAAAAAATGACTATTCCCACCAGCTTGTGACCTTCATGAAAAACATGAATCCATCCTCTCAGACATGCAAGGTGCTTCATTAAGGTTTAGACCATAAGACAATAAGGTATAGAAGCAAAAATTAGGCCAGTTAGCCCATCGAGTCCGCTCCGTCATTCAAACACCGCCAATAGGTTTCCCAAACCCATTCTCTGACCTTCTCCTTGTAATCCTTGATCACCTGGATAATCAAAAATCTGTCTATCTCCATCTCAAATATACTCAATGACCTGCCACCACAGCCTTCTGTGGTAATAAATATCAAAGATTAACCATTGTCTGGTTAAAGACGATTCTCCTTATCACTGTTCTAAAAGTGTTCCTTTTAATCTCATGCTGTGTCCGCAGGTCCCAGTCCCATGGAATCCTCTTATCAACATCCACTCTGTCCAAGTCATTCGGAATTCTATATATTCAATTACATTCCCTCTCATCCTTCTAAACTTTATCGACTATAGACCTGGTTTCCTTAAACATTCCTCATACAATAAGCAATTCATTCCTAAGACCATTCTTGTGAAAATCTTCTGAACACGCTCCAGAGCCAGTGCATCCTTCCTGAGAATACAGCACAACTTTGAACAAATGAAAACATCCAGGCACCACAAATGTTTGGTAAAGGTATTTCCCACTTGAATGTCCAATGAGAATTTCTCATTCGTGTTCCGAGAAATGTTGGAGGATCACTGTGTCCTTTTCCAGTCCCACTCTTCCACTGGTTACAACAAATTGTAAATGTAGCCAGTTTAGTGATATGAACAATTGTATGGGACTCAGGCTGGGTAATGTGTGAGAAAAAATGTGAGATGCAGCAAGTTGAACTCACAACTGATAGGAAAATGATAGCGTGTCCCAAATGTTCTTCTGTCTTTGAAAATATTCTACTCACGCAAGCTGATTGTAATGCGATTTATTTGTGGAACAGTTGGATTTGGCTGAACTGCCTTTGTTTCCAGTAGTGGAGAGATTCCAATGAGTAAAAATGAGGTCTGCAGATGCTGGAGATCACAGTTGAAAACGTGTTGCTGGTTAAAGCACAGCAGGTTAGGCAGCATCCAAGGAATAGGAACTTCGACGTTTCGGGCATAAGCCCTTCATCAGGAATCCTTGTAGAGGGAGGAAGAGAGCTTCTTCAAGGAAGGCATCCTTGCAAGAGGATTCGCATTAGGTTAAAATCTTCGGGTAAAAAATGAGGTCTGCAGATGCTGGAGATCACAGTTGAAAATGTGTTGCTGGTTAAAGCACAGCAGGTTAGGCAGCATCCAAGGAATAGGAAATTCGACGTTTCGGGCATAAGCCCTTCAGATTCCAATGAGTCCTCACCAAGAATCCTTCACGAGTGGTGAACATAACTCAGGCATTTTATGGTCTCACATTTTGCTGCATGGTGGACAAAGTAAGAGAGAGGCATCAATCTGCTGCTTCTCAGGCAGGGAACATTTTTCTCTTTCTTTGTGTTAAACCATACAATAACGTCAACTGAACATCAAACTTGGCCATGTGTGCTCTCCTGGAGCATTCTCTGAATCGCATGATAATGGACGATATGAAGGTGCATCATCGCTGTTGTTGTTCACAGTGCCTTTCATTTGATGACATTTTTATAAGCGTCTGTGTAATTTGCAAATATCAATCGATGTCTATGTAATACGTGTGTTGATATCAATTTGTCTTATTCTTAAATTTATTCTCTAGTTTTATACTCCTTAACAAGAGGAAACATGCATTTAGCTGAAACATCTTTCAGAAAATCAACTATGGTTCAAGAATATTTCTCATCTCAGATCAAAACTGATAATCCCCACAACAAACTATGTGAAGGCAAACATCTATGAAGATATCCTGAAAAAAAATATTTTATATATATATATATATATATATATATATATATACACACACATACATAAGTTTAGGCGATCAAAACTGCACACAGTGTATGCGATGTGGTCTCATTAATGTCCCGTTCAGGACAGCGTTCCTCATTAAACGTAATAACCTTTGCCAGAAACAACATCATTCCATTTACCTTCCAAATCGCTTGCTGCATCTGCAGACTGACTTCATATCCAGCAAAGATCAATCAAGCTCAGCCTTGAATATCTTCAACAACCGAGTCTTCACTGCTCCCTAAAGATGAGGATACCACAGATAGCACAAGACTAAAGTGAAAGGGACGTCCTTATTTCGTTGTGGGACCCGTTATTTTGAACCGTGTTAGCCTAACATCAAATCACCACTTCTTTTCAGACATAAGGACACAGTAATTAGGAATAAACATAAAGCATTCTGGACTTCAAACCTGTCCCACATTCCAGCTGATCCTTTCCAATCAAGTATGTATCAAACCCAGCCTCTGCTGCTGTCTCAGAAAGAGAATACCTGACAGCATAACACTACAAGAACATGAAAGCAAGAAGCAGAATGAGGCTATTCGGCCCATCGAGTCTAAAATTCCGTTCAATAATTTCTTATATGTACCCCAACTTCATTCTTCTCTCTTCCCCCTAGAATCCTTACAAATCCAAAGTATATCGATTTGCGTCTTAATGACACTAATTTCTGTTCCTCTGTGGCTGTGTGTGTTTGTGTGTGTGTGTGTGTGTCCCTCTGTGTGTATGTGTGCGTATCTGTGTGTGTGCATGTGCTTGTTATCTGTGTGTTTGTGTGTCTATGTCTGTCTGTCTGCGTATCAGCGTGTGTGTTTCTATCTGTGTTTGTGTCTATTTGTATGTGACTCTACATATCTGTATGTGTGTGTTGCTGGAAAAGCGCAGCAGGTCAGGCAGCATCCGAAGAGCAGGAGAATCGACGTTTCGGGCATAAGCCCTTCTTCATTCCTGAAGAAGGGCTTATACCTGAAATGTCGATTCTCCTGCTCCTTGGATGCTGCTTGATCTGCTGCGCTTTTCCAACTATACATTTTTCAGCTCTGATCTCCAGCATCTGCAGTTCTCACTTTCTCCTATGTCTCTGTGTGTTTCTACCTGTGTGTATGCCTTGGCTCTTTGTTATCATTGCTGGCCAACGAGTGAGGTACTGGATGACTGGAGGGTAGAGTATGCTGAACCCATACTCAAGAAAAGCTGCAAAGATAAACCTGGGAAATAACATCTCGTGGGTCGGATACTTGAGAAGATTCAGACAGATTGGATATACCTGCATTTGGAAAGAGAGGGTGTGATCCGGAGTAAGATTAGAATGGTCCTGGAAAAGCAGAGCAGTTCATGCAGCATCAGAGGAGCAGGAACATTGATGCTTCGGGCAAAAGCACTACATCAAATTCAGCACGGCATTGTGCACACGCAGATGACAAGCAAAATGAATTCGACTGGGACAACACTACTATTATAGGACAAACCAAACAGCGAACAGCCAGGGAATTCCAAGAGGCATGGCACTCATCCACAGACGCAAACAATAAGCACATCGATTTGGACCCAATATACGGGCCACTGCAGTGGACAGCTGGAACTGACAACCGGAAGCGGCAGATTCAAACTACTACAAATGCCGTAGGAAAGATCACAGAAGCGCTTCACAGGAGGCTCCCAAGCACTGAGGATGTCACCTAGACAAGGGACGAAACGTCTGCAACACAAATTCCCAGCTCGGCAAACAGAATCACAACACATTTATTTTGTGTTTTCATTCTTGTGATTGGACCCTTCAAATCCTGAGTAATCCTTAGACCCGACTCGTTGGATGAGTCATGGTGACTGTTGTTAGAGCATCTGAATCTGCAATATGTCCAACAAATGAAGCAGAGGCTGCAGAGAGGGGAGTCTTCATAAAATGGAATGAGGGAATCATAATCAGATCAGCCATGGTCTTAGTGAATGGTGAGACAGAATTGAATGGACCACGAATGTAACGTATTCATATATATCTGTTTGTTCCAAAAAAAAAATCTTCTTTCTTACCTTTGGGCGGCACGGTGGCACAGTGGTTAGCATTGCTGCCTCACAGCGCCTGTAGACCCGGGTTCAATTCCCGACTCAGGCTACTGACTGTGTGGAGTTTGCACGTTCTCCCCGTGTCTGCGTGGGTTTCCTCCGGGTGCTCCGGTTTCCTCCCACAGTCCAAAGATGTGCGGGTCAGGTGAATTGGCCAAGCTAAAATTGCCCGTAGTGTTAGGTAAGGGGTAAATGTAGGGGTATGGGTGGGTTTCGCTTCGGCGGGTCGGTGTGGACTTGTTGGGCCGAAGGGCCTGTTTCCACACTGTAAGTCTAATCTAATCTAATCTAAACTTACCTTGTCTTCCAGTTTCCCATACTGGTGGGGAATGAGTCACCTCCTCCTGTTTCTGTGTGACTTGATTCTGGGGCCTCACTAACCACCAGATTCCCCCGTGCCCCAGTTTCAAACATTTGAGTGACTGCCTCCTGTTCCTGTGTCCCTGTCTCGAGCAGTTGAGTGACTGCCTCCTGTTCCTGTGTCCCAGTCTCGAGCAGTTGAATGACTCCCCCTGTTCCTGTGTCCCAGTCTCGAGCAGTTGAATGACTCCCCCCGTTCCTGTGTCCCAGTCTCGAGCAGTTGAATGACTGCCTCCTGTTACTGTGTCCCAGTCTTGAGCAGCTGAATGACTGCCTCCTAATTCGAGTTTTATGAAAATAGATTTCCTCCTCCTGCTCTTGAGTAACAGGCTCCAATATCCCTGTGCTCACGTGCTGCTTCTGTGGAATAGATTTGTGGAACTGAATGGCCTCTTCACATTCCTTACTGCTTCTCTTGCCAAAAAGCCTGTCTCCTGTTTCTGTAAAACACCATCAAAATCTGAATGATGTATTTGACTCTCAGTAATTGAGCAAAGAAGCTGACTGATAGAATTCAGAATCTGAATACCCTCCTCTTGTTCCTGTGCTATACACTCAAGAGTCAATAGAGTCTCAGAGATGTACAGCACGGAAAAGACACTTCGGTCTAGTTGTTCCATACCTAACAAATATCCTAAATTAATCTCGTCCTCCTTGCCAGCAGTTAGCCCATCTCCCTCTAAACCCTTCCCATGCATGTATCCATCCAAAAGCCTTTTAAATGGTGTAACTGTACCTGGCTCCAGCACCTCTTTTGGCTATTCAATCCATACACACAGCAGTCTGAGTGTGAAGATGTTGTCCCTCATGTCCCGATTTAAATCTTTCCCCACTCACTTTAAACCTTTGTCTTCTAATTTTGAACTCGTCTATCCTGCAGAAAATACATTGATTATTTATCTTATTTATGCCCCTCATGATTTTATCAACCTCTTTAAGTTCACCCCTCAGTGTCAACACTTGAAAATAGTCACAGCCTTTTCAAATTTTCCCTGTGACTCAAACTCTTCAACATCTGCAACGTTGTTTTAAATCTCTTCAACACTCTTTCAAGCTTGACAACATCTTTCCGACAGCAGGGAGACCAGAATTAAAGGCAATATTACAAAAATGGCCAAACCAATGTCCTGTACAGATGCAACATGTCATGCAAACTCTTAGACTCAAAGCACGCACCAATAAAGGGAAGATCACCAAGTGCCTTTTCACTACGCTACCTACCTGTGATGGCACTTTCAAGGAAAGGAGAAACTGCAGCACAAGCCTAGCTTTTCTTCCTCACAGCGCAGTGATCCAGGTTTAATTCCATTCTGCAATGACTGGTTGGGTGGTTTGCACATTCTCTCCGTGTCTGTGTGAGTTTCCTCTGGGTGCTTTGTATTCCTCCCACAGTATAAAGATATACATGTATGGGTAGATTGGCCATCCTAAATTGCGTACTGTACCCAGGGATGTGAAGGCGAGGTGGATTAGCCATGGGAAATACAAGCTGAAAGGGATAGGGTCGAGGTTTGTCCAGTGGGATACTGTTTAGAGGTTCGATGTGGATTCAATGGGCTGAAAAGGCTGTTTTCTCACTGTAGGGATTCTATAATGTTTATGGCATTCTCTTTGATTGGCGACTTTCGATAGGACCCTACGTACAAGTCTTGCCCTGATTTGCCTTGCCAAAATGCAATACCTCACATTTATCTCAGTTAAACTCAATATGTCACTCCTCGGCTCACCTATTCAAGTTCCCATTATACTCTGAGAGATCATTGTTCACTGTCGACTACACTACCAAATTTGGAATTATCTACAAACTTAATGACGATACTTCATATATTCATTTGTATAAGTGACAATCATTTGTTTAAGTGACAAAAGGCACTGGACCTGCTATTGATCTTTGCGGCACACCACTGGTCATAGATCTCCAAGTTCAATGGAAAGTGTCCACTGCCACGCCCTGTCTCCAATATTCAAGAAAATTTTGCATCTGACAGGCGAGCACGCCCTAGATCCCAGGGAGTCTGACCTTGCTAACCAGTCTACCATGTAGAACATGTTTGTTTTCTTACTGAATTCCATAAAGACAACATCCACTGTCCCGCCTTCATCAATCATCTTCATCACTTTCTCAAACAATTCCACCGAGTCAATGAGACGTGATCTCCAATGTACAAAGCCCTTTTCAGTCCTTGCCTTTCCCAAGGCATATCGATCCTTTTCCTCGAAATCACCACCAACAATTTAGTCACCAGTGACGTCAGGCTCACCAGTCTTTAGTTATCTGGTTTTTCCTTACTTTCTTAAATAATGACACTATGTTAGCTGCCCTTCAGTCTTTTGACACGTCACCGGTGGAAATCAACGATACAAATATATCAGCAAAATGCTCAGCAATTTCTTTCCTATTTTCCCACAAACTTCTGGAATACAACTGATCAGGTTCCAGGGATTTGTTCATCTTTATGTGTTTTAAAATATCGAACACTTCCTTGTAATGTAGACACTTTGCATGATATATGTAAAAACAATGACTGCAGATACTGGAAACCAGATTCTGGATTCGAGTGGTGCCAGAAGAGCACAGCTGTTCAGGCAGCATCCGAAGATCAGTAAAATCGACGTTTCTGGCAAAAGCCCTTTCATCAGGAATACAGGCCAAGTGCCTGAAGCGTGGAGAGATAAGTGAGAGGAGGGTGGGGGTGGAGAGAAAGTAGCATAGGCTACAGTAGCCGAGTGGGCGAGGGGATGAAAGTGATAGGTCAGAGAGGAGAGGGTGGAGTGGATAGGTGGAAAAGAAGGTAGGCAGGTAGAGCAAGTTATGGGGACAGTGCTGAGCTTGAAGTTTGGAACTGGGGTGAGGTGGGGGAACGGGAAATGAGCAAACTGTTGAAGTCCACATTGATGCCCTGGGGTTGAAGTGTTCTGAAGCAGAAGTTGAGGCGTTCTTCTTCCAGGCGCCGGGTGGTGAGGGTGCGGCGGTGAAGGAGGCTCAAGACCTCCATGTCCTCGGCAGAGTGGGAGGGGGAGTTGAAATTTTGGGCCACAGGGCGATGTGGTTGATTGGTGCGGGTGTCCCAGAGATGTTCCCTAAAGTGCTCTGCTAGGAGGCGTCCAGTCTGCCCAATGTAAAGGAGACTGCGTCGGGAGCAACGGATACAATAAATGATATTGGTGGATGTGCAGGTAGAACTTTGGATGTGGAAGGCTCCATTTGGATGGAGGTGAGGGAGGAGGTGTGGATGCAGGTTTTGCAATTCCTGCGTTGGCAGGGGAAGGTGACAGGACGGGTGGATGGGTTGTAGGAGGGCGTGGACCTGACCAGGTAGTCACTGAGGGAATGGTCTTTGCGGAAGGTGGAAAGGGGTTGGGAAGGAAACATATCCCCTGGTGCTGGGGTACGTTTGTAGGTGGTGGAAATGTCAGGTGGATGATTTGGTTATGCGAAGGTTGGTAGGTTAGAAGGTGAGCACCAGGGCGGTTCTGTCCTTGTTACAATTGGAGGGGTGGAGTCTGAGGGCGGAGTTGTGGGATGTGAGCGAGATGCATTGCAGGGCATCTTTAACCACTTGGGAAGGGAAATTGCGGTCTCTAAAGAAGGAGGCCATCTAGTAAGTTCGATGGTGGAAATGGTCCTCCTTGGAGTAGATGCGCCGGAGGTGGAAGAATTGGGAATACGGGGTGGCATTTTTGCAGGAGGTAAGGTGGGAAGAGGTGTAATCCAGGGAGCTGTGGAAGTCAGTGGGTTTGTAAAAAATGTCAATGTCAAGTTGGTCGTCATTAATGGAGATGGAGAGGTCCAGGAAGGGGAGGGAGGTATCAGAGATGATCCAAGTAAATTTAAGGTCAGGGTGGAAAGTTTTGGTTAAGTTGCTGAATTGCTCGAACTCCTCGCGGGAGCATGAGGTGGTGCCAATGCAGTCATCAATGTAATGGAGGAAGAGGTGAGGAGTGGTGCCGTTGTCACGATATATTTCTTCATTATCTCGCTCTTGTAACCTCCGCCGCATTAAATACTGAGGAGAAATACTTATTTCGTATCCCTCCCATCTCCTGTGGTTCCACACATGGGTAGCCTTACTGATTTTAAGGGGCCATATTCTACCCCTAGTTTATCTTGTGCCATTAAAAGATTTGTAGAATTTCTTCAGTGCCTCATTAACATTATTTCTGAAACCGTCTCATGTCCATATTTACTGCCCTTATACTCCTCTCGGGATTCACTTGATCTCAGCTCTGTTTACCCGACTTATGCCTCTTTCCTTACATTGACCAGAGCATCAACATATGTAGCCATTCTTCACTCCCTGCCCCAACCAGCCTTGCCCATCTCATTAACAGGAACAGGTTCTGGATTCTCGGAATCCAAGTTTTGGTGGCCTTGCATTTTCCAACAATCACTTTATCTTTGAATAGTGTATCCCAATCAGCCTTTCACAGGGCTCGCCTAACATTTTCAAAATTGGCCTCATTCGAATTTAAAACTTTAATGTTGAAATCCTTTCCTATTCCATAACTAATTTTAAACTAATATTTTTGCGTATCAGACTTGAAAGTTAAATACACACTTCCTGCTCCTCTGTAACGGGCTCAAGAGGTTGTATAGGCTCGTCCTGTCCCTCTGTAATACACTGGAAATGCTGAATGGGCTCCCCCTGTTGCTCTGTAATAGACTCAAGAGGCTTGATGGCCTCCTCCTCTCCCTGTGTAACAGATCCAAGACATAGCAACCCTTGAATTACGAGGAGCTGGTAAACTGTATCTGATGGAGGTATATTCGTTCTCAGTTACAGAAACACAAACAACACAATGTTCTCCAGGTGCCCTCTCAGTAACACCTCATACAGCTGCAGCGACACATCTCTTTGTTTTGAATTATTCTGCAGAGAAAATGTGTCAATATTCTAGATTTCCACATTTTCATGCAGGTTTTCTGTGATATGCAAGGGGACACAGATATCCCTCTGCTCCTAAACACTTTGAAGTTTCTCTGTATTTAGATATTAATTTGTTTTTCTATTATGCTGGCAAACTTGAATAACCCATACTTGTCCACTTTAATTTTCATTGCCAAATTATGGCCAATTCAACCAACCTATCCATATTTATTTTGATATCTCTTCCATCTTCATTCCGAAGTAATTTCCCACCCAATGGTAGTGTCCTCTAGTGCGGTTCTGTTCGACGAGCTGGTAATTTGTGTTGCAGACGTTTCTTCCCCTGTCCAGGTGACATCCTCAGTGGTTGGGAGCCTCCTGTGAAGCGTTTCTGTGATGTGCTTATTGATTGAATCTGTTGTCCCAGTCGAACTCATGCTGCTTGTCATCGGAGTGTGTGGCTATTAAGGATAGCTAATCGTGTCTTTTCGTGGCTAGTTGGTGTTTGACTAGTACAACACTACTATTAAAGGACAAGCCAAACAGAGAACAGCCATGGAATTCCTAGAGGCATGGCACTCATCCACAGATTGAATCAATAAGCACATCGACCTGGACCCAATATATCGATCACTGCAACGGACAGCTGGAAATGACAACCGGAAGTGGCAGGTACAATTCACTATAAATGCCGGAGGAAACATCACAGAAGCGCTTCACAGGAGGCTCCCAAGTACTGAGGATGTCACCTAGACAGGGGAAGAAATGTTTGCAACACAAATTCCCAGCTCGGCGAACAGAACCACAACAACGAGCACCCGAGCTACAAATCTTTTCACAAACATAGTGTTCTCTGAAAATAGTATTTTCTATCTCATCAAACGAGTAATAATAACGAACGTAAATAGTTGAGGCATTAGTACTGAAATGTATGGTACTCCACAAATTGCATTTTCAAAAGAAAATGACACATTTATTCCATCTGACTGCGTTTTTTTGGTTAAGCAATCCTCCATCCAAGCTAATAAATTACTTCGAAACCCATGTTCTCTGATCTTACCACTTACTCTTTGGAGAAGCGACATATCCGATACCTTTAGGAAAACCAGATATATTCCATTTGCAGGAACCCTACTATCCAACGTGTTTGTCACATCCTTAAGTAACTCAAGCAAATAATTCACACTTGTTTTTTCATTCGTAAAACCGTGTTGACTCTGATGGATTGTGGTTTAACTTTACAAATGTCCTCAACAACGGATTCTAATCATTTGCCTGAAATTTCAATAGTTTTATCGATATGTTTTAACGTAATGTATACAGTTATTAAAAGTTCTTCCCTTTTGAAAACCTTTACGTTTTCTTTGAATTCCTGTTTAACGGGCACACGTTTTTAAAGGATCTGCTCCAATTGCTGTGAAAGAGCCATGTGTGACTGAATGGATTCATCATCCTGCTGGTGTACAAACTCGATGGGCTGACGTCTTTCTGGTCTTCTGATATTCTCATCTCTATGGCTAGAACGACGTCCTCCTGTTGATGTGTTGGAGGGTTGGGGGATTATGGAATTTTCCTGTTGCTGTCTAACATTTTAAGAGGATGATGGGTCTTCTCATATTCTTCCGTTACAGGCTGGAGATACTGAACAGTCTCCTGATATATTCCTGAGATGGGACTGAGGGAGTGATTGGTCTTCGCCTGTTGTCACACAACAGACACGTGTGTGAATTACCTTCAACTTTCTTATTAAAAAAGTCTCCGATACTTTGTATCATTATCCAATTCCCATACAAAGGATCGGAGGGGCTGACTGACTTCCTGCGATCTCAGCGTAACAAATCTCCAGTCATTGTGTGGCCTCTTCCAGTTCCTGTGTTACTGGCTTGAGTAGGCTGAATGGACTGATCCTGTTGCTGTGTAACAGGATACTGGTGCAGCATGGTCTACTCTGGATCCAGTGCTTTAACTCGAGGGGCTGATTGGCCACCTCCTGTAACCTCCAGGGCTGAATAACCTTGTCCTGGTCTGGTGTAAAATGGTCAAAGGCGTGAATAACCTTCTGCTGTTCCGCTGTAACACGCTGGACAGGTGGAATAGATTCCTTCATTTATTGTGTAATTGGCTTTTACTGCTGACTCCTTCCGGTGTTTGATGTAAAATTATGGTCATCTTTCGTTCTTCTAAACACAACCTGATCATCCTTTCCTTATAGTTTAACACCTTCATCACAGGAATCAGTTGAGGGAACTATCTCTGAGGTGATTCGAATGTAACAATGTCCGTTCCTCATTGAGGAGATTAAATCTGTACACACTACTCCAGATGTGATTTCACTATGACCCTGTACTGCTGCAGCAACACTTTACCAGCCTGCTGTAAGGTCCCCACCCAGGAGAGAGCAGTCTCAGCTGGCTTGGGAAATACGCAGCATAGTTGAAAGATAATTGTCCTTCTCTACCCCACCAGCATAATAGAAGATCTGAAGAAGAGCATAAATGATTTCGCGAGATGATCTCTAAAATTAATTTACCCAGAGCCCACGTCGCTCAGGTGTTATATAATCTAATAAGGTGGATCTCAGAATCAGCAATGAGGAGCAAACGTTGATGGGAGTTATATATCAAAGTGAAAGCTGCAATACAAATACTGGGTATGTTATAAAACAGGAAAATGAGATATACACGTTTGTAGCTACTGCAGTAATAATGTACTGTTTAAATTAGATCTAAGCTGCTTTAACCCAACTGAATGCTAATGCTGGAAAAAATGGATTTCATGAGCATGTGTGAGATGGCTTGTACTAATATTATGTCGAGCACCGAGCTCGAGATCAGGTTATTTAGGAATTGGTGTTGGATGATCAGAAGAGCTAATTGAAAACTTTGCTGTAAAGGAACTTTGATTTTCTTTTATGCTGTTGAGCACACGACAATTTATTTTTAGGTAACGTTATAAATCTGAGTCATGCAAGCCATGAAGGTGTGAGGAGAAACTGGAGACTACAGATGCTGGAGATCAGAGTCGAAGAGTGTGGTTCTGGAAGAGCACAGTCAGGCAGCATTCTAGGAGCAGGAGTATAGATGTTTTGGGCATAAGCCCTTCATCAGGAATGAGGCTTGTGGGCCAAGGGGGCTGAGTGATAAATGAGAAATGGGTGTAGCAAAGGGAAGGTAGCTGGGAATGCGATAGGTAGATGAAGGTGGGGCTGAAAGTGATAGATGATAAAGGGAGACAGAACGCCTCATCTACTGCATCCATTACACCCAATGTATCTTCCCTGCATTGGAGAGACAGGACGCCAACTTGGAGATCATTTCAGAGAATATCACTGGGACAGCCACATTGACCAACTCCACCGTCTTGTGACTGAACACTTTAACTCCCCTTCCCACTCTGCCAAGGACATGAGGTTTCTGGGCCTGCTCCATTGCCACTCCCTAACCACCAGAAACCTGGAGGAAGAAAACCTCATATTCTGTCTTGGGATCCTCTAACCACAAGGGATTATGGTGGAATTCACCACTTTCCCCACTTCCACAAACCCCATCTTATCCCAATCCAACCTTGCCACTCGGCATCGCCATTTTCAACGTTCCTATGTGTTCATCTGCCATCCCATCAGCCCCACCTTCATCTACTTATTATATCAAAGGAGGCAGCTTAGAAAAATGCCAAGTGTTGTAGTAAGCCAGTGGATTCAGAGAAATGTAAGGCCCAGTAAAGGATGGCCAAGAAACTGTGAAGAAAATAAAAAAAAGTAAAGCATGTAAACAAAAGAAAAGCAAAAGACTGCTAAAAAGTTTCTGTTAATGTCTGAAACAAAATCAAAAACAAGGTCAAATGTGGGACAGTGAGTGTGCAGACAGGATCACTTATTGTAGAGAACAGAAAAATCACAGTGAAAAGAAACAGTTATTTTTGTGTCAATCCTCAAGGAAGAGCATCCAAAAAATCTCCCAGAAATACCAAGAGACCATGGGATTTATGTAACTAAAATCAAATATCATTCATATCAGTGATGAGGTTGTCTTTGAAAAGATAGCCGGATTGAGTATTGATAAATCTGGCAGACCAGATGTAGTTCATACAAGAATTTCAGAGGAAGCAGCAATAGATATATTGATTGCATTGCGGATTTTCATGTTATTTTCCTACACATTACTGAAAAGCCTTTAGCCAATCTGAATGAGGTGAAGGTTATAAATATTATCCGATAGTTTAAGAAAGGTTAAAGATAGAGAGCGGTGAACTATGGACCGTTTAACTTGTCATCCGCAGTCGGGTATCTGTTGGACTCAATTACAAAGAACGTGCTGCTAGATATATAGAAGGTAATGGCAAAACCGGGGAATATGATAACACATCGATGAAATTAATGCCATAAGTGGCAAACACTTTTTGGAATGGTTTGAAGATGATTCTTGTAGACATAAGCAATGAGGAACCAATGGATAGCATATAGTTGGACATTCAGGAGCAATTGTTTATGAACTCACACAGTAAGCTCATAAGAAAAATTAAAGCGCAAAGTATTGGGAACAATATGCAAACGGGACAGTTAAAATTAGATTTACATTCATGTGAATGTAATTGCAATGTAGAACATGCCGTGCACTGGTTGCATAGAGTGTTGGTGAGACTAAACATAAAGTATTGTGTACCGTTTGGAGTCCCAATGTAAGATATAATATACTGACTGCAGAGGAACTACCAAAGGTATTATCCAGATTAATTCCTAAAATGGCAAGATTGGGAAACTCAGCCTGTGATCTCGCTTTTCATAAGGTGATTGCACTGAAACGTAGAAATATCGAGGGGACTGAATAACAGAGGGACATGGAGAAGAGCAAACAGGCGAGATTAGCGAGAATCCCACGATATTCTACACGTACAAGTAGAATAGAATAATCAGCAAACAGTTAGTGTCCATTAGAAAACAAAGGGGACAATCTGTTTGACAAGCTGGTGAGAATTGATAGGTTGTAACATGCGACCTTCACATCTGTTTTAATTGGGAGAAGGAGGATCAGGTAAAGAATTCGACAAGATGGACTGGAAAGCTCTGGAACAGATTGACGTAAAATACGAGCAGGAATTTGAGGCTTTGTCCGGTTTAAATTGGACCAGTCCCCAGTCTGGATGAGGTGTATCACAGGCTGCTGTCAGGGTCAAAGGAAGAAAGACCCCAACTGAAAGTTTTAATTAGAATCTGACCATATGGGAAGTACCAGAGGACTGGAGAACAGCTAATATGATTCCAATTCACAGTAAGGATAGCAGAGATCGATCAGGGAACTATAGACAAGCGAATGCTAGATCATTGTTAGGGAAACCCCTGGAGAAAACAGGGAAGGAAAAAATTAAACTCCAATCAGATTGGCAAGGTTTGATCAGAGATAATCATCATAAATTTATCATGGGAATTCACATTTATCATGCTGAATTCACATGGGAATTTAATTAGTTTGACGAAGTTTCTTATTTAGTTTTGCAGCAAGGCCTTTGACAAAGTTCCACTTGGGAAACTGAAAAATAAAGTATTCTCACAGTATCAAATATAACTTGAAAAGAAGTTGTCTTAGTGTCAGGAGACAGAGAGTGGTGGGAGAAGGCTGTTTGTGTGACTGGAGACTAGTGATCCCTGGAGTACCACAGGGATCAGTGCTGTGTCCCTTATTGTTTGTGGTATTCATAAATTGTTTAGATGTGAATCTGCAGGGAGGTGGGTAGAGAAGGTTGGAGTTGTGATACGTAAATTTGCGATTGATACAATGATTGGCCAGGTGGTTGGCAGTGAGGAGGAAGGCCTTATGTTGCATGAAGATAGAGAAGGAATGGTCAGACGGTTGGATCAATGGCAGATGGAATGTAAACCTGTTAAATATGACGTGATGCACTTTGGAAGAAGTAACCAGACAGGCGAGTACTCAATGAATGGCAGCACACAAGAAGCTTAGACTGTGCTCCTCCACACATCCCTGAATGTGAATGGACAGGGTATTGGGCTAGTTTAGAATTGGACCTTGGGTGCAGCGTTCATTAATCAGTGTGGAGATTATAAGAGCTATGCAGGGCTTTGGTTAGACCAAGGTGGAATACTGTGTGGAGTTCTGGAAGGCACATTACAGGAAGGATGTGGTTGTACTGAAGGGTGCGCAGAGGAGATTCACCAGGATGTTCCCTGGGATGGAGCAGATCAGTAATAGAGAGAGGCTGGATAAGCTCGGGTTGCTTACTTTGGAGCAGAGAAGGCTGAGGGGGATGTGATTCAGAAGAATAAGATAATGAGGGGCATGGACAGGGTGGACAGACAACAGCTGTTCCTGTTAGTCAGGTTAGTCAGAGGAACAAGGGAGCACAATTTTACAGTGAAGGGTTTGAGGTACAGAAAAGATTTAATTTTTTTTCAGCAAGAGGGTGTTGGGGTATGGAATGCACTTGCTGAGAGGGGAGTTATCATGGGTAACCTCACAACCGTTAAAAACTGCTTGGACGAGCACTTGGAATTGTCATAGCATTCCTGGCTGTGGGCCTGGTGTTGGAAAGTGGGACTAATATAGATTGTGCTGTATTTCTGATCGCACATAGTCTATACTACTGTGAGTTTATGTTATGGAAGCTCAATTATTGAGCAGCTGAATGCACGAATTGATCGGTTTCTGAAAAGTGGACTGTAATAGCTTGTTAAATCATGTCAATGTGAGAGGTATGAGAAAGTAAGTGCAGCTTCCTTACAATCTGAAACCAGAGAATGGGCAATGGGAAACAGGGAAATAGAAGGGCACTGAAATCACTACTTCAGTTCTGTCTTCACAGAACTTTCTAACAATACTAGGAAAACCAAGTCTGGTGTGGGCAAATGACATAGTACACGGAAAATAGAACATAGTAAGTAAATGGTTTAGGAGACATTATTGGGACTGAAAATAATGGACATAGAAACATTAACATAGATTTAAGAAATGGGAATTATGATTGAGAAACAGACTGGGAGACAAATGAAAGAGAAACAATGGATGTAATACATTTAGATTTTCAGAAAAAATCTTTGATGAAGCGCCAAGCCTCGTTTGCAAAATCAAATCTGAGTGGATTGGGGCTAATATATGGCCATGTTTCTAGAATGGAACAGCTGGCAGGAAACAGTGAATAGAAATAAACAGACTCGTCAAGCAACGGCCTGACATTGTCTGTAAAGTATGATTCTGTGAGCATGAGTATGTCCCAGATACCCCATCACCTTCCCTGGATATCTCCCGTCTCATTAGCAGGACAGACACAGCAGATGTGACAGCACAGTGGGATACAGTTGGAAAGGAATTACTCTTGGAGTCCTCAATAGTGACTCTGTATCCCATGAAGTCTCATGGCATGAATTTAGACATGGAAAAGGAAACCTCCTGCTGATAACCATGTACCAGCCTCTCTCAACTGATGAATCAGTACTCCTCCATGCTGAACAACACTTGGAGGAAACACTGACACTGGTAAGGATGCAAAATATACTCTGGGTGGGGGATTTCAATGTCCACCTCCAAGATTATCTCAACTAAGCATTACTGATCGAGCTGGACGGGTCGTAAAGAATATAACTGCTAGACTGAGTCTGTGGCAGGTGGTGAAGGAACCAACTAGAGGAAAATACATACTTGATCACACCCTTATTATTCTGCCAATTGCAGACGTATCTGCCCATGACAATATTTGTAAGAGTGATTACCGCATAGCCATTGTGGATACAGGTCTCACCTTCAACTGAGAATAAAGTCCATCATTTTGAGTGGCACTATCTACGTGTTAAATAAGACAGACTTGGAACAGATCTAGCAGCTCAAGTCTGGGTTTTCATAAGGTGATGTGGGTCATCAATAGCAGCATAATTGTACTCCACACAACGTCATGGCCTGACATATCCCCGCACAACAATTACTTTCAAGCCAGAGGATCAACCTTGGTTCAATGGTGTGTGCACAAGGGCAGGAACAGCACCGGGCACACTTGACATTGGGATTCAGCCTGGTGAAGCATGAAACAGGACTACATGTGTACCAAACAGCAGAAGCCGTCAGTGATAGACAGAGCTAAGTGATCCCACATGCAACGGATCAGATCTAATCTCTGTAGTCCTTTCATTTCTCATCGAGAAATGCTGGGAACAATTAAACAATTCACTGGAGGAAGAGATTCCACAAATAACTTCTTCCTCCATGATGGAAGAACTCAGCACTTCAGTGTATAAGGTAAGGCTGAGGCATTTGCACCAATCTTCAGTCAGAAATGCTGAGTGGATGATCCATCTTAGCCTCCTCCAGGAGTCCTCAGCAATTCAGTTATCAGTCATCAACCAATTTGATTCACTCCACGTGATATCCTGATTCAGTTGGAGACACTGGATACTCCAAAGGGTGCACATGCTGACAACATTCTGGCAATAGTACTGAAAACGTTTGCTCCGAAGCTTGTCGCTGCCCTAGCAAAGCTGCTCCAGTACCGTTATGACAACGACATTTCCCGGATTAAGTGGAAAGTTACCCAAGTATCTCCGAAACATAAAAAGCAGAACAAATCCAATCCGGCCAATTACCATCCAATCAGTCTACTCTCTGTCATCAGTAAAGTGATGGAAAGTGTCAGTGCTTTCAAGCAGCACCTGCTCAGTAATAGCCTGGTCAATGACACCAGTTTGGACTCCACCAGCCACTCAGCTCCTGACCTCATTACCTTGGTTCAAACATGGACAAAAGAGCTGAATTCCAGAGGTGGGGTGAGAATGACAGTACTTTAAAACAAGACTGCCTTCGACCAATTGTAGCATCAAGCCGCCTTAGCAAAACTGGAAACAATGGGTATCAGTGACAAACTCCCAGCTGGTTAGAATCATGCCTGACACGTAGGAAGATGGTCATGTTTAATGAAGGTCCGTCAACCCAGCTCCAGGACAAGTCTGTAGGAATCCCTCTGGCAGTCGCCTAGGCCCAACATTTTCAGGGCTGCTTCATCAATGACCTTCCTTCTATTATAATATTAGAAGTGGAAATGTTCGCCAATGCTTTCACAATGTTCAGCAACATTTGTGGCTCCTCAAATACTGAAACAGTCCATATCCAAATGGGACAATTTCTGAACAGTATCCAAGCTGACACGTGGCAAGAAATATTGACGCCACAAAAATGGCAGACCGTGACCACCACCACTAAAATACAATCTAATCACTGCCCTTTGGCATTCAATGGTGTTACCACCACTTAATGCCCCAGTATCAAAATCCTGGGTGGTAATCATTGCTCGGAAACTCACTGAACTCACCACATAAATACAGTCACGAAAAGAGCAGGTCAGAGGCTAGGAATACTGCGGCGAGTAACTCACATCCTGACTTCCAAAAGTCTGTCCATCATCGACAATGCATAAGTGTGATAGAGCACTCCCCATTTTCCTGGATGATTGCAGCGCCAACAACACAGAAGAATCTTGATGCTATCCTGGATATAGCAGCCAGTTTGAGTGTCGTTTCATCCACAATGCTCCAACATCAACGTTCAGCAGCAATGTTTTACTATCGACAAGCTGCACTGAAATGATTCACCAAAGATCCTCAGATACCATCTTCCCAACTCAAGACCTCGTCTATCCAGAAGGACAAGGTCAGCAGATGTATGGGAACACCACCTTCAAGTTCCCCTCCAAGACATTAACCATACTGACATGGAAATATATCACCATTCCTTCACTGTCACTCGGTCAGAATACTGGGATTCCCTCCCTAATGGCATTGTGCATCAACCACAGCAAGTGGACTGCAGCAATTCAACAAGACAGATCATCACCATCTTCTCAAGGGGAACTCGGGACAGGCAATAAATGCTGGCCCAGCCGGTAACACCCAGATTCACGCAATAACTAAATTGGAAAAATAAAATTAACAGGAGGGTTGCTGAGGTATCACAGGGATCGGTGCTCAGGACTCAGCTGTTCGCAATACCAATTAAACATTTGGTTGCAGGAATCAAATCCCAGCCTGCTGACAGCACGAAAGGATGTGGGATTGTGAGTGGGTGAGGAGGATGTAAAAAAGCTCCAAGGTGACTGAGACAAGTGGAGTGAATGGGCAAATACGTGGCAGATGGAGAGCAAGGTGGGTAGAGGTGACGGTGTGCCCTTTGGTGGGAACAAGAGATTGGTAGCCTATGTTTGAAACATTTTGATCTACAAAGTGATGCATGCTCCTTTTTTGGTGCTTTCTTCTGAGCAGCCCTCCGAGGTCCCTGCAGCGCAGTGAGTTCTCAACCCAGAGGTCAATACTGGGAATGGCAATGTCACGCTGACCAGTGGTACATAGATCCTCTAAGGGGAGGGGGGGGGGGAACTGTAACATTGAAAAGGATCTGGATCTCCTTGTACACCAGTCACTGAAAGCAATATTGCAGGAACAGAAAGCAGTTAGGAAGATAAGTGGTGCATTGACCTTCATTTCAGGAGGAGTTGAGTCAAGGAGTAAGGGTGTCTTCCTGCAGCTGTACAGGTCCTTGTTGGGACGCCGTCTTGAACATTACGCAGTATTGTGTGCAGTCTTGGTTCCTTACCTAATAGAGGACAAACCTGACATTGAGGGAGAGCAGTGAAAGATAACCAGACTGATCTCTGGGATGACAGGCTTGTTGTGGGAGCAGAGTTTGGGACGAATGGGCTTGTATTCCATGGTCTTCAGGAAAATGAGTGGTGATCCCAGTGAGATATATAAAACTCTGACCGGGTGTAACAGTATGGAATCAGGGGTGATAATTCCCCTCTAAAACAAGAGCCCACAGTATTAGACACAAGCTGGACACTCTGCATTGAGATGAGAATAAATATCTGCAGTCAGAGACTGGGCAACCTGGGGATTTCGCTCACCCTTGGAAGCCAAGGCACTGAATATAAATACGGATTTAGAGGCACTAAAGAATTTATAAAACACATCCTGATAAGAATGAGAGATGAGAGTCGAGAATTCCAGAAAAGGAGGCAACATTGAGAGAAGGGGAATATATCACATGAGATGAGCATCAAATAATGTTTTATAAATTGTATACATCATGTGCATCATTTTTCGATAACTGTGTCTCCGTTGTTCTTTTAGAATGTATTGTGCACATATGAAAAATGTCTGCACACACACATTGATTAAACAATGTATACAAAATCATTTTTCTGCCATTGAAATAGTCCTGTTTTCCTGTCACCAGGATACATGAAAACCAACTGACCACCAAAAGACATGACCCAGTATAACTATGTTCCATACATACAGACAAAGAAGGGTACCACGTTGACTGGAACAACACACACACACATACCAGGACACGCAAGGATGTTCTTAGAGGAATGATATTCTAACCAGAAGTTCATCAATAAACACATTAATTTGCATCTTATCTACCTTCTCTTGTAATTAAAAAAAACCCGTGAATGACATCACCCACCTTACGAAGCCGAAATCTATAAATAGAGAGACGGGACATACCATCAGCGCTTCAGAGGAGACTCTCACTGATGATGTCACCTAGTCATGGTGACAAAACGTCTGAAAACAAACCTTCAAGATCAGCGAGCTAACTTGCACACATATAAATTGTTATTTTTCGTTAATTAATGGAATTTAGACGTTCTCTGTCACCCACGTTTTAACAGATTTTGATGTGAGGTGAGCTTTCCTGGGTGTGTAGTTTTAATTAACAGAGGTGTTCAACATTGATGTCATAACAGTTTGCGGCCTTACTGTATGGGATTTGGACAGACCTGAACAGATTTGGGATACAAAAGGTCCCAGCAGATTCCAACACGTTGCAATTCGTGACTTGGATCTTCAAATAAAACCAGTCAGAAAATTCATTCATTTTGTTAACTTGTAGTTGGTTTAATTAAAAGTGAGAGAAAATCTGATCTAGTCCCATTTGGCAGCATTTGGCCAATATCACTCCTCTTTCAGATACTTCTTAAATGTGCAATTGTAACCGCCTTCATCACTTCCTCTGACAGCACTTTCTGTACACATACCACTCTCAGTGTGAAATGTTTCCTTTCAGATCCCTTCTAAATCATTCGCCCTCACGCCTTCAACCTATACTGTTCTGTTCTGCACTCCCCTATCCTGGGGAGCAGAGCGTGGCTGTTCCGAATGTCCATGCCCTGATGATTTTATAAACCTCTACAATGTCACCCCTGAACCTCTGACACTCCAGAGAGAAACACCTCCCTAATGCTCAAACCTCCAGAACTGGAACATCCGTGTAAGTCATTTCTGCAGAAAACTGAGTTGTACGCAGTATTCTTAAAGTGGCCTCACCAATATCCTGTACAGATGCGACATGCCACCACAACTCCTATACTCAATGCTCTGACTGATAAAAGCAAATGTGCTAAATGTGTTCTCACCAATCTGTCTATCTGCGACATCACTTTCAAGGAACAATGCACCTGCAGCCCGAGGTCTCTTTGTTCCACAACACGCCCCAGGACCTTACCATTAAGTGTATTATTTCTGCCCTGATTTGCCTTCTGAAAACGCAAAACCTCGTATTTATCTAAATTAAAATGCATCTGTCACTCCTTGCCCCTTTGTCCCATTTAATTGTGGTCTCATTGTAATCTGAGATAATCTACTACACCACCTTTCTGATGTAATCTGTAAACTTACTAACCATAGCCCCAATATTCACATCTAAATCCTTTACATAAACAATGAACTCAGTACTGATTCTTGCAGCAAACTGCTGCTCACAAGCCTCCAGTGTGAAAAGTATCGCTCTTCTTCAAGCCAATTGTGACTAATTTCTTCTGAATCCCATGTGTCTGAAACTGACTAATCTGTCTACCGATCGGAATGAAATACTATCTACGATGCGAGGATGACTAGGTTAGGTTTATTTTCACTAGAACAAAGGAGATTGACGGGGGACCTGATGGAGATTTGCAAAATCGTGAAGGGTATAGACAGGGTGGATAGAGACCTTTTTCCCCCAGGGTGAAGGATTCAACAACGAGAGGTCATGCTTTCGAAATGAGAGATGGAACGTTTACCGGGGATACACGCAGTAAGTGCTTCACATAGAGGGTGGTGGGTGATTTGAACACATTGCCAGCAGAGGTTTTAGAAGCAGGCACGGCAGTTTCATTTAAGATGCATCTGGACAGATGCATGAGTAGATGGGGAGCAGAGGGATACAGATGCTTCGGAATTGACTGACAGACTTAGACATTACATTTGGATCGTCTCGGGCTTGGAGGGCGAAGGGCCTGTTCCTGGGCTGTAAATTTTCTTTGTTCTTTGTTGTTTAAATGAACGCCTTGCTGAAGTCCATGCAGACAATGTCTACCAAACTGTCTTCATCAGTCTTCTTTGTCATCTCTTCGTAAAACTTAACCAAATTAATGAGACATGAATTCCCATGCAGAAAACTATGTTGACTACCCCCATCAACCCTTGCTTTCCCAAATGCATGTAAATGCTATCCCTCAGAATCCCCTCCAACAACTTACCCACCACTGACATCAGGCTCACGGGATTTTAGTTCCCTGTCTTTTTGAGTCACTGTTTCCTTTTCCTTTTCTAGTCCCATTCCTCCACTGCACACAACAAGTGTTAAATGTAACCAGGTCGGTGATATCGTTCACAGACTGGAAAAGGGTCAGTTTTAGGAACGAGTTTCTTTAATCTGCTAAAACAACACGTTTATTATCCAGAGCAATGTTACACAAACTATGATGAAAAGATGAATGGCAAATTATATAACCAATATTTCCCTTTCTAAACATAGACACACACACACACACACACACACACATACACACACACAAAATCTCTGCAATTTTAACTTGAAAGAGCTTTGTCCAGATATTATTGGAACTCATGACAAAAGGAAAAATAGCGAGATTGTCCAAAACGTTGTTCTGCTACTGATGATATTGTACTCACACAAACTGCTAGCAATGGGATTTCATCCTGGGGGAGTTGGATTTGGCTGAATTGCAATAAGCAGTGAGTAGATTCCAATGGATTCTGGTCATGGATCACCCAAAGGGTATCAGGTGGTTAGCACTGCTTTCTCTCAGCACCAGGGACTTGGGTTTGGTTCCAACCTTGGGTGACTGTCTGTGTGGAGTTTGCACATTTTCCCCGTGTCTGTGCGAGTTTCTAAATGGGTGACCCAGCTTCTTACCACAGCTCAAAGTGTGTCGGTTAGGTGCATTGGTCATGCTAAATTGTGGTAGTGTCCAGGGATTTCTAGGTTAGGTTCATTAATCAGGGGCAAATGTAAGGGAATTTTTTTGGGAAGGTTGGTATGGACTTTTTGGGCCGAAGGGCCTGTTTCCACACTGCAAGGATTCTGAAAAAATAAGAATGGTAACGACGACAGTAGAATTTTTTTTAGCTCACAGACATTGTTGTGATGAGGAACAATGAAGGAGAGAGAGTGCAATAGCCCATTCCTCCTCGGAAAGACTACATTTTCTCTCTCTTTGCGCGGAATCACACAATAGTGTCATCCTCTCCCAAACTGGACCATGTGAGGTCTCCTTATACATTGTCCAAACTATGTCTCCATCACATTCCCTGTTCCATGTAGGTGCATCATTGCTGTTGTCATACACAGAGCCATACCCTTAACAGAAAATGGTCTCGGTCAATTCGAAGATATGTTTACATGGCCCTGCGTCATTAAAAAATAAAACATTTAATTTATTCAGCATATCTGCATTAAACTGAATGCATTTTTCATAGAAATACAGAAATTGCTGGAAACGTTCAGCAGGCCTATCAGTACCCAGCAAGCCTTTTACATACTGTAGTTGTCCTAGCCTCCACCACTTCCTCTGGCAGCTCATTACATACACACACCACCATCTGTGTGAAATGGTGCCCTTTAGACCTTTTGAAAACCTTTCCCCTCTCACTTTCAACTAACGGCCCTCTGGTTTTGGACGCCCCTAACATGGGGGAAAACCCTGACTACTCACCCTATCCATGACCATCCGGATTTTATAAGCCTCGACTGCTGCGAAATGTGACTCCAATCAACACCAATAGCTGTACTTTCAGTCATCCTGGGCCTAATTTCTGAAATCCAATACTGACACCTCTTCCTTATCTATCAAGTCACAATTCTAAATCCATTTTAATCAGTTTGTTCAGATGTATCATGTGACACTTCTGTGGGATTTACACCGAGACCTTTGTGCCTGAAGGTAGGGACACTAGCATCACTCAGCAATACCCATAAAGCTGTAATATTATTCTCCTGTGTGTTTGTTCATCAGCCTGTTCTGACATGCTGTAACATACCTCTGCAACAGGCAGGACTTGAATCTAGGCCTTCTAGTCCAGAGCTAGGAACACTACCAAACAAGTTCAGGAATTGGAATCAAATCCAGAGTTCTGGCTCAGAGGCAGGGACACTACCCACTACACTAGCATACCCAGACTTTGGATAATATTTTAAGTGCCAGCTTTCAGCTCGGTGTGATTTATTATAATCAGGTTACCATTACTGAACTACAAAAAACATTGTTGAACAAATGCAAGATATTTGTCTCAACTGTAGGATGCTGAGTGCACGTGCTGCGCCATCGAAATTAACTATGAACGTCTTTAATCGCTACTATCTGTAATCTATAATATTACGGAAAGAAATCCTGCAGTCACAGTCTGCCCAATGAAGGGTCTCGAATAGATTTTTATCACTGAACACGACAGACGCAGAAAAAGCATAATTTCTGGCCCCAAAACACCGATCAGTATTACCCAACTCTCACGTGTGACTGCCCTCTTTCTAAAACCATGAAATGATACCCGGCCTCTGATTACTGTCCAGTGTCTCCTCCCCACTGACTGTGTCTGAAATCTACCACTCGTCCCCCTAACCACGCAAGGCAAACCAAGCTCAGGTTCTTTGTGAAAATCAAGGCTGAAGTGTGCAGGCCTCCTGGAAAGCGGGAAGATATTTTAAAGGGGGAGAGAGAGGAAGTGGCAATGTCATACACTGGGCTGAGGGTTTGCAGATGGAGTTTAGTTTGGATTAATGTGAGGTAATAGATTTGGTAAATCAAACAAGAACAGGACCTATACAATTAAAAGCAGGGCCATTGGCAGTGTTGCAGAGCAGCGACCTAGGCCGTCAGATATATTTCTTTAAAATTTGCATCTCATGAGTGCGGTTAAGAAGGTATTTAACACACTTGTCTTCATAGGTCAGACCTTTGAGAATCGGAATTGGGACGTTATGATGAGTTTGTACAGAACATTGGTGAGGCCCCTTCTGGAATACTGTGTCCAGTCTGGTCAACCTGCCCTCTCATTCCATTGGCACACCACCCTCTGAGTGAAAAAGCTGTCCCTTAGGTCGCTTTTAAATTTTTCCTCTGTCACCTTAAACCTCTACCATCTAGTTTTGGTTTCCCCGCACCCTTAGAATATTCACTTTGATATTATTGACCTGATATTTTTCAGCTGGAGAGGACTGAGAACAGATTAACCTGGATGTTGTTGGGAATGAAGTGATAGAGCGATAAGGAGAGGATGGATAGGCTGGGACATTTTCCACTGGAGAGTATGAGATTTGCGGGTAACTTCCTGAGTGTTATTTTTTAAATCATGAGGGGTACAGAAAAACTGAAGGGCTGATGTCTTTTCTCTAGAGTTGGGGATTTAAAACTAAAGGGTATTTTAATGTGCGTGGAAAAAAGATTTACAAAAGTCATGAGAGGTAATTATGTTAGACAGAAGCCGGCTTGTGTATGGAATGAACTTCCAGAGGAAGTAGTGAAAGCAGGGTCAGTTACAACGTTTAAAGGACATTTAGATCAATACATGGATAAGACATCAGTTTTGATGGTGCTGTGAGCAGCTGCCTTCTTCCTCCTCCTCTCTGAATTCATCCCTGTTGTTTTCACGCTTGTGCAGTGGCGTGTGGAGGCCAGCAGAGGATGGTATTGCATCACGTTACACACCACAGAGACTGCCAGACCTGCCACACGCTGAGACACTTAGATTCACGCACAGCAATTGTTGGGACACTGCGTGAAGCTCAACTGGCAATTTAAACTAAACATAAAGAAATGCTCAATTCGCCCCGTAAACTGTTAAAATATGAGGGACAGAGAACTCCCAAATTCCACTGTTATAAAAAAAACTCAATTTATTTTTTAACTCAGTAAGTTAACATTTTTCATCAACTATTAACAAGTCAAAGACCCCTCTCTGTTAATTGCTTATTACCCGGCGCCAACTCTATAACGATATAAACTTTCAATACGGCACTTAGTAAAATCACATCAATGTAATTTGAAATCCACACAGCAGCTGTTGTTTTTGTGTCTTCTTCAGGCTGTAGATCTCCTTGGGTCATTTTCTTTCTGTTTACTACGGATATGTTTCATGTGAAAAAGTACCTTTGACAGAGAATGTTTCCTAATCTCTTGGATGTGTCATGATTGCACTTGCTTTGACTGCAATTTTCAAAGTGCCTGCATGTTTAATATCCACAACATCGTATTATCTCGTTGGTTCGATTTAAGAAAAACAAGAAAGTCAAACTTGGTTTTATTTTGGCATCCTGGGGTATAATTTAAGCTGATTGGTTAAATTCGAATTGTCCAAACAACAACCAACTCAGGGATCTATTTCACAGACAAATGTGACATATTTTCAGTTGTCCTTGACACTCTGGATCTGCCATCCTCTTATATACACACGAGCCTGTAAGCTCTGAATTCAGAACAGCATTCATTCTCTCTTATATGTGCAATACACACTTTCAATTTCATCACATTAATACCGTAATGTCAATGAAGATAAGCAAATCCTATCCAGATTTATCTTGCTCCTTTCTTTGTCATTTTTCATTCCCTGTGTCTGGTGTGTATCAGGAGTTGTGTTGCTCTGTTGACAAAATCTCATTATTCGAATCCGTCCGTAAGAATATAGCAATATTCCACTTGCTCACACTCGTGCATGCAGCAGGATTTCAATTGTTTCTTGGGAACTGTGACGCTATGACAATATAAATGCTTGGAAATGGCACCAAACCTGGAAGAACTGTGAAGTCTATGGAGGACAGGGTGGAACTTTACCAGGACAAAAAGGCGTTGGTGTAATTTTCGCGCAGATCGGGAGCAATGAGGAGCAATGTGAGATGATGCAATTTGGAAGGAAGGACATGGAAAGACAGTTTAAAGCAGGCTGTACCGCTATAAAGGGGCTGCAGGAACAGAGAGCACTGGGTGTATATGAGCATAGATTATTGAATATGTCAGGACAAGTGGGGAGAGCAGTAAATATCACAGATTAGTTTCAGTATCTGAGCTGTTTACTGCAGGTGGTGTAGGAGGGAGCCTCCGTGCTCCTTTCCTGGGAGGTGATGGAGACTATGTGTTGTGACCCCACTCTCCTGCCCATTTCGCCCGTGGAGATTCCATTTGTACAGGTTCGACACAGAAGGGAGATGGCATCAGGGCCACGACTTCTAAGTTGTGCCGGGGGGAAACGGAACTGCCGGTGGGTTTAAAATGAGAGTTGCCCTTCACTGAAAATTGCTCTTTACTCGGTCGATGGGACGTGGATATTACAGAATCTCGACACGAGATGTCCCGGTCCTCTCCGGCTCGTACAAGGGTCATCCCCTCGTGGACGGAGGGGTGTAATGGATATCGGGCACTCCTCCACTCGGCTTGTCCCTTTCTGTCCTGTTCCAGGCTGTTTCTCCTGGAATGGGAAGAAGTGTGAGTGGGAGGGAGTGTCCCTGCTGTTAGTGTTAGTGTAGGTGGAGAGGGGGCACATGGTGAAGTGTCCGGAGGGAGTCAGCCCACAGTGTTTTATCCATGGAGGGTTATTTTTGTAAGGGGCAAAGTGGAGCCGAGAGAGATAGAGAGAGAGAGGGGAGATGGGAGAAGCTGTTGCATGTAGTAGTAAGAGTGGTGGAACATGAGCCTTGTTCAGGGGTACGTGCTATAACAGATATACAGTGAGTGTGAGGGAGAAGAGAGAATACAGTGGCCCTTATCCTGACAGAGCGGGGAAGGTTATTCATGCTTGCCCTGTTTTGCTGGACATTTCGTCAGACCGCAGATACTGCATTGAGCTGGGTGGGAAGGTCAGTCCATGCTCCGTGTGTCTGGTGGTGAGTCCCACTCTGCGAAGAGAATGGTTACCCTCTGTACTAACTCATCCACCAGGACCTCCGTGCCCCGTTGACCCACCGTGGTGCAATTGGCCCTTATCTGCCATGCTCAGGGTAAACTGTACAGGGCAGCTCCTAACTAAGAAAGCTCAACTGTGTGCCCATTGGTCTTTTAAAGATGACATCAGTATGAGGGATCACGGAATATCCAGGAACATCCGGGCGATGGTGAGTACCTCCAGCCGTGATGGGTGGGAGAATCGGGCTGGTATTGAATGTGAGTTATACCATGTGGTGATGGGTAGTTAATGAGGTGAGTTCGATAAGATAGCACCAGGCTCGTGCAGATGATCACTTTGTCATACTCAATTAATAGGGCACTGAGAGAAATTATTGTCAGAATCTGACCAATGGGTCATAGATACTGTTGAAACCATTTCCAGTTACAAAGCTGCTGAACAAATGCTCACCTGACTTCACACTATTATCCCTTTTCCAATCTTTCATGTTACAGAGTGCGATCGAAGTGTCTACATTTCAGCATTCTGAAACCTGTTGACACCTCCCAGCATCCTTCCATGACACTGTCTGTCAGTCTCCCCCTCTCTGAAAACTTCCCAAACGCCTCCCACGTGGTGATATTTAAACTGACTCACACGCCATCTCTCTCTGGCAGTGATATTCACACCCACAGCACGCCCTTGTCATGACACAATGGAGATATGGATCTGTAAATGGCTAGGAGCTGCACATCCTGTTACTTCATGCATGGACTGCAATTTTCCCCACGCTGGGCAGGGGATCTAACACCGTGTAACTGAGAAATGCACTGGGGTGGTGGACACAGTCCTACATGCTGGGAGAATAAGTGCTCCTGGGTTACATATCAATGCACTGGGATATAGTACACAGTTCTATATGCTGGAAGATTAACTGCTCCTGGTTTACAGATCAATGCACTGGGGTGGGGTACACAGTCCTAACTGCTGGGAGGGTAACTGCGCCTGGGTTACATATCAATACGCTGGTTTGGTGTGCACAGTCCTACATGCTGTGAGGGTAACTGCTTCTGGTATACAGATCACTGCACTGGGGTGGGGTACACAGTCCTACATGCTTGGAGCGTAAATACTCCTGGTTTACAGATTAATGCGCAGTGGATGTGTACACAGTCCTGCATGCTGGGAGGGCAACTGCTCCTGGTTTACAGATCAATGCACTGGAGTGGTGTGCACAGTCCGATATGCTACCTCTCGTTTACAGGTTAATTTACGGGTGATCACTGCAGAGTTTTCTGTGCTCGTCAGACTATCTGGTTGATGTTGTCTGTGCATCTCCTATGCTGGATGGATATTTGTTTCAGGTTCACATAATAGTGTTCTACTGTGTTCTGCACGGCTGCCCGTGCTGGACAGATATCTAGTCCAGGTTTATAGATCAATACACTGCTGTGGTCTGCACAGCTCCCGGTGCGGGACAGATATCTAGTCTGGGTTTACAGACCAATGCACTGTTGTAGTCTGCACTGCTTCCCATGCTGAGTACTTGCTGGAGGAACACAGCAATCCAGGCAGCAAAAGGAGGTGTAGAATTTGTTGTTTCAGGTGTAGCCCTCCTTCTAGGCTCCTGCAGAAGGGTTACACCCGAATCGTCGACTTCTCCAACTCCTGATGCTGCCTTGCTTGCTTTGTTCTCCCAGCTTCCTGCCTCTCTACTTTGGATTCCAGCATCTATCCTAGTTTTCCATGATTGCACAGATGTCCAGTCTGCGTTTGATGAAAAGTGCCCTGAAATGATCTGTTTAGTGTTCCACTCTGGACAGATTGCCTGGCTGTAATGAGTAGGACACTGGCCTGGCCTACACAGTGTTCCACTGTGAACAGGTATCTCCTCTGGGTTTATGTTATCTGGGCTGGTTCTGTGAGGTGGATTGAGAATGTGGTATACCCAACCATTTCAGCTGACCTGACAATGCCTTAAGATCCCATTCCTGTGATTGGACCCTCCGTCTCTCACCACATTAATGTTACAGTGCGTCCAGGCACAGTACATCATGTTGGTGGGATGGGTAGCGGGGAAAGGTAATGGACAGGTTAAGGACCACCACGGAACGTTCGGTCCCCAACATTCTATAAAACACATTCGCCGAAACGTTCTGTTCCCGACATTTATTGTAAATGGCCGGACGTTTGTGAATTGAACAAACGATAAAAGCCCGAGGGAAGAGATCCCGTTTCAGGGAGAAGGAGACAGTGTTCCGAAGACCCCTCAGGCAAATAACGGGGTGAATACGTTTCCCTGCGTTTACATTTTTTCACGACCCAGGATCGACCACAATTTAGGCCAAAAATACAGAAATTCCCAAACTCTGTCTTCAGGAACCTGGGAGAGAATTATTCAGGACAGCAACGTTTCCACCCTCCGTATTAGGAACTGGAAAGGAATGGTCTGTGTCTGCTTTCGAGTGATCGAGTGTGTGGGAATGTTAAAGAAACCATCTGTCCTTATGGATGTGTCTCTGTGTGTTTGGGGAGAGAGAGTTTCTTGTGGTTTATGTTACTTTATTGTCAGTAATTCTGAACTTCCCATTTGTTATTCCAGCTCCAATTATTTTAATAAATCCCTGAAAATCTCACTGGGTCCCCAATCAAACAGATCCCTTTGCCTCCAGGCTGATGGATAATGTGTTTGTTTTCCTTCCTCACAGTTAACGTAGTGACCATCTACGTCCTGCTTTATAAAGATTGTGGATTGTCTCCATGTGTCAGACGTTACCTGGGGGCCATGGCAGCGGCGGATCTCCTGGTCATTATCCTCGACCTGATACTGAGACACATTCCCATTGTTTTTCGGCAGCAGTTTTATTTCCTGTACTCTGTCCCCGTGTGTAATATCCACGCCGTCCTGCTTTATGCAGCCACTGACTGCTCCGTCTGGTTCACCGTCACTTTCACCTTTGATCGGTTTGTGGCCATTTGTTCCCAGAAACTGAAAAGTAAATATTGCAGTGAGAAAACGGCGGCTGTGGTTCTGGGAGCAGTGACTGTCCTGAGCTGTTTAAAGAACATTTCCTGGTATTTTATGCTCGCGGCTCAATATTGGCTGATGAACGAGCCCTGGTTTTGTGAAGTAACAGACGCTGTTCGATTCTCCAGTGTCTGGGTCATATTCGAGTCCCTCCACTACATTCTAACCCCGTGTGTCCCATTTCTCCTGATTCTGCTGCTCAATGTTCTCACCGTCAGACACATTTTAGTGACCAGCAGAGCCCGCAGGAGACTCCGCGCTCACACCAATGGGGACGGTCAGTCTGACACAGAATTGAGAAACCGAAAAAAATCCATCATTTTACTGTTTGTCATCTCAGCCAATTTCATCCTGTTATGGTCAACGTTAATGCTGTTTTCTATATGGAACCGGTTGTGGCGAATAGTGGATACTCCTGTGTATTTCCATCCCTTTGTGCAGGAATTGGGCTTCATGCTGCAGCTCCTCAGTTGCTGCACAAACACCGCGATTTATGCCGTGACCCAGACTAAGTTCAGGCAGCAGCTGAAGAATGTGCTGAAATATCCCTTCACCCAAATTCATCCATCCATGAAATTCCCTTATTAATCACTCAATCCGGAATTTTCCCATTTCAGTTCAGTGGTTCAGCAATGGAGCAACCTGTCGCTATGGGAACAGACTGAGGGTAGCGCTGGTTTGTCTTTCCTTACCCCACAGGGGTGTTGCAGGGAAATATTTTAATGTTTCTCACAACTCAGGGGCCAGTGAGAAAAGGCAACATACCACTGACTGTATCAATCACTTCCATTTGTAAACAATAAAAATGTTCATTAAAGCGTGCCGAGCAGCAGAGTGAACTATGTTGTTGTGTGTCTTTGTGTTGGAGAAGCTGAGCTGAAGAGAGACAGACTCAGCCCCAAGTCCTGGTCCTCAGGGAAGGGAAGGGCACTACGCCCTGAGCTCATGAGCTGGGTTTAACTCCTTCTGCTCCCCCCACTCCAAACTGACCTCCAGATTTCCTCTCCCCTACTCTTTCTCCTAAGTTCTCTCCCTCTCTCTCTCTGCACACTCATTATTTCTCACCACCTCGGAGGGAAAGTGAAGAACCAGGGAGGCAGAGTGTAACAGACAGAGAGGGAGGGATGGACGGGGGGAGAGAGATTCAGACAAAGAGAAACGGAGGGAGTTGGGGCGGGAGAGAGACACACAGAGGGAGGGGGATCGAGAGTGAGAGACGGTGCAGCGAGAGATGAGCAAGAGAGAGATCGGGTGAGGGACAGAGACAGAGCGTGAGAGAGAGTTTGCGCGCACGTGAGAGAGAAAGACCTAGAGAGAGGGGCCAGGACAGAGAGAAAGGGGGCGAGAGAGAGAGGGGAGGAGAGAGAGAGGGCAGAGAGAGAGAGATTTTGTGGGGGTGAGAGGGAGACACCGGGTGAGAGATTGGGTCAAAGAGTGGAATGAGACAGAGAGGGTTGAAGGAGGAAGACAGAGAGAGGGTATCAAGAGAGAGAAAGGGTCATGAAAGAGAGGGGGTGCGAGAGAGATAGATGAGAGAGAGGGAGTGGCGAGAGAGATGGAGAAAGAGAGAGAGATGAAGGGCGAGAGGGAGGTGCTGAGAGAGAGAAGAGGTGACGACAGAGAACTTTTTCAAGAGAGAGGGAGGGGAGAGATTGAAAGGAGTGTGTGAGAGAGATGGGAGCAAGATAGAGAAGGGGTAAGAGAAAGGAGACAGGAGAGAGAGGGACAAGAGTCAGAGCGTGAGGGCAAGAGAGAGCGTGAGGGCAAGAGAGAGAAGGAGGGGCAAAGAGGGGAGAGAAAGAGTGTGCGAGAGATGGAGAGGGATGAGAGGGAGAGAGCGGGGCGAGAGAGAGACAGAAGGGGCGAGGAAGAAAGAGAGAGAGCAAGGGAGAGGGATTGAGAGAATGAGAGCAGGTGAGAGACAGAGAGAAGGAGCGAGAGAGGTGTGTTGAGACAGAAAGAGGGGACGAGAGAGTTGAGAGAAGAGAGAGTGTGCGGGAGAGAGAGAGACAGACAGAAGGAGAGGTGACGAGAGAGAGAAAGAGAAGGAAAGGAGGTGAGCAAGAAAGTAAAGATGAAAGAGAGAGGGAGGGACGAGTGAGAGCGTGAGGAAGAGGGGGAGGAGAGATAGAGGAGGTGAGAGAGATAGAGGGGATGAGACAGAATAGAGAGAAAGAGACAGAGCGAGAAGGGGGTGACTGGGAGAGAGGTTGGACAAGACTGGGGTGGTGGGGGTTCGAGAGAGAGAGAGAGAGAGAGAGAGATGGCGAGAGAGAAGGTGTCGAGAGAGAGAGGGAGTGAGAGAAAGAGAAGGGGCGAGTGAACGAGGGGGGGCCGAGTGAACGAGGGGGGCGAGAGAGAGGTGCGAGAGAGAGAGGGCAAGAGAGAGGCAAGAAAGAGCGAGGGGTTCAGAGGGAGAGAGGGAGGCGAGAGCGAGAGAAGGGGATGAGAGTGAGAGAGGGCGGGCAAGAGAGGGGAGCGAGAGAAAGGGGCGAGAGAGACGGGTTGAGAGAGAGATGGGGTAAGTGAGGGGGGCGAGAGAGAGAAGATGCTACAGGAGGATCGTGAAATAGAGAGGGGGGTGAGAGAGGGTGCGAGAGAGAGAGGGAGGCGAGCATGAGGTGGTGATAGAGAGAGGGGGAGGGAGAGAGAGGAGAGAGAGGGTGTGAGAAAGAGACAGAGCGAGAGAGAGAGAGGGAAAGAGAGGGTGGACGGGAGAGAGCAGTAGAGAGAGAGCGGGACAAGAGAGAGAGTGGAAGAGAGATAGAGGGTGAGAGAGAGTTTGGGGGCAAGAGAGAGGGGGAGGCGAGAGAGGGGAGGAGAGAGAGGGCGAGAGAGAGGGGGGCGAGAGAGAGAGAGAGAGGGGCGACAGAGAGGGGGCGAGGGGGGGCGAGAGAGAGGTGACGAGAGAGAGGGGGGAGAGAGAGGGGGAACGGGAGAGACAGGGCGAGAGAGAGGGGGAAAGAGAGCGGCCAAGAGAGAGGGGGAGATGAGAGAGAAAGAGTGGATGAGAGAGCACGGGCGAGAGAGAGAGGAGGAGAGAGGGGGGCGAGAGAGAGGTATGGGCGAGAGAGAGAAGGGGGCGGGAGAGAGATAGGGCGAGAGAGAGGGGGTGAGAGAGTGGGAGAGAGAGGGGTCGAGAGAAGGGTTGTGAGAGAGAGGGGTTGAGAGAGGGCGATGGGAGAGAGAGGGGAAGAGACAGAGAGGGGGCGACAGAGAGCGGGGCGACAGACAGGGGATGAGGGAGAAAGGGCTTGGGGGGGTGAGAAAGCCATAGAGGGGGAGAGAGAGATGGGGCGAGAGAGAGGGGGCGAGACAGGGGTTTTGAAAGAGACGACTTGAGAGAGGGCGGTGGGAAAGAGAGGGGATGAGACAGAATGGGGGTGGGGGCGAGAGAGAGACAGAGTGGGAGAGACAGTGAGAAGGGGCGAGAGAGAGAGAGGGCGAGTGAGAGAGAGGGGTCGAGAGAGAGGCGGTGAGAGAGGGGGAAGAGAGTGGCGAGAGCGACGGGGTGAGAGAGAGTGAGGATATGAGAGAGACAGGGGGTTAAAGAGAGGGAGGAGAGAGGGGGAGATAGGTGGGTGTGAGAGAGGGGAGAGAGGGGGGTTTGAGAGAAGCGGGGCGAGAGAGAGAGGGGGTGTGAGAGAGAGGGCGGAGAGAGGGGGAGAGGGATGGGTGTGCCAGAGAGAGGGGAGTGACAGAGAGGGGGCGAGAGAAAGTGGGGTTGAGAGAGTGTGGGCGAGAGAGAATGGGTGGGTGAGAGAAAGGGGGGCGAGAGAGAGAGGCAAGGCCAGGGCTGGCGAGAAAATGGTTGTGGATTGGAGGAGTTCTACGGTGGGTCAGTGTTGGACGGTGTTGTGGGGGGGGGCGGGATTGGGGAGAGTGGTGTTGAACTTGGTTGGGGGAACGGGGCTGTTTTGGACAGGGTTGGACGTCGGGGTGAGGTGATTGACTGGATTGGGGGCGGCTCTGGGGGTAAGTTTGGGGGTGGTGTTGGATGGTGGTGAGCGTCAGACTGGGGGCAGGGTGTGGACGTCAGTGATGGTCAGGCTGGGGGCTGTGTGTGTACGGGGTGAGGGTCAGGATTGGGATGGTGTGGGAATGGCAGTAAGGGTCAGGCTGGGAGCGGTGGTGAGGATCAGGTTTGCGTTGGTGTTGAACGGCAGTGAGAGTCAGACTAGGGGCGGTGTTGAATGGCAGTGAGGGTCAGGCTGGGGGCAGTGTTGAACGGTGGTGATGGTCAGACTGGAGGCGGTGTGTGGAGAGCAGTGAGGGTCAAGCTGAAGTTGGTGTGTGGATGGCGTTGAGGTTCAGGCTGGAAGTGGTGTGTGGAGAGCAGTGAGGTTCAGGCTGGAGGTGGTGTGTGGATGGCATTGTGGGTCAGGCTGGGGGCTATGTGTGGACGAGGTGAGGGTCAGGATTGGGATGGTGTGGGAACGGCAGTAAGGGTCAGGCTGGGAGCGGTGGTGAGGATCAGGTTTACGTTGGTGTTGAATGGCAGTGAGAGTCAGGCTGGGGGCAGTGTTGAATGGAAGTGAGGGTCAGGCTGGGGGCAGTGTTCAACGGTGGTGATGGTCAGACTGGAGGCGGTGTGTGGACGGAAGTAAGGGTCAGGATCGAGGCATTGAGCGGAGAGCAGTGAGGGTCAGGCCGGAGGTGGTGTGTGGATGGCATTGAAGGTCAGGCTGAGGGCGGTATGTGGACAGCAGTGAGGGTAAAGCGGGGGGTGGTGTGTGGACAGCTGTGACGGTCAGGCTTGGGGCAGTGTGTGGACTGCATTGAGGGTCTGGCTTGGGGCGGTGTGTGGACCGCAGTGAGGGTCAGGCTGGGGGTGGCATGTGGGAGGCGGTGAGCGTCCGGCTGGGGGAGGCGTGTGGGCGGCAGTGATGGTCAGGCTTTGGGCGGTGAGTGGATGGCAGTGAGATTCAGGCTGGGGGTGGTGCATGTGCAGTGGTAAGGGTCATGCTGGAGGTGGTGTGTGGGTGGCGGTGAGGATTAGGCTAGCGGTGGTGTGTGGATGGTGGTGAGGGTCAGGTTGGGGGTGGTGTTCTACGGCCATGAGGGTCAGGCTGTGGGTAGTGTGTGGACGGCCATGGCTGTCACGCTGGGGGCAGTACATGTGCGGCAGTGAGGGTCAGGCTGGGGGTGGCGTGAGGGCACCATTGAGGGTAAGGCTGGGGGCTGCAGGTTGGCGGCAGTCAAAGTCAGGCTGTGGGTCGTGTGTGCGCAGCGTGAAGGGTCAGGCTGGGGTCCGTTTGTGGGCGGCAGTGAGTCTCAGGCTGTGGGCAATGTTGGACATTGGTGAATGTAAGGCAGGGGGCAGTGTTGGCAGTGATGAGGGTCAGGCTGGGGGCGGTATGTGGGCGGTTTTGAGGGACAGGCTGGTGATGTTATTGGATGATGGTGAGGATTAGGCTGGGGGTGGTGTTGGATGGCGGTGAGGGTTAGTCTGGGTTCAGTGTTGGATAACGGTGTGGGTCAGGCTGAGGGCGGTGTTGAACGGGAGTGAAGGTCAGGCCTGGGACGGTGTATGGACGGCAGTGAGTGTCAGGCTGGGGGTGGTTTTGAACGGTAATGAGGGTCAGGCTGGAGGCGGCGTGTGGGCGGTGTTGAGGGTCAGGCTGGGGGCGGTGTGTGGACGGCAGTGAGGGTCAGGCTGGGGGCGGTGCGTACGCGGTGGTATGGGTCAGGCTGGGGGCAGTGTTGTATGGTCGTGAGGGTCAGGCTGTGGGTAGTGGGTGGACGGCCATGACGGTCACGTTGGGGCAGTGCATGTGCGGCAGTGAGGGTCAGGCTGGGGGTGGCATGAGGGCAGTGTTGCGGGTAAGGCTGGGGTCTGCGTTTGGGTGGCATCAAAGTCAGGCTGTGGGCCGTGTGTGGGTGGCGTAGAGTGTCAGATGGGGTCCGTGTGTGGGTGGCAGTGAGTGTCAGGCTGTGGGAAGTGATGGACAGCAGTGAGAGTCAGGCAGGGGCCGGTGTTGGTGGCGATGAGGGTCAGGCTGGAGGTATTATTGGACGATGGTGAGGAATAGGCTGGGGGTGGTGTTGGACGGCAGTGAGCGTTAGGTTGGGGTCGGAATTGAACGGCAGTGAGGCTTAGTCTGGGGTCCGTGACGATGATGAGGGTCAGGTTGGGGCTAGTGATGGACGGGGTGAGGGTCAGGATTGGGGTGGAGTGGGAAAGACAGTGACGGTCAGGCTGGGAGGGGTGGTGAGGATCAGGTTTGGGTTGATGTTGAACAGCGGTGAGAGTCAGGCTGGGGGCAGTATTGAACGGTGGTGAGGGTCCTGTTTGAGGTGCTGTGTGGACGGCAGTAAGAGGCAGGCTGGAGGCAGTGTGTGGAGAGCAGTGAGGGTCAGGCTGGCGCTGGTGTGTGGATGGTGTTGGGGGTCAGGCTTAGGGCGGTATGTGGACAACAGGGAGGGGAGGGTAAGGCTGGGGGTGAAGTGTGGACAGCTGTGAGGCTAAGGCTGGGGGTGGTGTGTGGACAGCTGTGACGGTCAGGCTGGAGGCTGTGTGTGGTCGACAGTTATGGTCAGGCTGGGCGTGTTGTGTGGGTGGTGGTGAGGGTCAGGCTGCGAGCAGTGTATGTATGGTGGTGAGGGTCAGGCATGTTGCGGTGTGTGAACTGCAGTAAGGGTCACTCTGGGGGCTGTGTGGACGGCACTGAGGGTCAGGCTGGTGGTGGTGTGTGGATGGTTTCATGAATCAGGATGGTGGTGGTGTGTGGACAGCAGTGCGGTTCAGGCTGGGGACTGTGTTGATGGCAGTGAGGGTCAGTTTGGTGGCGGGGTGTGGATGGCCGTGTGGGGCTGGATGGTGTCGGTGTGTTGAAGGCAGTGAGGGTCAGGCTGGGGGCTGTGTGTGCATGGCAGTGAGGGTCAGGCTGGGTGCTGTGTGTGCATGGCAGTGAGTGGCAGGCTGCTGGCGGTTTGTGGATGGCAATGAGGGTTAGGCTGCTGGTGGTGTACGGATGGAATTGAGGGTCGGGCTGGTGGCTGTGTGTGCACAGCAGTGAAGCCCGGGCTATGAGCTGTGTTTGGACGGTGGTCAGGGTCAGGCTGGCTGCGGTGTGTGGACAGCAGTGAGTGTCTGACTGGGAGCAGGGTGCAGATGGCGGAGTGGGTCATGCTGGGCGCGGTATGTAGACGGTGGTGATGGTTAATATGGGGGTGCTGAGTGGATGGCGGAGAGAGTCAGGCTGACGACGGTGTGTGGACAGCGGTGAGGGTCAGGCTGTGTGCGATGATGGACAGAAATGAGGTTCAGGGTGGGGATGCTGTGTGGATGGCGGTGAGGAACAGTCTGCCGCGGTGTGTGGACAGCAGTGAGGATCAGACTGGAGCAGTGTGTGGACGGCGGTGACGATCTGGCTGGGGGCTGTGTGTGGACGGGGGTGAGGGCCTGGATAGTAGTGGTGTTGAACGGGGTGAGGGTCAGGAAGGGGGCAGTGTTAAAAGGCGTGAGGATCAGGCTGGGTGCATGTCCGTAATGCTTAAAGGATCAGGATGAGATGGTGTCTGGGCGGCGTTCAGGATAAGACGTGGGGCTGTGTGTGGGCGGCAGTGAGAGTCAGGCTGTGAGCATTGTTGTTCGGCGATAAGGGTCAGGCAAGTGGTGGTGTTGGCAGCGATGAGGGTCAGGCAGGGGGCGGTATGTGGGCGGCGTTGTGGGTCATGCTGGGGCTGGTACGCGGTCTGGCTGGGAGCGGTGATTGGGGGCCATTGAGGATCAGGCTGGTGGTAGCGTGTGGGTGGTAAAGAGTGTCAGGATGTGGGCAATGTTGGATGGCAGTGGTGGTATTGGACGGTGGTGAGGGTCAGGCTGGGGGTGTTATTGGACGATGGTGAGGGTTAGGCTGGGTGGCAGTGTTAGACGACAGTGAGGTATAGACTTGGGGCAGTGTTGGACGGTGGTGAGGTTTTGGATGGAGTAGTGTTGGACGGCAGTGTGGGTCAGGCTGGGGGCAGTGTTAGACGGTGGTAAGTGTCAGGCTGGGGACAGGGCGCTGACAGCAGTGAGGGTCATGCTGGGGCAGTGTGGGGATGGTGGTGAGTGTCAGGTTGGGAGCAGTGGTGAGGGTCAGGTTTGGGCCTGTGTTGAACAGCGGTGAGAGTCAGGCTGGGGCAGTGTTGAACGGCGGTGCGGGTCAGAATGGCGGCGGTTTGTGGATAGCAGTGAGGGTTATGATGTACGCGGTGTGTGGATGGGGCTGAGGGTCAGACTAGGGGCAGTGTGTGCATGGCAGTGAGATTCATTTTGGGGCTGCGCGTGGGAGGCAGTAAGGGTCAGGCTGGGGGCAGTGTTGAATGGCAGTGAGGGTGAGGCTGGAGGCAGAGTGTGGATAGCAATGAAGTTAGGCCGGAGGCGGTATATGGACAGCAGTGAGAGTAAGGCTGGGGGCTGGGTGTGGGCAGTGGTGAGGGTCAGGCTGAAAGCGGTGTTGGTGGTGATGAGGGTCAGGCTTGGGGCAGTATGGGGGCTTCGTTGTGGGTCAGGCTGGGGGCAGTGTGTGGGCGGTTTTGAGGGAGAGGCTGGTGGACGATGGTGAGGATTACGCTGGGGGTGGTGTTGGACGGCGGTGAGGGTTAGATTGGGGACGGTGTTGAACGGCAGTGAGGTTTAGTCTGGGGTAAGTGTTGGACAACGGTGAGGGTCAGGCTGGGGGCGGTGTTGAACGGAAGTGAAGGTCAGGCTGGGGGCAGTGTTGAACGTCAGTGTGGGTCAGGGTGGGGGCAGAGTGTGGATTGTGGTTAGGGTCAGGCTGGAGGCGGTGTGTGGATGGCGGTGAGGGTCAGGCTGGCGGTGTTGTCTGGATGATGATGAGTATCAGGTTGGGGGCGGTGTTGTACAGCCGTGAGGGTCAGGCTGTGGGTAGTGTGTGGACAGCCATGACGTTCACGCTTGGGGCAGTGCATGTGCGGTAGTGAGGGTCAGGCTTGGGGTGGCATGAGGGCAGTGTTGAGGGTAAGGCTGAGGGCTGCGTGTGGGTACCATCAAAGTCAGTCTGTGGGCCGTGTGTGGGCGGCGTAGAGGGTCAGATGGGGTCCGTGTGTGGGCGGCAGTGAGTGTCAGGCTGTGGGCAATGTTGGACAGCGGTGAGAGTCAGGCAGGGGCCGGTGTTGGCAGCGATGAGAGTCAGGCTGGGGACGGTATTGGGGCTGCGCTAAGGGTCAGGCTGGGGGCGGTGTATGGGCAGCATTGAGGGACAGGCTCGGGGTATTATTGGATGATGGTGAGGGTTAGGTTGGGGGTGGTGTTGAATGGCAGTGATGTTTAGTCTGGGGTCCGTGACAATGATGAGGGTCAGGCTGGGGCTAGTGGTGGACGAGGTGAGGGTCAGGATTGTAGTGGTGGGGGGATAGCAGTGAGGGTCAGGCTGGGAGTGGTGGTGAGGATCAGGTTTGGGATGGTGCTGAACGATGGTGAGGGTCAGGCTGGGGGCAGTGTTGAAAGTGGTGAGGGTCAAGCTGGGGGCTGTGTGTGGACGGCAGTGAGGGTCAGACTAGGACGGTGTGTCCACGGCAGTGAGGGTCAGGCTTGGGGCAGTGTGTGGACGGCATTGAGGGTCAGCCTGGGGGTGGTGTGTGGACGGCATTGCAGGTCAGGCTTGTGGCTGTGTGTGCATGGCGTGGAGGGTCAGGCTGGTGGTGGTGTGTGGACGGCAGTGCGGGTCAGGCTGGCGGCTGTGTGGATGGCAGTGAGGGCCTGGCTGGTGGCGCTGTGTTGAAGGCAGTGAGGGTCAGGCTGTGGGCGGTGTATGGGCACCTTTGAGGGACAGGCTGTGGGTTTATTGGACGATGGGGAGGGTTAGGTTGGGGCGGTGATGAGCAGCAGTGATGTTTAGGCTGGAGTCAGTGACGATGGTGAGGGTCAGGCTGGGGCTAGTGATGGACGAGGTGAGGGTCATGATTGTGGGAGTGGGGATGGCAGCGAGGGTCAGGCTGGGAGCGGTGTTGAGGATCAGGTTTGGGTTGGTGTTGAACGTCAGTGAGGGTCAGGCTGGGGGCGGTGTTGATCGGTGGTGAGGGTCAGGCTGGAGGTGGTGTGTGGACGGGGGTGAGGGTCAGTCTGGGGATTGTGTGTGGACGGCAGTAAGGATCAGGCTGGGGGCAGTGTGTGAATGGTGGTGAGGGTCGAGCTGGGCGCGGTGTGTGGGCAGTGGTGAGAGTCAGGCTGGAGGCAGTGTGAGAAGAGCAGTGAGGGTCAGGCTGGAGGTGGTGTGGTGATGGTGTTGAGGATCAGGCTGAGGGCGGTATGTGGACAGCAGCGAGGGTCAGGCTGGGGGCAGTGTTGAACGGTGGTGAGGGTCAGGCTGGGGGCTGTGTGGACGGCAGTGCGGGTCAGGTTAGGGGCTGTGTGGACGGCTGTGAGGGCCTGGCTGGTGGCGGTGTGTTGAAGGCCGTGAGGGTCAGGCTGGGGGCTGTGTGTGCACAGCAGTGAGGGTCAGCCTGGGGGTGGTATGTGGACGGCATTGCGGGTCAGGCTCGCCGCTGTGTGTGGATGGCGTTGAGGGTCAGGCTGGTGGTGGTGTGTGGACGGCAGTGTGGGTCAGGCTGGGGGCTATGTGGACGGCAGTGAGGGCCTGGCTGGTGGCGGTGTGTTGAAGGCAGTGTGGGTCAGGCTGGGGGCTGTGTGGACGGCAGTGAGGGCCTGGCTGGTGGCGGTGTTTTGAAGGTAGTGTGGGTCAGGCTGGGGCCGGTGTATTGGCGGCATTGAGGGATAGGCTGGGGGTATTATTGGACGATGGTGAGGGTTAGGTTAGGGGTGGTGTTGAACGGCAGTGATGTTTAGTCTGGGGTCAGTGACGATGATGAGGGTCAGGCTGGGGCTGGTGATGGACGAGGTGAGGGTGATGATTGTGGTGGTGTGGAGACGGCAGTGAGGGTCAGGCTGGGAGCGGTGGTGAGGATCAGGTTTGGGTTGGTATTGAACGGTGGTGAGGGACAGGCTGGGGGCAGTGTTGAACAGTGGTGAGTGTTGGGCTGGAGGTGGTGTGTGGACGGGGGTGAGGGTCAGTCGGGTGACGGTGTGTGGACGGCAGTAAGGATCAGGCTGGGGGCAGTGTGTGAACGGTGGTGAGTGTCGGGCTGGGCGCGGTGTGTGAATGGCATTGAGGATCAGGCTGAGGGCGGTATGTGGACTGCAGTGAGGGTAAGGCTGGGGTGGTGTGTGGACAGCTGTGAGGGTCAGGCTGGGGGCTGTGTGTGGACGGTACTGAGGGTCAGACTAGGACCGTGTGCAGATGGGAGTGACGGTCAGGCTGGTGGTGGTGTATGGACGGCAGTAAGGGTCAGGCTGGGGGCCGTGTGTGGACGACAGAGAAGGGCAGGCTGGGGGCGGTGTGTGGACAGCTTTGAGGGTGAGGCTGGGGGCGGTGTGTCGACGGCAGTGAGGGGTAGGCTGGAGGCGGTGTGTGGATGTAAGTGAGAGTGAGGCAGGGGGCAGTGTGTGGACAGCAGTGAGGTTCAGGCTGGGGCTGGTGAATAGAACGCAGTGAGGGTCAGTCTGGGGTAGCGTGAGTATGGCGTTGAGGTTCAGCCTGGGGGTGATGTGTGGATGGCAGTAGAGAGCCAGGTGATGGGGGTCATGCTGGGGGCAGTGTGTGGGTAGTGCTGAGTTTCAGGCTGTGGTGGTTTGCAGATGGTGGCGAGGGTCAGTCTGGGGGCAAGTTGCTGATGGCATTGAGGATGAGGCTGCTGGCGGTGTGTGGACAGCAGTGAGGGTCAGGCTGGGGCCGGAGCGTGAACGGCGGTGAGTTTCAGTCTGGGGGCAGTGTGTGGACAGAAGTGAGGGTCAGTCTGGGGTGGCTTGAGGTCGTCGGTGAGTGTGAGGCTGGAGGCGGTGTGGGGACAGCAGTGAGAGTCAGGCTGTGGGCAATGTTGGACAGCGGTGAGGGTCAGGCAGGGAGCGGTGTTGATGGCAATGAGGGTCAGACTGGGGGTGGTATGAGGGTGGCTTTTAGGGTCAGGCAGGGGTCTGTGTGTGGGCGGCAGTGAGAGTCAGGCTGTGGGCAATGTTGGACAGCAGTGAGGGTCAGGCAGTGTGTTGGCAGCAATGATAGTCAGGAAGGTGGAGGTGTTAGCGACGATGTGGGTCAAGTAGTGCTGGAAGGGAAGGTGGTGGTGTTGGACGGCAGTGAGAGTCATGCTGATGGTGTTATTGGACGACGGTGAGGGTTAGGCTGGAAGTGGGGTTGGATGGCGGTGAGGGTTGGTTGGGGGCAATGTTGGACAGTGGTGAGGTTTAGGCTGGGGGCAGTGTTGGGCGGCGGTGAGAGTAAGGCTGGGGGCAGTTTTGGACGATGATGTGGTTCTGGCTGGGAACAGTGCATTGATGGCACTGAGGGTCAGGCTGGGTTCGTTGTATGTACAGTGGTGAGGGTCAGACTCGAGGTAATGTGGCGAAGGTCGTGAGGGTCAGACTGTGAGTGGAGGTGATGGTCAGGCTTGGGGCAGTGTTGTATGGGGTGTGGGCCAGTCTGTGGTCGGTGTGTGGGTGGGAGTGAGGGTGAGGCAGGGGGCAGAGTGTGGACGGAGGTTGATCGGGGGTGAGGGTCAGGAAGGGGGCAGTGTTAAAAGGTGTGAGGATCAGGCTGGGTGCGGTGTCCGCAATGCTTAAAGGATCAGGATGAGATAGTGTGTGGGCGGCGTTCAGGATAAGGCTTGAAGCTGTGTGTGGGCGGCAGTGAGCGCCAGGCTGTGGGCATTGTTGGACGGCAGTAAGGGTCAGGCAAGTGGTGGTATTGGCAGCGATGAAGGTCAGGCTGGGAGTGGTATGAGGGCGGCATTGAGGGTCATGCTGGGGGTGGTATGCGGGCGGCATTGAGAGTCTGGCTGTGGGCAGTGAGTGGAGGTCATTGAGGATCAGGCTGGTGGCGGCGTGTGGGCGAAAGTGAGAGTCAGGATGTGGGCAATGTTATACGGCAGTGAGGGTCAGGCAGGTGGCGGTATTGGGCGGCGTTGAGTGTAAGGCTGGGGGTGTTATTGGATGATGGTGAGGGTTAGGCTGGGGACAGTGTTAAACGGCGGTAAGGGTTAGGCTTGGGGCAGTGTTGGACGGTGGTGAGGTTTTAGCTGGAATAGTGTTGGACGACAGTGAGGGTCAGGCTGGTGGTGGTGTACGCACAGCAGTGAGGGTCAGGCTGGAGCCTGTGTGTGCACGGCAGTGACGGTCAGGCTGGGAGCTGTGTTTGGACTGTAGTCAGGGTCAGGCTGGTGGCAGTGTGTGGACAGCAGTGAGTGTCAGACTGGGAGCAAGGTGCAGAAGGTGGTAAGGGTCACGCTGGGCGTGGTGTGTAGACAGTGGTGAGGGTCAGTCTGGGGGTGCTGAGTGGATGGCGGAGAGGGTCAGGCTGACGACGGTGTGTGGACAGCGGTGAGGGTCAGGCTGTGGGCGATGATGGACAGAAGTGAGGTTCAGGGTGGGGATGCTGTGTGGACGGCGGTGAGGATCAGGTTGCCGCGGTGTGTGGACGGAGGTGAGGGCCTGGATGGTAGTGGGGTTGAACGGGGGTGAGGGTCAGGAAGGGGGCAGTGATAAAAGGCATGAGGATCAGGCTGGGTGCGGTGTCCGCAATGCTTAAAGGATCAGGATGAGATAGTGTGTGGGCGGCGTTCAGGATAAGGCTTGAAGCTGTGTGTGGGCAGCAGTGAGCGTCAGGCTGTGGGCATTGTTGGACGGCTCAGGCTGGGAGTGGTATGAGGGCGGAATTGAGAGTCATGCTGGGGGTGGTATGCGGGCGGCATTGAGAGTCTGGCTGTGGGCAGTGAGTGGAGGGCATTGAGGATCAGGCTGGTGGCTGCGTGTGGGTGGTAGTGAGAGTCAGGATGTGGACAATGTTATACGGCAGTGATGGTCAGGCAGGTGGCGGTTTTGGACGGCGTTGAGTGTCAGGCTGGGGGTATTATTTGATGATGGTGAGGGTTAGGCTGGGGGCAGTGTTAAACGGTAGTGAGGGTTAGGCTTGGGGCAGTGTTGGACGGTGGTTAGGTTTTAGCTGGAATAGTGTTGGACGGCAGTGAGGGTCAGGCAGGCGGGTGTGTTGGCGGCAATGATAGTCAGGAAGGGGGCGGTGTTGGAGACGATGTGGGTCAGGTAGTGTTGGAAGGGAAGGTGGTGGTGTTGGACAGCAGTTAGAGTCACGCTGGTGGTGTTATTGGACGACGGTGAGGGTTAGGCTGGTAGTGGGGTTGGATGGCGGTGAGGGTTGGTTGGGGGCAATGTTGGACAGTGGTGATGTTTAGGCTGGGGGCAGTGTTGGGCGGCGGTGAGGGTCAGGCTGGGGGCAGTTTTTGACGACGGTGACGGTCAGCCTGGGCACAGTGCGTTGATAGCAATGAGGGTGAGGCTGGGCTTGTTGTGTGCACAGTGGTGAGGGTCAGACTCGAGGCGATGTGGCGAAGGTGGTGAGGGTCAGACTGTGAGTGGCGGTGAGTTTCAGGCTTGGGGCAGTGTTGAGCGGGGATGTGGGGCAGCCGGTGGTCGGTGTGTTGGTGGGAGTGAGGGGGCAGAGTGCGGACGGAGGTGAGGGTCAGGCTGGAGGTGATGCATGGACAGCAGTGAGGGTCAGGTTTGTGGCAATGTGTGGACTGCGGTGAGGTTCAGGGTAGGGGTGGTGTGTGGATGGCGGTGAGGATCATGCTGGGGGCAGAGTATGAACAGCAGTGAGAGTCACCCTGGGAGCGGTGTGTGGACAGCATTGCGGGTCAGGCTGGAGCAGTGTGTGGATGGCAGTGAGGGTCAGACCAGGGGAGGTGTGTGGACGGCGGTGAGGATTAGGCTGGGGGTGCTGTGTGGACAGAAAATTCACCCGCACTTACGCACACATCATTTACTATATCCGTTGCACCCGATATGGTCTCCTCTCCATTGGGGAGACAGGCCGCCTACTTGCTGGGCGTGGTGAGGGTCCGTTTGTGGGCAGTGTTGGACGGTGGTGCTATACAGCTGCAAATGTGTTGCTGGTCAAAGCACAGCAGGTTAGGCAGCATCTCAGGAATAGAGAATTCGACGTTTCGAGCATAAGCCCTTCATCAGGAATAAGAGAGAGAGAGCCAAGCAGGCTGAGATAAAAGGTAGGGAGGAGGGACTAGGGGGAGGGGCGATGGAGGTGGGATAGGTGGAAGGAGGTCAAGGTGAGGGTGATAGGCCGGAGTGGGGGGGGGGCGGAGAGGTCAGGAAGAGGATTGCAGGTTAGGAGGGCGGTGCTGAGTTGAGGGAACCGACTGAGACAAGGTGGGGGGAGGGGAAATGAGGAAGCTGGAGAAATCTGAATTCATACCTTGTGGTTGGAGGGTTCCCAGGCGGAAGATGAGGCGCTCCTCCTCCAGCCGTCGTGTAGTTGTGTTCTGCCGGTGGAGGAGTCCAAGGACCTGCATGTCCTCGGTGGAGTGGGAGGGGGAGTTAAAGTGTTGAGCCACGGGGTGATTGGGTTGGTTGGTTCGGGCGGCCCAGAGGTGTTCTCTGAAGCGTTCCGCAAGTAAGCGGCCTGTCTCACCAATATAGAGGAGGCCACATCGGGTGCAGCGGATGCAATAGATGATGTGTGTGGAGGTACAGGTGAACTTGTGGCGGATATGGAAGGATCCCTTGGGGCCTTGGAGGGAAGTGAGTGTGGAGGTGTGGGCGCAAGTTTTACATTTCCTGCGGTTGCAGGGGAAGGTGCCGGGGGTGGAGGTTGGGTTGGTGGGGGGTGTGGATCTGACAAGGGAGTCACGAAGGGAGTGGTCCTTGCGGAACGCTGATAGGGGAGGGGAGGGAAATATATCCTTGGTGGTGGGGTCCGTTTGGAGGTGGCGGACATGGCGGCGGATAATACGTTGTATGCGCAGGTTGGTGGGGTGGTAGGTGAGAACCAGTGGGGTTCTGTCTTGGTGGCGGTTGGAGGAGCGGGGCTCAAGGGCGGAGGAGCGGGAAGTGGAGGAGATGCGGTGGAGGGCATCGTCGATCACGTCTGGGGGGAATCTGCGGTCCTTGAAGAAGGAGGCCATCTGGGTTGTGCGGTGTTGGAATTGGTATACAGGCTGGGAAAGATGTGAGTCTGGTTGGGGACCGTTTTGGACGGTATTGGGATTCTGGCTGGATTGGTGAGTGGACGTTTGTGAAGGTCAAGCTATTGGCGGTGTGTGCTGGATGGCGTTGAGGGTCAGGTTGGGGGTGGTGTGAGGAGGGCGGTGAGGGTCAGGCTCGGGCCGGTGTCTGGACGAAGGTGATGGTCAGGCTGGGGACTGTGTGAAGACAGTGGTGAGGGTCAGAATGGGAGCGGCGTGTGGACGTCAGTGAGAGTCACGCTAGGAGCTGCGGTGAGAGTCAGGCTGGGAGCGGCGGTGAGGGTCAGGCTGGGAGCGGTGGTGAATGGCAGTGAGTAATAGGCTGGGGGAGATGAGGGTCAGGCTGGGGGCGGTGTTAAACGGCTGTGAAGGTCCGTCTGGGGGCGATGTGTGGAAGGCAGTGAGGTTCAGGCTGAGGGAGGTGTGTTGGCTGTAGTGAAGGTCAGTTTGGCGACGGTGTTTGACGGCGGTGAGGGTCAGGCTGGGGATGTTGTGTGGAAGGCGGTGAGGGTCAGGCTTTGGTTGGTGTGTGAACATTTGTCAGGGTCGCCTGGGGGCGATGTGTTGGCGTCAGTGAGCGTCAGGCTGGGGGTGGTGTGTTGGTGGAGGTGAGGATCAGACTTCGGATGGTTTGTTGATGCAGTGAGGGTCAGGCAGGGACGGTGTGTGGATGGCGGTGAGGGTCAGGCTGGGGGTGGTGTGTGGAAGGCGGTCAGGTTGAGGATGGGGAGGTGCTGGACGGTAGTGAGGGTCAGTCTGTGGGCAGTGTGTGTGCGGCAGTGAGGATCACGCTAGTGGCGGTGAGAATCAGCCTGGTGACGTTGTTGGACGGTGGTGACAGTCTGGCTGGGTGCGGTGTGTGGACGTCAATGAGGGTCAGGCTGGGGGCGGTCAATGGACAACAGTCGGGGTAAAGCTGGGGGAAATGTGTGGATATCGGTGAGGTTCAAGCTGGGGGCGGTGTTGAACGGTAGTAAGGGTCATGCTGGTGTGGTGTACCATCGGCCGTGAGGGTCAGGCTGGGGTCGGTGTGTGGGTGGCAGCGAGGGTTATGCTTGGGGCGGTGTGTGGGTGGTGGTGAGGGTCAGTCTGTGGGCTGCATGTGGGCGGCAGTTAGGGTCAGGCTAGGGCAGGTGTGAGGAAGTTGGTGAGGGTCAGGCTGTGGGTGCTGGCTGTACGGCGGTGAGGTCAGGCTGGGGGCGGTGAGGGTCAGAATGGGGGCGGTTTTGTACGGTGTTGGAAGTCATGCTGGGGGCACTGAGGGTCAGGTTGGGGGGTATTGGACGATATTTGGAGTCAGGCTGGGGACGGTTTGTGGATGGCAGTGAGGGACAGGCTAGGGAGGGTGTATGGATGGCGGTGATGGTCAGGCTGGGGGCGATGATGGACGGCGGTGAGGGTCAGGCTGGGTCCGGTATGTGGACAAAGGTGAGGGTCAGGCTGAGGGTGATGATGGTCGTCAGTGAGGGTCAGGCTGGGGCAGTGTATGGACTGCGGTGGGGGAGACAGTCTGTGGACGGTGTGTGGGAGGCAATGAGGGTCAGGCTGGGGGCGGTGTTGAAGTGTGGTGAGGGTCAGGCTAGGAGAGGTGTGTGGACGGTGGTAAGGGTCTGCGGGGTGCGGTGCGTTGACATTCGTGAGGGTCAGGCTGAGGGCGGAGTGTGAATAGCGGTGAGGGACAGACTGGGGGAGGTGTGAGGATGACAGTGAGGGTCAGGCTGTGGGCGGTGAGTGGCCGGCAGTGAGGGACAGGCTGTGGGTGGAGAGAGGATGGTGATGAGGGTCAGGCTGGGGCGGTGTGAGGGCAGCAGAGAGGTTCAGGATGGGGGTGGTGCGTGGACGGCGGTGAGTGTCTGGCAGGGGTCTGTGTGTGGATGGCAGTGCGGGTCAGGCTGGGGTGGTGTGTGGACGTCCGTGAGGTTCAGGCTGGCCGTGGTGAAGGTAAGTTTGTGGCCAGTGTTGAACTGGGCTGGGGGCGTGAGTGGGCGGCGGAGAGAGTCAGGATGGGGGTGGTGCATAGACAGCTGTGAGAGTCAGGCAGGAGGCAGTGTTGGACGGCTGAGAGGATCAGGCTGTGGGAGGTGTGTGGACATTGGTGAGGGTCAAGTTGTGGGCGGAGTTGAATGGCAGTGAGGGTCAGGCGTGGGACATTGTGCAGATGATGTTGAGGGTCAGGCTGGGGGCGGTGTGTTGGCGGTGGGGAGGGTCAGGCTGGGGGCGGTGTATTGACAGTAGTGATGGTCAAGCAGGGGACGGTGTGTTTTCAGTGATCAGGGTCAGGCTGTGTCCATTGTGTGGACGGCGGTTTGGGTCAGTCTGGAAGAGGTGTGGGGTTGGCAGTGAGGGTCAGTTTTGGAGCGGTGCCTGCATGGGATTGAAGATCAGGCTGGGAGTGATGTGAGGATGGCGGTGAGGGTCAGGATTGGGGCGGTGTAAGGACGGCGGTGAGGGACAGGCTGGGGACGGTGTGTGGACGGCGGTGAGGGTCAGGCTGGGGGTGTGGTGAGGGTCAGTCTGATCGTGGTGTTGAACGGTGGTGAGGATCAGGCTGGGGACGGGGTGTGAGCAGGGGTGAGGTCCAGGCTGGGGCAGTGTTGAACGGTGGTGAGGGTCATGCTTGGGGTGGTGTGTTTTGGTGGCAGTGAGGGTTACGCTGTGGGCGGTATGTGGATGGCAGTGAGGGTCAGGCTGAGGGCGGCGAGTGGCCAGCAGTGAAAGACAGGCTGGGGGTGGCGTGAGGAAGGGGATGACAGACAGACTGGGGGCGATGATGGAAGTCAGTGACAGTCAGGCTTGGGTTGATGATGGACAGCAGTGAGAGTCAGGCTGGGGACAACGTGTGGACTGCGGTGAGGGCCAGGCTGAGGGTGATGATGGACTTCAGTGTGAATGGCGGTGAGGGTATAGGGGCAGCGTGTTTGGACGTTGGTGAGGTTCAGGTTAGGGGCGGTGTTGAATGTCGATGAGCGTCATAATGGGGCCATTGTGTGGATGGCAGTGAGGGTCAGTCTAGGGGCGGTGTGTTGGCTTCAGTGAGGGTCAGGCTAGGGGCGGTGTGTTGGCTTCAGGGAGGGTCAGGCTGGCGATGGTATTTGACGGTGGTGAGGTTCAGGCGGGGAGCATTGTGTGGAAGGTGGTAAGGGTCAGGCTTTGATCAGTGTGTGGATGACAGTGAGGATCAGGTTGGAGATGGTGTGTTGGCGGCAGTGAGGGTCAGGCCGGAGGAGGTGTTTTGGTGGTGGTTGTGGGTCAGGCTGGGGGTGGTGTGTGGATAGTGGTAAGGGTCAGGCTTTGGGCTTTGTGTGGAAGGCGGTGAGGTTGAGGCTGTGGAGTTGTTGGACGGTGGTGAGGGTCAGGCTGTGGGCGGTGCGTGGGTGGCAGTGAGGGTCACGCTGAAGGTGGTGATGGTCAGACTGGTGACGTTGTTGGACTGTGGTGACGGTCAGGCTGGGGGCAATGTGTGGATGGTGCTCAGGATCTGGCGAGGTGGGGTGTCTTGACGTCAGTTAGGGTCAGGCTGGAGACTGTCTTTGGATGGTGGTGAGGGCCTGGCTGGGAGCAGTGTGTCGACCGTGGTGGGAGTAAAGCTGGTGGCAACGTGTGGACGTCGGTGAGATTCAGGCTGTGGACGGTGTTGAACGGCAGTGAGGGTCTGGTTGGTGGCAGCATATGTACGGAAGTGAGGGTCAGGCTGTGGGCTGTGTGTGAATGTTGGTGAGTTTCAGGCTGGGGCGGTGTGTGAACGGTATTAACGTTCAGGCTGGGGGCGGCGTGTGGGCAGCAGTGAGTATCAGGCTGGGGGCGGTGTGTTGCTGGAAGAGAAGTTCAGGCCTGGGGTGGTGTGTTGGCAGTGGTGAGGGTCTGGCTGGGGGCGTTGTTTGGACGGCAGTGCGGGTCAGGTGAGGGTCGGAGTGTGGATGGCAGTAAGGGTCAGGCATGGGGCAAGTGTGAGGAAGACTGTGAGGATCAGGCTGGGGGCGGTGTCTAGACAGCGGTGACGATCAGGCTGTGGGCGGTGTGGGCCAGTTTGCGGGTGGTGTTGGACGGTTTAGGGAGTCAGGCTGGGGGTGGTGAGGGTCAGTTTGGACGCGGTGTTCTACGGTGTTGAGAGTCAGTTTGGGGGCGGTAAGTGGACTGCGGTGAGTGTCAGGCTGGGGGCAGTGTGTTGATGGCCGTGAAGCTCAGCCTCGAGGCATTTTTTGCATGGAAGTGAGGATCAGGCTGGGGGCGGTGTGGGGTTGGCGGTGAGGGTCAGACTGGGGGCGGTGTGGGGTTGGCGGTGAGGGTCAGGCTGGCAGCGGTGTCTTGATAGCGGTGAGGGTCAGGCTAGCGGCAGTGCGTTGGTGGCAGTGAAGGTCAGGCTGGGTGCGGTGTGCAGTTGGCGGTGAGGGTCAGGCTGAAAGTGGTGTCTCAACAGCGGTGAGGTTCAGATTGGAGGCGATTTACGGACGGCGGTTCGGGTCAGGCTGGGGGCGGAGTTAACAGAGTGGTGAGGGTCAGGCTGGTGGCGATGTGTGGACGGTGGTGAGGGTCAAACTGGGAGCGGCTTGTGGTCGTCGGTGAGGTTCACACTGGGGCAGTGTTGAACGGAAGTGAGTGTCAGGTTGGTAGCACTGTGTAGGCAGCGGTGAAGATCAGGCTGGGGGTGATATGTGAACGGCTTTGACGTTCAGGCTGGGGGCAGCGTATGGACACCTCTCAGAGTCAGGCTGAGGGCTGTTTGTGGATGTCAGTGAGGTTCAGGCTGGGTGCAGTATTGAAGGGCAGTGAGGGTCAGGCAGGGGGCGGTGTGTTGGTATCGGTGTGGGTCAGGCTATGGGTGGCGTGTGGGCGGTGGTAAGGGTCAGGCTGGGGTGATGTGTGAACGACCGTGAGGGTCAGGCTGGGGGAGAGTTTGAACGGTGGTGAGGGTTAGGGTGGACTGGCTTGTGGGTGGCAGTGAGTGTTACGCTGGGAAGTTGTGTGGATGACAGTGAGTGTAAGGCTGGAGACGGCATGTGGCCAGCAGTGAGGGTTAGGCTGGGGGCAGCGAGTGGGTGGTGGTGATGATCAGGCTGAAGATGGCATGTGGGCGGCAGTGAAGGTCAGGTGGGGATCGGAGTGTTAATGGCGGTGAAGGTCAGTCAGGGGTAGGTGTGAGGATGATGGTGAGGATCATGCTGGGGTCGGTCACTGAGGTTCAGTCTGAAGGTAGTATGGGTCAGGTTGCGGGTGGTGTTGTACTGTGTTGGCAGTCAGACTCGGGGCGGTCAGGGTCAGGTTGGGGGCGGTATTGCAGGGTGTTGGGAGTCAGGCTGGGGCGGTGTGTGGAGAGTGGTGAGGGAAAGGCTGCGGGTGTTGTGTGGATGGCAGTGAGAGTCAGGCTGAGGGCAGTGTTTTGCCGGCGGTGAAGTTCAGGCTGGGGGTTGTGTGTTGACGGCGGTGAAGCTCAGCCTCGTGGCATTGTTTGGATGGCAGTGAGGGACAGGTTGTGGCGGTGTGGGGTTGGCAGTGAGGGTCAAGCTGGCAGCGGTGTCGAGATAGCGGTGAGGGTCAGGCTTGGGGCGGTGGGTTGGCGGCAGTGAAGGTCTGGCTGGGGTGGTGTGCTGATGGCAGTGAGAGACAGGCAGGGGCTGGTGTTTGGATGGTGGTGAGGGTCAGGCTGGGTGCGGTGTGGGGTTCGGCGGTGAGGGTCAGGCTGGAAGCGGTGTCTCAACGGCGGTGAGGGTCAGATTGGAGGCGACTTACAGACGGCTGTTAGGGTCAGGCTGTGGGAGGTGCTAAGAGAGTGGTGAGGGTTTGGCTGGTGGCGATGTGTGGAAGGTGGTGAGGGTCAGGCTGACAGTGGCTTGTGGTTATCAGTGAGTGTCACGCTGGGGCTGTGTTGAACGGAAGTGAGTGTCAGGCTGGTGGCACTGTGTGGGCAGTGGTGAAGATCAGGCCGGGGGTGGTGTGTGAATGGAATTGACATTTAGGCTGGGGGCGGCGTGTGGGCACCGATAAGGGTCAGGCTGAGGGCTATGATTGGACATCAGCGAGCTTCAGGCTGGGAGTGGTTTTGAACTGTGGTGAGGGTCAGGATGGGACGGCGTGTGGGCAGAAGTGAGGGTTACACTAGGGACAGTGTGTGGACAGCAGTGAGGGTAAGGCTGGAGGCAGAGTGTGACTGGCAGTGAGGGTTAGGCTGGTAACGGCGTGTGGGTGGTGGCGATTATCAGGCCAAGGGTGGCATGTGGGTGGCATTGAGGGTCAGGTGGGGATCGGAGTGAGTATGGCGGTGAAGGTCAAGCAGGGGCAGGTGTGAGGATGATGGTGAGGATCAGGCTGGGGTCGGTGTCTGGACGCCGGTGAGAGTCAGTCTGAAGTTAGTATGGGTCAGGTTGGGGGTGGTGTTGGACGGTGATGGCAGTTGGACTGGGGGCGATCAGGATCAGGTTGGAGGCGGTTTTGCAGGGTGTTGGGAGTCAGGCTGGGGGCGGTGTGTGGACAGCAGTGAGGGTCAGGTTGTGGGTGGTATTTAAGGGTGGTGATTGTCAGGCAGGGGACGGTGTGTTGGCGGCGGTGAAGGCCAGGCGATGGGCGGCATGTGGGTGGTGATGAGAGTCAGGCTAGGGGTGATGTGTGGATGGCAGTGGGGGTCAGGCTGGGGGCGGTTTTGAACGGTGGTGTGGGTCAGGCTGGTGTGGTGTGTGGGTGGCAGTGAGGTTTACACTGGGGGGGAATGTGTGGAAAGCAGTGAGTGTCAGGCTTGGGGCGGTGTGTGGCCAGCAGTGAGGGTCAGACTGGGGGTGGCGTGGGGGCGGCGGTGAGGGTCAGGCTGGGGCGGTGTTGGACGGCGGTGAGGCTCAGGGTGGAGGAGGTGTGTGGACAGCTGTAGTAATCAGGCTGGGGACAGGGTGTCGGAGGCAGTGAGGGTCAGGCTGTGGGCCGTGTTGAACAGTGGTGAGGGTCAGGTCGGGGACGGTGAGGGGACGGCCGTGAGGGTCAGGCTGGGGACAGTGAGGGTCTGGCTGGGCGCAGAACGTGAATTTTGGTTAGGGTCAGGCTGGGCGCGGTGTGTGGATGGCAGTAGGGTCGGGTTGGCGGCGCTGTTGAACTGTGTTGAGTGTCAGGCTGTGGGCGGTGTTTGGATGACGGTGAGGGTCGGGCTGTGGACGGTGTGTGGACAGCAGTGAGTGTCAGGCTAGGGCCGGTGTGTTGCCGGCGGTGAGGGCCAAGCGGGGGCAGAATGTGAATGGCGGTGAGGGTCAGGCAGGGGGAGGTGTTAGGTTGGTGGTGAGGGTCAAGCCTTGGGGCGGTGTCTGAACGGCAATGAGGGTCAGGCTAGGGGCAGTGTGGGTCAGGTTGAGGGCAGTGTTGGATGGTGTTGGGTGTCAGGCTACGGGGGGGTGAGGGTCAGGTTTGGGGGACCTTTGGACGGTTTTGGGAGTCAGGCTGGGTCGGTGTATGGAAAGCAGTGAGGGTCAGGCTGGGGGCAGTGTGTGGACAGCGGTGAGAGTCAGGCTAGGGGCGGTGTTGGGCGAGAAGGGAGTCAGGCTGGGGGGCAGTGTGTGGACGGTATTGTGGGCCAGGTTGGGAGAAATGATGGACGGTGGTGAGGGTCAGGTTTGCAGCGGTGTGTGGCCTCCGGTGAGGGTCACGTGGCGCGGAGTGCGGATGGTGGTGAGGGTCAGGTTGGGGGCGGCATTGAAGGGCGGTGAGGGTCAGGCAGAGGGCGGTGTGTTGGCGGCGATGAGGTTCAGGGTATGGGCGGTGTGTAGGCGGCAGTGACGATCAGGCTGGGGGTGATGTGTGGACAGCAGTTAGTGTCTGGCTGGGGATGGTTTTGAACGGTGGTGAGGGTCAGGCTGGGATGGTGTGTTTTTGGCAGTGAGGGTTTCGCTGGTGGTGGTGAGTGGACAGCAGTAAGGGTCAGTCTGGCGGCGGAGTGTGGCCAGCAGTGAGAGTCAGTCTGGGGGCGGTGTTGGATGGCGGTGAGGCTCAGGGTGGAGGAGGTGTGTGGACAGCGGTAGTGGTCAGGCTGGGGACAGTGTGTCGGAGGCAGTGAGGGTGTGGCTGGCGAAAGTGTGCGGATGGTGGTGAGGGTGAGACGGGGCGCAGTGTGTGGACTGCAGTGAGGGTCGGGTTGGCTGCGCTGTTGAATGGTGGTGAGGGTCAGGCTGTGGGCTGTGTTTGGATTGGTGTGTGGGTCGGTCTGTGGGTTGTGTGTGGTCAGCAGTGAGTGTCAGGCTGGGGGCTGTGTGTTGACGGCGGTGAGGGTCAGTTGGGTGCGGAGTGTGGACAGCGGTGAGGGTCAGGCAGAGGGAGGTGTTTGGACCGCAGTGAGGGTCAGGCTGGGGCAGTGTGGGTCAGGTTGAGGACGGTGTTTGACAGTATTGGGAGTCAGGCTTGGAGTCGTGAATGTCAGGTTTGGGGCGGTGTTGGACAGTGTTGAGAGTCAGGCTGGAGTCAGTGTGTGGACGGCGGTGAGGTTCAGGCTGGGAGCGGTGTGTGGACAGCAGTGATGGTCAGGCTGGGGACGGAGTTGAACGGGGTGAGGGTCAGACTGCGGGCGATGTGTGGACGGTGGTGAGGACCAGGCAGGGGTCGATATGTGGACAGCAGTGTGGGTCAGGCTGGTGGCAATGATGGAAGATACTTATGGTCAGGTGGGTTCGAAGATGGATGGTGGTGAGGGTCAGGCTGGGGGCGATGATGGACGTCGATGAGGGTCAAGTTGGGTTCGTGTGTGGACCACTGTGAGGGACAGGCTGTGGACGGTGTGTGGGAGGCAGTGAGGGTCAGGCTGGGGGTGGTGTTGTACGGCAGTGAGGATGAGGCAGCTGGCGATGTGTGAACGGCGGAGAGGGTCAGGCTGGGAGCGGTTTGTGGAAGTATTTGAGCGTCAGGCTAGGGGTAATGTGTGGACGATGGTGAGGGACAGGCTGGGGGCAATGATGGAAGACAGTGGCTGTCAGGCTGGGGGCGATGAAGGACGGCGGTGAGGGTCAGGCTGGCGGAGGTGTGTGGATATCGGTGAGGGTCAGGCTGAGGGCGATCATGGACGTCAATGAAGGTCAGGCTTTGAGCGGTGTGTGGATTGCGGTGAGGGTCAGTTGGGGCAGTGAGTGGACGGCGGTGGGAGATAGGCTGGGGACGGTGTATGGGAGGCAGTGAGGGTCAGGCTGGGGGCAGTGTTGAATGGCGGTGAGGGTGAGGCTGGGGACAGTGTGTGGAAGTCACTGAGGGTCAGCCTATGGGTAGTGTGTGAACGGGAGTGAGGGTCAGGCAGAGGTGGTGTGTGGACGGCGGTGAGGTTCAGTCTAGGATGGTGTGTGGGAGACAGTGAGGATCAGGCTGGGGGTGCTCTTGAATGGTGGTGAGTATCAGGCTGAGGGCAATGTGTGGATGGTGGTACGGGTCAGGTTGACTGCGGTGGATGCGGTGAGGGTCACGGACATGTCGGTGTTGAACAGCAGTGAGAGTCAGGCTGGTGGCGGCGTGTGTACGACGGTGAGGTTCAGGCTTGTGGCGGCGTGTAGACGTCAGTTAGGTTCAGGCTGATGGCTGCGTTGAACCGTGGCGAGGGTCAGGCTGGAGATGGTGTGTGGGTGGCAGTGAGGGTTATGCTGGGGGTGGAGTGTGGACTTCAGTGAGTGTCAGGCTGGGAGTGGACGGTACATGGCAGTGAGGGTCAGGCTGGGGGCGATGTTGTACGGCGGTGGGGCTCAGGCTGGGGCCGGTGTTGAACGGTGGTGTGGGTCAGGCTGTGGATGGTGTTGAACGGAGGTGAGGGTCAGAATGGCGGCGTTTTGTGGACGGCCGTGAGGGTCAGGGTGGGGGCAGTGTGTTGGCGGTGGTAAGGGTCATGCTGGAGGCGGCTAGTGGGCAACAGTGCGGGGAAGGCTGAGGGTGGTGTGTAGACAGCAATGAGGTTAAGGCTAGGTGCTGTGTGTGGACAACAGTTAGGGTCAGGTGGTGAGTGTCATGCTGGGGCGGTGTGTGGACGGCAGTTGGGGTCAGGTTGTGGACGGTGTGTGGGAGGCAATGAGGGTGAAGCTGTGGGCGAAATTGAACGGCGATGACGGTCAACCTGGGAGCCGTCAGTGGGGTGTGGTGAGGGGCAGGCTGAAGGCGGTGTTGAACAGTGGTAAGGGTCATGCTGGGGGAAGTGTCAGGATGACAGTAAGGGTCAGGCTGGGGGTGGTGAGAGGGGTGCGGTTAGGGTCAGGCGAGGGTGGTATTAAATGGTGGTGAGCGTCAGGCTGGGGGGCGGTGTGAGGACAGTGGTGAAGGTTAATCTGGTATGATGTGTGGGGGCAGTGAGGGTTATGCTGGCGGCGGTATGTGGTCTGCTGTGAGGGTCAGACTGGGGGCGGTGTATGGCCAGTGTTAAGGGTCAGGTAGGGGATGGTGTTGGACAGTGGTGAGTGTCAGGCTGGGGGCAGTTTTGGATGGCAGTGAGGGTCAGGCTGGGGACAGTGTGTCATTGACAGTGAGGGTCAGGCTGGGGTCGGTGTTGAATGGTGGTGAGGGTCAGGCTGGGGGCGGTGTGAGAACGGTGGTGAGGGTCAGTCTGGGAGTGATGTGGGGGGCAGTGAGGGTTATGCTGGGGTGGTATGTGGACGGCTGTGAGGGTCAGGCTAGGGGTGGCGTACAGGCATTGGTGAGGGTTAGGCAGTGGGCGGTTTTGGACAACAGTGAGTGTCAGTCTGGGGGCAGTATTGAATGACAGTGAGGGTCAGGCTGGTGGTGGTGTCTGGACAGGAGTGAGCATGAGCCTGGGGGCGGTGTGTGGACGTCACTGAGGGTCAGAGTGGGGGAGGTATGTGGACGGCAGTGCGGATCAGGCTGGGGGTGGTGTGTGGACGGTGTTGAGGGTCAGTCTGGGGGCGCTGTGTGGATGGCAGTGAGGGTCAGTGTGGGGTGATGTGAAGATGGTGCCGAGGGTCAGGCTGGGGGTGGTGTGTGGACAGTGGTGAGATTCAGGTTTGGGGTGGTGTGTGGAAAGCGGTGAGGGTCAGGCTGGGGGCAGAGTACGAATGGCTGTGAGGGTAAGGCTGGGGTCATTGTGTGGGTGGGAGTGACGGTCAGTCGGGGGGCCCTGAGTGGACGACAGTGAGGGTCAGTCTGGGGGAGATGTGAGGATGGTGTCAGGAGTCAGGCTGGTGGCAGTGTGTGGACGGCAGTTAGGGTCAGGCTGGTGGTGGTGTGTGGACTGCAGTGAGGGTCAGGCTGGTAGCGGTGTTTGGATGGTGGTGAGGGTCAGGCTGGGGCGATGATGGACGGTGGTGAGGGTCGGGTTGGGGCGATGATAGATGGCAGAGGGGGTCAGGCTCGGCGCAGTTTGTGGACGGTGGTGAGGTTCATGCTGGGAGTGTTGCTGCATGGTAGTGATGATCAGGCTGGAGGCGGTGTGTGAATGAGGTTGACGGTCAGTCTGACGGCGCTGTGTGTACTACAGTGAGGGTCAGTCTGGGGGTGATGTGAGGACAGTGGTGAGGGTCAGGCTGGAGACGGTGTGTGGACAGTGGTGAAATTCAGGCTTGGGGTGGTGTGTGGACAGCGGTGAGGTTCAGGCTGGGGGTGTTTTTGAACGGCAGTGAGGATCAGGCTGGAGGCAGTGTGTGGCGGTGGTGAGGGTGGTGGGGGTGGAGTGTGGACGGCGGTGAGTGTCATTTAGAGGAGGTGTTAGGATGGCGGTGAGGGTCAGGCTGGGGGCGGTGTCTGGACGGCGGTAATGGTCAGGCTAGGTGCAGTATGCGTCAGTTTGAGGGTGGTGTTGCATGGTGTTGGGAGTCAGGCTGGGGGCAGTGAGAGTCAGGTTGGGACGGTGTTAGACGGTGTTGGGAGTCAGACTGGGGGAGGGGTGTGAACAGCGGTGAGAGGCAGGCTGGGGGTTGCTTGTGGACGGCAGTGTGGGTCAGGCTGAGGGCTGTGTGCAGACAGCGGTGAGAGTCTGGCTGCGGGTGGTATTGATAGGCGGTGAGGCTCAGGTTGGAGGAGGTGTGTGAACGGCAGTGGGGTTCAGGCTGGGGATGGCGTGTCAGAGGCAGTGAGGGTCAGGCTGGGCACATTGTTGAATGGTGGTGAGGGTCTGGCTGGGGCTGGTGTTTGGACAGCGGTGAAGCTCAGTCTAGGAGCAGTGTGCGCACAGCGGTAAGGGTCAGGCTGGGGGCAGTGTGTGGCTGGATTTGAGGGTCAGGCTTGAGGTGGTGTATGGACTGCAGTGAGGTTCAGGCTGGGCGCAGTTTGGGGGCGGTGGTGAAGGTTAGGCTGGGGCGGTGTGGGGGTAGTGGTGAGGGTCAGGCTATGGGCGGTGTGGAATGGCAGTGAGTACCAGGCTGGGGGAGGTGTGAGGACGGTGGTGAGGTTCAGGCTGGGAGCTGTATGTGCATGGCAGTGAGTGTTAGGCTTGTGGCGGTGTGCGGACGGCGGTGAGGGTCAGGCTGGGGGCGGTGTGTGGACGGCAGAGAGTGTCAGGCTGGTGTTGGTGTATGGGTGGTGGTGAGGGTCAGGCGGAGGAGGAGTGTGGACGGCAGAGAGGGTCAGGCAGGAGGAGGTGTCAGGACGTCAGCAAGGTTGAGGCTGTGGACGGTGTCTGGACGGCTGTGAGGGTCAGGCTGGGGCGATGTGGGTCAGGTTGAGGACAGTGTTGGACAGTGTTGGGAGTGGGGCTGGGGTTAGTGATGCACGGGCATGGGGTCAGGCAGAGAGGTTCAGCCTGGGGGCAGTGTGTGGATGCCAATGGAGGTCAGACTGTGGAAGATGTGTGGGAGGCAGTGAGGGTCAGGCTGGGGGTGGTGTTGGACGCTGGTGATGGTCAGGCTGGGGGCGGTGTGTGGATGGCATTGAGGGTCAGGCTGGGGGCTGTGTGGATGGTGGTGAGGGTCAGTCTGAGTGCAGTGTTTGGACGTGGTTGATGGACAGGCTGGGAGTGATGTGTGGAAGGTGGTGAGGGTCAGGCTAGGGGCAGTGTGTGGACGACAGTGAGGGTCAGGCATGGAGCAGTGTGTTCACGGTGGTGGGCGTCAGGCTGGGATGGTGTATGGGAGGCAGTGAGGGTCTGGCTGGGGCGGTGTTGAATGGCAGTGAGGGTCAGGCTTGGGGTGATTTGCGGACAACAGTGACGGTCAGACTCAGGGCGGTGTGAAACGGCAGTGAGGGTCAGGCTGTGGGCCGTTTGTGGACGGTGATGAGGGTCAGTCTGAGGGCATTGTGTGGTCAGCGGTAGGGGTCAGGCTGCGGGCGGTGTGTTGATGGCAGTAGAGGTCAGGCTGGGGGCAGTGCATGGACAGTAGTAGGTGTCAGGCTGGGGGCGGTTTGTGGACCGTGGTGAGAGTCAGGATGGGCCAGTGTGTGGACGGCCGTCGGGGTCTGTTTGTGGATGGTGTGTCGGAGGCAGTAAGGGTCAGTCTGGGGGTGGTGTTGAATGGCAGTGAGGGTCAGGCTGGAGGCATTGTGTGGATAGCAGTGAGAGTCAGGCTAGGGGCAGTGTGTGGACTGCAATCAAGGTCAGGCTGGGGGTATTGTGACGATGGCAGTGAGGGTTAGGCTAGGGACAGTGAGAAGATGGTGGTGTGGGTCAGGCTGGAGTGGTGTGTGCACAGCAGTGAGGGTCAGCCTGGTGGCTTTGTGTGGACAGCACTGAGAATCAGGTGGTTGGCCATGCTGGACGGCAGTGTGGGTCAGGCAGGGGCAGTGTGAGGACAGTGAGGAGGGTCATGCTGGGGCGATGATGGATGGCGGTGAGGGTCAGGCTGTGGGTGATGTATTGACGGCTTAGAGCGTCAGACTGTGGGCCATGTTGGATGGTGGTGTGGGTCAAACGGGGCAGTGTAAGGACAGCGATGATGGTCAGGTTGTGGCGATGATGAAAGGCGGTGAGGGTCAGGCTGGGATCAGTGTGTGGGTGGCTGTGAGGTCCAAGCTGGGGGCGTTGTGTGGACGGCAGTGAGGGTCACGCTGTAGGCAGTGTGTAGATGGCAGCGAGGCTCAGGCTGGGCGCGGTGTTATACGGTGGTGCGGCTCAGGGTGGCGGATGTGTGTGGGTGGTGGTGAGTGTCAGGCTGGAGGCAGTGTGTGGACGGCGGTGAGGGTACTGCTCGGAGCAGTGTGTTGACGGCGGTAATGGTCAGGCTGTGGACGTTGTGTGGAGGGTGATGGGGGCAGGCCGGAGGCCTGGTGAGGATGGCGGTGAGGGTCAGGCTGTGGGCAATGTTTCGATGGCGGTGAGTGTCATTTAGAGGGAGGTATTAGGATGGCGGTGAGGGTCAGGCTGGGGGTGGTGTCTGGACGGTGGTAATGGTCAGGCTAGGTGCAGTATGGGTCAGTTTGAGGGCGGTGTTGCACGGTGTTTGGAGTCAGGCGGGGGCGCGGGGAGGGTCAGGTTGGGGGCGGTATTGGACGGTGTTGGAAGTCATGCTGAGAACAGTGTGTGGACAGTGGTGAGAGTCAGGCTGGGGGCGGTGTTGAACGGGAAGGGGGTCAGGTTGGTTGCAGTGTGTGGACGGCAGTGAGGGTCAGTCTGGGGGCGAAGTTAGACGCCGGTGCGGGTCAGGCTCGGAGCTGTTTTGAATAACGGCCTGGATCGTCTTGGGGGCGGTGTTGGGCAGTCTGGGAGCGGTGTGCGCACGGCAGTAAAGGTCAGGCTGGGGACAGTGTGTGGCTGGAAAGGCAAGGCCATGCCAACTTCAAAGAATTCTTTGAGAAAGTAACAAAGTTGACTGATGAGGGAAGGGCTGTAGATGTCAAAAGAGAAAATGCTGGAAAATCTCAACAGGTCTGGCAGCATCTGTAAGGAGAGAAAAGAGCTGACGTTTCGAGTCTAACTGACACTTTGTAGATGCCATATACATTTACCTCAACAAGGCGTTTAATAAGAATTCCCATGTTCAGGATATGGAGAAAGTGAGGTCGCATGGGTTCCAGGGTGTGCTAGCTGCGTGGATAAAGAAGTGGCTGGGTAACAGGAGACAGAGAGTAGTAGGAGAAGGGAGGTTCTAAAATGGAGAACTGTGACCAGTGGTGTTTCACAGGGATCTGGGCTGGGACCACTGCTGTTTATGATACATGTAAATTATTTGGAGGAAAGTATTGGTGGTCTGACTATCCAGTTTGCAGATGACACTAAAATCAGTGGAGAAGTAGATAATAAAGAGGACTGTCAGAAAATACAGCAGAACATAGAGAGATTGGAGTGTTGGACAGAGAAATTGCAGATAGAGTTCAATCCGTTCAAATGGGAGCTGATGCATATTGGAATAGCAAACCCAAGAGTAACTATACAGTATGCGGAAAAATCCTGATGAAAATTGATGTGCAGACACATCCGGCTGTTCAAGTCCATTGTTCATTGAAGGTGACAACGCAGATCAGTGTAGTGGTCAAGAATTTATTGGACGGGGTATTGAGAACATGAGTTAGCAGATCATGTGACAGTTGTATAAGACTTTGTTTCAGCCAAATTTTGGAATATTTTGTCCAGTTCTGTTCGCCACATTACCCAAAGGATGTAGATGCTTTGGAAAAGGGTGCAGTGGACATTCACCAGGATATTGTCTGGTATAAAGGATGCTAGATTTAAAATGATCTGACGTAGATTATGATTATTTTCATTGGAAAGATGACAGTTGACAGAGGACCTGATGAAGTCTACAATATCATGAGAGGTGTGGACAGGGTGGATATTAAGAAGCTTTTTTCCAGATTGTGGGATTTAATTACCAGGGCTTACAAGTTCAAATTGAGAGGGAAAAGTTAAGTGGAGATATGCAAGTTCTTTACACAGAAGATGGTGGGTGCCTGAAATGCATTCCCAGCGGAGGTGGCAGAGGTGGGTACGATAGAGTCTTTTACGTTTTTTTCTGGACAGATGCAAAAGGGTACAGATCCTAAGAAAATAGGCGACTGGTTTAGACAGAGGATCTGGATCGGCAAGTTTGTTCTAACATTATCAAAGGCCCGTCACACCCCAGTAATGAACTTCTACAACTTCTTCCGTCAGGCTAGACTATACAGAAGCTTGAACAAACGCAGCAGCAGGTTCAGGAACAGCTTCTTCCCAGCTGTTCTCAGCCTGATGAAAGGACTCTCTAATCTCAGATAATGCTGATCTTGTTCATGTTGATGTCGCCTAACACATGCCCTGTGTAACGTAACCTAATGCCTCTCAGACATGTTTTACAGCCATTGTTCTGTACATCCTGGCTTACTGTCATCTGCCTGCACATCGAGGGACACACACACACACACACATACACACACACACATACACACACACACACATACACACACACACACACACACACACACACACACACACACACACACACACACACACACACACACACACACACACACACACACACACAGAGTGGTTAGCGCTACCTGACAGCACAAGGGTCCCACGTTCGATTCCAGCCTTGGGCGACTGTCTGTGTCGAGTTTGCACATTCTTCCCGTGTCTGCATGGGTTTCCTCCGGGTGCTCCGGTTTCCTCCAACAGTCCAAAGATGTGCAGGTTATGTGAATTGGCCACGCTAAATTGCCCATAGTTCTAGGTGCATTAGTCAGAGAGGAATGGGTCTGGGTGGATTACCCTTTGGAGGATCCGTGTGGTAAGGATGGGCTGAAGGGCCTGGTTCCACATTGTAGGGAATCTAATCTAATCTTTGTACAGGTGACAATAAATCTTCACTTTCCTCACTTCCGGCTTCTCCCGATCCCCACCCCAGCTCCGTGCAACCCCCCACCCCATATCCTTTGTCCCTCACTGCTTCTCCCACTCCCTTTCCCTGTATTTTCCTTTTCACTGTTTACTGTTTGTCCCCCTGAGTTTGCTCTCCCCTTTCTCCCTGTTCGTTTGACTGTTTGTTTCCTTGTTTTGTTTCCATTCTCTCTTTGACTGACTGTCCTCCTGTTTCTCTCGTGAACTATTTTGGAACTGGCTGTCTCCCAGTGTTCTGTATACTGGCAACTGAAAGCATTCTATTCGAGTGCATAATCGTCTGACATTGTAACCGCCCTACCAAGGACCATACGAACATACAGAAATTTGTGTGCACCCCCAGACTATCACGGAAGCCAACAACCCATCAATGGACTCCATTTATACTTCTCATTATCGCAGGAAGTCTGGCAACACCAAAGATCTCTCCCACCCCGATAATTATCTCCTGCAATCTTTTCCGTCAGGCAGAAATTACAGAGGCTGGAAAACTTGCACCATCACGTTTCAGGAACACCTTCTTCTCTTCTGTTATTGTACTGATGAATCTACATCTCTAACTTCAAATAATCTAAACGTACTAACGTCGATCTTGCTTTGCACGCAACCTGTATGCTGTAACCTTGTATTCCTCACTCTGCCTAAGAACCCTGTGGTCTCTGTTTTCTTGTTCATGACCACGTGCCTGCACTACTCGCAAAACACAACCTTCTGCTATACATGGGACTAGGAAGTGTGGACATTTCTGAATGCTCCTCTCACTGTTCAAATAAGGCAACTTTGGAACTTCCATACTGAATATGCTTCAGTAATTTATTCCTATAAATTGACAAACATCTTAATGCAGTTTTATTTGCAGTTAAGCAGTAATTTTTTCGCTTTTTGGCCTCAGTCCAAAATCAAAAGTGATAAGTACAAGGAACTTATTCATTGAGACCTATGAATTAATGAGTCAAGTTGAAATGAATATGACATTGGCTGGGAGATAGGATGGAATGGAGGCAGTGGCTGTGGAGACTGCATGGGGAGTACAATGATATTCCCTTTAATGATCACTCTTTCTGACAGATAGAATTAATCATTCTGCACAAGGAAACAACCAACGTTTGGGAAATGCAATGCTGAATGACAATATAAACTGAACAGCATAGTTTTAAATGTGATGAAGTGAACTACATATTTTAACACATCACTTAATCATTGGGAATACAGCTTGAGGCAGAGTCACCGGAACTGAAATACTAATTTCGATTTCTCTTCACAAATACTGCCAGACCTGCTGAGCTTTCCCTCCAGCTTCTGTTTTTTTTTGTTGAGATTGATATTATTGTTACAGGATACTTGTATTAAAAGCAATCCTGCTAACAAATTTGAATGGCAATGGGGACAATACAGGAGAACAGCAGTAGAGATACAACTCATTCCAAGCTGGAAGACGCGATGGACTGAGTTTCCATCACCTTTGCTGTAACAATTAGATAATATATATATTGAAAGGTTTTGGAGAGTGTGGAGAATAAGCTTGATCAGTGAAGGATATAAAGTGTTCCATCATCAATAATCTATTCCTATTAGTTCATGAAGTTCAACTGCCTTTCAAATGTCTTTTCAAACAAAGTGGCTTTCCTGAAATTTGCAGGATATTCTTTAAAAAAAAATGTTTTCAGTTGAAACTTCAAAAAGAAACAGACTTCAGCTGTAATACAAGTGTCATAGATGCACCAAATATAATAGGAATAGGGAAGGACCTCATTGTCCAAATATAACCAGGTTCAATATGTGGACCTGTCACGAAACATGAAATATGATGACATGGAAATATGAAATACAAACTAAAAATGGTGGAGAAATGCAACAGATGATGAAGCATCTGCAGAGAGAAACATTGTTTATACATCGAATATGATGTGACACTGTTCTGAAAAGTCACATTGGAATCAAAGTTTAAGTCTGTGCATCTCTGCTCAGATGTGATCAGACCTGCGAAGTTTCACTCCAGTTCTTTCTATTACTTTTCCTTTATAAACTGTGACAAATTGTCTGATCTGATTGATAACAGCAAAGCCGTTCTCTCAGTTGAACCTCGAGTAATTTGTTATGGACATTAAATGAGAAATTACAAAGGTCCTACGTTTGACAGGGCTCTGAATATCGCTAACGTATCGCATTGTGAGAACTTGCCTGAAAATGGAGAAACAAAAGTACAAGTTGCTGCAAAAGCTCGGCAAGTCTGGCAGCAACGGTGCAGAGAAATCAGAGTTAACGTTTCAGGTCCAGTGTCACTTCTTCAGAACTGATGCTATCTAGGGAAATGTTGTTGATATGCAGAAGAGGCTGGATAGCTGTTAATGGGCACTATTTGTCGCTAACAATAGAGGATAAGTAATGTGAGAACTAGGCCTGGTGTATGGGTGAGGGGAAAGGATATTGGGGAGTTCAGGCCTAAAGTTATTGAACTTGATTTTGAGTCTGAAGCGCTTCAGGGTCGGTACGTGGAAAATGATGCGTTGTTCTTCCAGCTTGCTCAGAGCTTTCCTGGTACACTGCAGCAACCCTGACACACAGACAATGGCCAGTAAACAGGATTGGGTATTAAACTTGCAGGCAACTGGAAGCTCAGGGTCTTTTGCAGACGTTCAACGTAGATGTTCTGCAAAGTAGCCAACGAGCCTACTCTTTATTTCCCCAATATAGAGGCGACCACATTGTGAGCAGCGAATACAGTGGGCTAGATTGTGGAAAATGTTGGAAAGGTGCTGCTTCATCTGGGAGGTATGGTTGTGCCTTTGGATAATGCGGAGGGGGCAGTAAATGGAGAAGTGCTCCACCTTCTGCAGGGGAAAGTGAAGTGGACATACGGTGGGGGGTGCAGGGAGTTGTTAGGAGTGAATGAAGAGCGGACAGATGTGTCCTGAGGGATGGGTCCCTGCAGAAGGTGGACAAGGGAGGAGAGGCGAATATGTGTCTGGTGGTGGCATCTCACTTGAGTTGGGGGGGGGATGTGGCTGATGGTCTTCTGCATGTGAATGCTGGTAGGATCGTAGGTAAGGACAAGGGAATCTCTGCTGCAGGAGGGAACGGGAGGGGGAGGTTGGGCGTGCAGGAAATGGGTCAGACCCGGTTGAGGACCCTCTTGACAACAGCTCTGCGGAATCTTTGTTTGAGGAACATTGTGGGCATTCCTTGTTGAATTTGGCATCATCGGAAGAAATGCGGTGGAGAATGAAATGCAGTCTTTTCAGGAACAGGGTGTGAGGATGCATACTCCAGATAGCTTTAGGAGTCGGTGGGTTAACACTGAATATCAGTAGTTGTATTAATGGAAGCAGAGATGTCGAGGAAAGGAAGGGAGGAGTCAGAAATAGATCAGGTGAAAGTGACGGAGGGGTGCAAATTTAAAGTTAAATGAATGAGCTTTTCTAATTCTGAACAAGAGAGAGAAGCAGCAGCGATGTATCGGAGAAAGAGCTGTGGAAGGGGGCTGGAATAGAACTGGAACAAGGAATGGTCTATCTGCGCCATGAAGAAACAGGTAGAACGCAGCCACGTGTGTATCCATGCACCCCCTCTATGTGACAGGACCAGGCTGAAGCAATGGGTCGACTCAGACAGTTCTGTTATTGGATTTTCAGGAAGAGATAGAAGCACACTCTGCTATCAGATAGCCATCAGCTTGGGAGGCATTATGGAGGGAGGGGTCAAGTGGAGCTGGAATCTCCAGATGAAATGTGGTCAATTATCATCGTTGAGAAATGGCCTGATGTGCCATTTTGGGGTCATAGCCCAGGGAAAGAAAGGTGGAGGTATCTGAGAGCGGGTGCTCAGTCTCTGCAATGTAGAGGTCAGTCCACCAGACTACAGCAGCACCACCATTATCAGCACAGGCTGAATAACACAGCCAGGGTTGAACCTAAGCGCATGGAATGCAGTTTGTTCAGAGGGTGATAGGTTGGATTCGGAGAGGAGGGAGAAGAGAAATGAAGACAACCAATGTCACGTCCAGAGTTCTTAATGAACAGATTGAGTTCAGATAAAAGGGTAGGGGGAGGAGTCCAGGTGTAGAGAGAGTTTTGGAGCTGGGTGACAGGGCCCATGGGACAGGGAGAGGAATCTTGTTCAAAACAATGGACACAGAGGCGAAGACAGCAGAAGAACAGTTCAACATCAAGTCGAGCCCAAAATTAATTAAGGTGGTGGCACGGAGAGGCAAAGTTCAGATCTTTGCTGAGTTCAGAACTTGCAGTATCAGAGAGTGGAAGTTCAGGAAGGATGGTGAATATAGGACAGGAGGTAGGGTTGGGGGAGGGTATGGAGTCAGAGGACAGGGTATGGGAGGACAGGAGGCTTCCAGAGTATCATGGGCATCTCTACATTGTCGCCAACTGGGGGCCCAGTTCATGTGGTGAGTATGGGGAATAAATTGGAATAGTGGAGCGCTGCAGCCTTGACCCAATGTGATGCAATGCCGTTGGACAGAGAAAATGTTGAGCTCAGTAGCACTGACATTGCACGATCAGTCCTCACAAAGTAACTGATTGAAAATAGTCGGGATCATAACTTTATTGAAATGCACTGATTTCACTGGGGTGGCACTTTCTGAGAGTTTTGGCCAAACTGGAAAAACATAATATGTCTTGATGTTATTAACAGGACAAATTTATCCATGACTTTGGAAGGCACTAGCAAGGGCAGAGTTTAATTGTCATTCCCAATAGCTCTGAGGAAGGTGTCATATTACAGTGAGGAAATTACCAGCACAGAATTTCCTGCGATTCACATTGACCACAGTTTACTGAAGGTCCCGGATGTCACATGAGCCAAATACTACTTTGATGAAAGGAAAGTTGCGCTGACCTCACTCAAATTACATTGGAAAATCAGTTAAAGTAATAAAGAGCAAAAGGATCGAACACGTCTTGCTTGAACAATGTGTTCACTCTCCTCACAATGTTTAAAGGAAAACTGATTCATGTACTTCTGATTCTGAGGATAGGTTTGTCCAATATGTGATGAGGCTGTTTGGTTAAGCGTTGTGACATTCCACTCTGTACTATAGAGAAAAAAACACCCTGTTTACGGTGCATCAGATAGTGACAGACACACACTATTGTCTGTTCCTATTGGACATTGATCATTGCAATTTCATCATTCAGTGATGACCAATAGCAGCACAGAATCCAACAGCTTCCATTATCCCAGTTGGAAATCAAAAAGGGAAAGGGATGACCATAAGCATTTGGAGTAACTGGGAAATTGGTGTAACTTACGGTGGGAGCAGTAGAAAGGTCTGAATGGCGATCGTCAGTGGAAGAGAATATACCACCGGAAGAAATAGTGCAAGGATGTAGGATTGTAAGGAAAGACTAGGAAGGAGAAGGACAAATGGCAGATGAAGTTTTAGTAACAGGGAAAAGCTTGTTTTGGGGGAAGTGAGATAACATCACTGTTCAGGAAAATCAAGATCTGGTTTACATTGAAAATTAAGAAAAGATTTCTTGTACTTTATTTTCTATCATTTTCTACTTGTTTAGGTTGTACATGTAATCTATATTTCGGTATCTCCACCAAGTGCAGCCGACATGTTTTTTGTCTACTCTAGTGTGATGCTTCAACATTTTTGAATATTTTACGGTATGTATTTGCTTCCAATTCAAGGTAGAAATGATAATGTGATTTGCTGTCTTTAAATTTGTCCATAACATAGCATTTAATTGAATATTTATCCACATCACACTAGCTGAGCACTAAGTGCCAAACCCTAGTTCATCCTAAATTAGTTAACGCTTTATGAAAAATGTTGCAGAGGGGCAGAGTGTAAAATATGAATTCAATTCTGTGTCGAAAATGCTAATTGTGGCATCCTCATAAAAAAAACCTAACTGCATCACTCTGTAAATGCACCAAAATAGGAAAAGTTCAAATTCTCAAATCTTCCTATGAATAACATCTGGTGAACAGAAAGGAAATAATGGTTTGTATGTGATATTCGTAAATGACGATGGTGAGACTGTGAATGATGGGGGCAGTGGAATGATAAATCATGTTGTGGATGACAGAAAGATGAATGGTGTGGTTCACAGTGAGGAGGAAACTGTTCGGCTACAGGAAGATTATACAGGTTATTCAGATATTATAGGTCAATGGCCGATTAAATTTAACACTGATAAATGTGGGATGATGCACGTCAGAGGTAATACGACAAGTGAGCACTCAAGCTGTGAATGGGGAGGGCTAAATTTGCTCGTGTTTTCTTTGCAGCAGGGAAGGTTGAGGAGAGAACCTGGTACAGGTGTACAAGTACATAAGGGGAATGGGAAGAGGAACAGACAGCAGCTGTTTGCCATACTTGAAGAATCCAAAACAAAGGGACACAGTTTTAAAATGAAAGACAGGGGATTGAGAGAGGATTTGTGGAGCCTGTTTCGAACTGAGAGGGTGGTATGAGTCTGGAATGCATAGCCTAGGAGGGTGGTTGACACAGGTAATCTCACAGATTTAAAAAAAATAGATATGCACTTGCTGGTGCAGGCGTGATTGGCCTGTTTTTCGTTGCATGATTCTATGCTGTGGCAGCCTTGAACACTGAAATATTCTCAAGCAATAAGCAATGGCAATTGCTGGTTTGTTCCTTTGACTGTATACAATAAGTGGCTGTATGACAAACCAGCATCATCTCATGTAGCTTCAGCACTTACTCAAACTAAAGCAGCCCAGTCATCTCTGCGAACATTCAGGGTAATTCAAATGCTCAGTACAAGTATTGTCCAACAACAGCACTGACATTATTCCAGCTATTTGCTGCCATTGTTATAGCTACAGCAATATCATGAACACAGCTTTTCCTTCAAAATAATAGACGTCTTGCTATAAGGTTGCTATTTTTCTAAAGCATAATAAATTCCTTCCCAGGTATTCGCTTCGACAAACAGCAAGTTTTCGTGTACTTTGATGCCAGTTGTTCACCACAGCATTCCCCATCCCGATCCACTCCAAACCCTATCTCATTTAATATTTTCTTGTGCACCATCTTTCTGATCTCACACAGCTCAATCCCACACGTTCCTCACACTCTCCATCCTTATTTGTTAACCCCTGAAAAAAACCTGTGCCTCATCTCTACCATTTATTCCAACTTCCATATCACATTATGAACTGATATGATTCCTTCCCTCAGCATGATCATTAGACTGGCCCTGCCTGATGTCCTATTCACCTTCACATTCTGCTCTGTTTCTAACAAGCTGCTTTGGTTCCCGCCCTCCTTTGACCAGCTTAAATCCATTCGAATTGCACTAGCACACCTCCCCACAAGGGTGTTGGTGCTCCTACAGTTCTGTCCTGTCCTTATTGTACAGGTCCCACCTGTCGTGAAACAGATCCCAATGATCCAAAAACCTGAAACGGTCAGCTCTGACCTCGTTTTTGAGCAACATGTTAAGCTATACAGTCTTCCTAATCCTTACCTCTTTTCCACATAGCACGGGGAGTAATTCAGAGATTACAGACGAATGTTCTGTCTCTCTCTTATGCACACACATTCACACAGACAGACAGAACATTACTTTGCAGAAGAATACGAATGACCTTATAAACAAACAGAATGAAATCTGGAATGAAGGATTTAGTCAAAGAAATGATGAGAGAAATTGGGTTGATTCTGGATGTCAACTTGCTGGCAGGGCTGGAGGGTTCATTTTCAGATGGTTCATCACCATACGAGGGAACATCATCAGTGAGTCCAGTGAAGTGCTGGTGTTATGTCCCACTTTCTACCTAAGTGTTTGGGCTTCCTCGAGTTGATGATGTCATTTCCTGTGTTGGTGATGTCATTTCCATTACTTTTTTCTCAGATAATGGTACATGGAGCCAAAATCGAAGTGTTTGTTGATGCAGAACCAGATGGAATGACATGCGTGTCAGAATTCTTTTGTGTGTCTCTGGCTTGTCCTCAGCTGGGTGTGCAGACCCATTCAAAGTGGTATGCTTCCTCATCTGTATGAAAGGATACTAGTGATAGTGGGTCATGTCTTTTTTTATGGCGAGTTGATGTTTATGTATCCGGATGGCTAGTTTCCTGCTTGTTTTTTTTTCCAATGTAGTGTTTGTTACAGTGTGTGAACTTATTGCGGTGCTCAAAATTAAGAAAAAAAAGTTGCAGGGTAAAACAAGAATACACTGTTTCTGATAGTTGGCATGACAGCATCAATGAGTTCTAATTTCAAAGCTTTCAGCAATAGAACTAGGAGTGAAATAAGGAAACAATTATTTATTGAGAGAGTTGTTCGAATTTGTATTGCACTGTCTGGGAGAATTGTGGATGAAAATGCTATGGAGAACGAAATATATTTGGAAATCATGAATTTAATAGGCTACAGAGATAGGGCTGGCAAATGGGAGAGACTTGGGAGATATTTCTGAAGCTGATGCACACACTGTGGCAAATGGTCTCCTTCCGTTCTTTAAACGTTTCTACTATGTCATGTGTCAGATGCAAATAAAAGTTAGTATCAGATTATTTCCCATTATAAATTCTTGTAAACATTTGCTTATTTGGTGCAACATAAGCATTTAAAATGCAAATATTTCAAGGACAGCTTCATTATGAATTCTAATTATTACTCAGAACATGAATACTTTAAATGTTTTATTCCAGTTGCTGAACCAAATGTGCCATCATTTTTGCACAAATCTCTTTGAAAATGTGTGATTTTTCATTCATATGATAATAAGTTCATCGTTTTTTTCAGTGTCCACATTTACGATGAATTTTCATTCTTTCTAAAAATTGCAAGTTTTCAAATTATTGTTCTCTAAAATTTGATAACAGATCATTTATTTAGTTTAATATTCACAGTGCATGCTGAATTATTACCATTTCTAAACTGCTGGCTAGTAGCTGAAACGTGTATATTTCTGTGAGAAATTAAACTCATTGATTATATGTAAATGCATATTCAATTTGAACGCTAATTCTATTTGATTGTTCAATCGTTCGCTCATCCTGAACACGTAATCATTCCGAAGCAAACCAATTTCAAAGCATTGGAGTGAAATTGAATTGTTTTGAATCATGACATTGAATATGTAATTCTGATCACCCATACAGTTAGACACCATGTTGTTTTTTCAATATAAAATAAAATGTACATTCTTTATTTCTGCGTTATAAAACTTTGACAAGAGTTTACATTTTAATTCAAGAAATACAGAAACAACCTAATTGTTTTCAGAGATTATAGATCAGTTGAATAATCATGGTCAAAAATAAGATGTGAACTAATTTACAAAACATAGCAAACAACTGATTAATGCATGGGTCACCCAACAGATTGTATCTGAAGAAAACACCAGCAAATATCAAGCCAAGAATCACGTGATAACTGAATTTGGCGGCTTCTGTCTGGTGTATGTTATCACACACACATATTGTACTAGCACTCAGGTGACAGTATGCTTCATAAATAGATGTTTTGGGCTAACGCCCCTCCCAGCTTCCTGATCTCATACACATCACTCCTTCACACGTTCAACAATTGATGAGAATCCACAAGTTGGGTGAAACAGGAACCATGGAACAGTGCAGCACAGTAACGGCCCTCCGGCCCTTGACGTCCTGCCAAGCTTTTATCCTCCTCGAAAATCAGATTAACTTGTATACCCTGCATTGTACAATCATTCAAGTGTATATCCAATCGTCGCTTAAATATCCCTAATGCAGCTGAATCTACTACTGCTGCTGGCAGTGTACTCCACGCGCTCACCACTCTGTAAATAACCTACCTCTGATATCTCACCTAAACCTTCCTCCAATCTTCTAAAGATTACGCCTCCTCGAGATAGCCATTTCCACCATGGGAAAAGACTTTGGCTATCCAGTCTGTCTATGCCTCACATCATCGTGTACATATATGTCATGTCACATGCCAGTCGTCTTTGCTCAAATGAGAAAAACCTTAGCGCTCCCAACTTTTCTTTGTAAGACATGCCCTCTAGTCCAGGCAACATTTTGGTAAATCTCCTCAACACCCTCTCCAAAGCTTCGTCTTTCCAGTAATGAAGCAACTAGAACTGAACGCAATACTCTACATCTAGTCTCACTCGAACTTTCTTGAGCTACAGCAAAACCTAGCGGCTGTTAAACTAGATCCCCCGGATAGTCAGAACACCATATGTCTTAACAACCTTATGAACTTGGGTTGCAACTTAGAGGATGCTATGAGATGGATCACACACTCCCTGTGATCTTCCACACTGCCACGAATCCTGCCTTTAATCTTGTATTCTGTATTCAAGTTCGACCTTCCAAAATGAATCTCTCCACACTTATTCTGGTTGAGCTGCATCTGCCATTTATCAGCCCAGCTCTGCATACGGTCAATAACCCATTACACCTACAACAGCCCTCCACACTATCCCCTACTCCAAGAATCTTTGTTACACCATTAAACTTACTAAAGCACCCTTACGCTTTACCATCCAAGTCATTTATAAAAATCACAAACAACAGTAGAAGTTCGAGAACCGATCTCTGCAAAACACCACTGGTCACCAAGCTCCAGGCTGAAAACTTTCCATGTACTACCAACCTCGGTCTTCTATTGACCAGACAATTCAGCATCCACACAGACAGATTTCACTGTATCATATGCCTCCTTACTTTCTGAATGAGCCTACCACGGTCAACCTTATCAAACACTTGCTAAATCCATGAACATTGCATCCACTGCTCGAAATTTAGTGTATTTTGTCCCATCCTGAAAGAATTCAATAAGGTGTGTGAGGCATGATCTTCCCTCACAAAGCCATGCTATCTCTCATCAAACTATGATTTGCCAAGTAATCACAAATTCTGTCTCTCAGAACTCTCTCCAATACTTCACCCAATACTGTAACTCCTCGGATTATCCCTACTCCCTTTCCTGAACAACAAATTAACATTTGTCGCCCCACCCCCCACCAATCATCTGACAGTACTTCTGTGGACAGTGAGGATGCAAAGATCATCCCCGAAGGTGCCATTTTCTGTGATAACCTCGGATGTTTCATGTCTGGCCCAGAGGATTTACCTGTCCTCATGTTTGTACTTCATCCAATCTGCATTTCACCTCACTTAGTCTACTCCCTGCTCTACCAATCGACTGATTGACTGATTTCCATTTCAGGGCTGCCCTCCCGAGCAAATACAGTTCACAATATCCTGTGAATCACGGAATGGAAAAAATGTGAAGGCACCAATGCCTTCCTGATGAAGGACTTCTGCACATAGTTTTCACTCTCCAACCCTACGGGATGTTTCCTGACTTGCTGTGCTTTACCAGCACCGCACTTTTCGACTCTGATCTCCAGCAACTGCAGTCCCCATTTCTCCATTATTGAGGGATGACTCCTCTGCACACTGAACAGGAATTAATCACCAGGGATTCACTGTACTTGGAGCTGACTGTTCAGTTCCAGAATGTTGCATATGATGAATACATTAATTTAAAAATAAATTACGATTCAACAATGCCAGAGTTAGAGTTTTGGTTCATAGAATATGCAGTTTGATTTTAAAAAAACAGTAAACGACTGAAGAACTCCAAGTTACAGAATATTCTGGGTGTTGTATTCCAGTCTGGATGTTCTTTAGATTAATGCTGGGCATATTATCAGATAGACAGACATGAAAACTGAACGAGGTGACATGTGGAAGTGTTATATTTCTGCCATCACAGAGACGTATCTGAGGGAGGTCAGGGCTGACAACTCAAAATTCTGTGGTACAAGAACAAGAGGCAGGGCAGGAGGGGGATAAACGAGGAGGTGGAATTGCATTGTTACTTATGGAGTCAATGACGGCAGGAAGGAGGGACGATACCTTGGAAGGATCTTCTAATATGTAGTGTTCAGGATCAAAACCCTGAGACACACTGCTGGGGATATATTGTAGACCACCAGATAAAAACAATATACAGGAGCAGATGTAAAACCAATTTTCTGAGGTGTATAAATACAATAGTTGGATCATTATATTCGGGTATTTCATTTCCAAATATTCATTAGGGCAGTGATAATTTTAAGACTGGGAAGATATCTTGAAATTTAATCCAGAGAGTTTCTTATATCAACATGGAGCAGATACAACAATGGGCAGTGTAGTGCTGGGCATCACTGTGGGGAACGAAGACAGTTCGTTATTGCAGGCAGGATTGGGATAGCATTGTAGCACCAGTGACTGTTCCTGATGCATTGTTTTGCATATTAAGGAAACGACCAAAACAAAAAGCTCCCACAGAAAAGAGGTTTTTGGACTGCTGAGGCAGATTGAATTAAAAATAAGTCAGGATCTGGCCACAGTACAGTTCCTTCTGTGTAAAACTGTAGCAGAAAGCGTGGCAGTGAGGGTCACATTCTCAAAATGGAATCGATGACAGTGTCACCGCAACATATTACACTGAGATGAAATTAGGAAAACAAGCTGGGAGAAGCTTGTATGTCTACAAGTAGGATATCCTGTTGCGAGGAGGCAACTTCACCATTTCCAAGGTTAAGGAGGTGGTGGGCGGGTGCATCCTCGTCACCGACGTCATGTTCAGGAATGCTTCCTTGAGAATGATTAATGTGTACTCCCCAGTGGGTAGGAGTGAACAGTTGGCCGTCCTGCAGCAACTTTCACTGTTGCTAGCTACGTCCAGGCTGGTCATTCTGGCCGGAGACTTAATACAGATGGACAATCCGGCAGGAGGGACAGTAAACTGGACCCCACGTCCAGAGCTCTGATGGACAAGGTAAAAGATGCCAATCTGCACGAAGTCTTCAGCACTACTGCAGACGGAGCGCAACGTAGATACACCTGGTCACGGGCAGACGGGTCTATCCACTAGAGGATAGATTACCTGTTTGTGTCCCGAATGCTCTCAGTCAGATCCACCGACGTCAAGCCGGTGTTCTTCTCTGACCACTGCCTCCTGCTGGCCGACTGTCACATACAGGACGAGAAGTGGGCTGGTCAGTGAACGTGGAAGCTGATCACAAAGCTGTTGACCCCAGGAAACCTTGAGGAGCTCAAGAGGAACACCGCAGGTTGGAGAACCATGAAGCTCCTCCTTGAGTCTCTAGAATGATGGGAAACAGTAAATGTGAACATCAAGAGTTTCTACACCCTCAAAGGTTTTTAGGAGCAGAGAGAGAGAGAGGCGGGGAAAACTGTCCCAACTCCAGGAAGGCATGTAGAACCTGCTCCTGCTGCAGATGATGGGGGTCAATGTCATGGAGGATCTCCAGGAGGTGAAGGCCCAGGAAGCCTCGCTCTTTGCCTCGGAGGCCTCCGAGATAATCATCTGGTCCAGTGTCCAAAGAAGGAAGAAGATGGCTCACTAACGTCATCTCAGACTGACTCCATGAGGAACAGCAAATCCTTCTATGCCAGTCTGTATAACTTGAAGCCAAATGACAGCGCGACCTCCCAGTCGTACCTGTCCTTTATCACAGAGATCTTCGACGACAGAACACGAGAGAGACTGGACCAGCCGTTATTTCTGGACGAGCTGACCAAGGAACTAGAGTCCTTCGAAAAGAATTAAACTCCCGGAAGTGACGGCTTACTGATAGAGCACTATTCTGCTGTGTGGGACTTGATTGGCCAGGACCTGCTGAAGGCGTATGTCAGTGTGCTTCTGGAAGGTACTATAAGTGAATCCATGAGGAAAGGCATCATCACCCTCATCGACAAGCGGAAGGGGGAGAGGGAGAAAATCAGAAATTGGGGACCAATCTCACTATTGAATGCGGATTACAAAATTCAAAGTTCATCGTCAACCGGGTCAGGTCTGCTCTGGGATCAGTGATAATCTCTGCCCAAATCTGTGCTGTACCGGACAGAAAGATCACTGAGTGTCGCGCACTCCTCAGGGATACGAACGCCTACGTGCAGGACAGGAGGTTGGACACCTGCCTCATCAGCCTGGACCAGTAGAAAGCCTTTGACAGGATATTGCATACATATATGCGAGAAGTTCTCTCCCAAATGGACTTTGGGGAGGGAGTCGGCAATTGGATCAGACTGCTCTACACCAACATTGTCAGTGCCGTCTCAATCAATGGATGGGAATCAGATAACTTCCCCGTCAGATCTGCAGTCAGGCAAGACTGCCCCCTTTCTCCTGCCTTGTTTGTGTGCTGCATACAGCCGTTTGCCGATTCCATCAGAAAGAATCCGAGCCTGACAGGGGTGATTATTCCTGGCAGTGTTGGCCCACAGGTTAAGGCCTCCATGTACATAGATGACGTCACCGTTTTCTGCTCGATCCGCTGTCCATGCACAGACTCATGTGCATGTGACCAGTTCGAACGGATCGTGGGTGCTAAGGTAAACTGAGGCAAGTGTGAGGTCTCTTCAGGAACTGGGCCGACCAATCCTCCATCCCCTTCACCGTCAGGACTGACCACCTGAAGATGCTGGGTATTTGGTTCAGAGGGGCTGGGGCGTGTGACAAGTGTTGGGAGGAGCGTAGCAGGAAAGTGAGGCAGATGAGGTCTGCAGATGCAGGAGATCAGAGCTGAAAATGTGTTGCTGGAAAAGCGCAGCAGGTCAGGCAGCATCCAAGGAACAGGAGATTCGACGTTTCGGGCATAAGCCCTTCTTGAGGAATCAGCCTTCCTGAAGAAGGGCTTATGCCCGAAACATCGAATCTCCTGTTCCTTGGATGCTGCCTGACCTGCTGCGCTTTTCCAGCAACACATTTTCAGATGGAAGCTACGGTCGCTCTCCATCACGGGAAAAAAACTGGTCATCAGATGAAAGGCACTGTCATTGCTGTTATATGTGGCACAGTTCTGGCCTATTCCAAGAGCTTGTGCTGTCGCAGTCACCCGGACCATCTTCCATTTTATATGGAGACCAAAGATGGATTCAATGTATAAAGATTTGTGCAACGGGGGAGAAAACACGCCCAATGCCACCCTCACGCTGATGGCCACCTTTGTGTGTGGCTGCATCGAGCTGTGCGTGGATTCCTAGTACGCAAACACCAAGTGTCACTCCAAGATGTGGGTCTGTTCCATATCACCTGTTCTTCGTGAAGAAATTTATGAACAAAACCTCGTATGGCCACAAGTCCATCAGGAAGTGTTCAGCACATAGTGTCCTTGAGACCCTTCTTGAAAAGGAGAGGGCGGATCTTGTTGAGCGGTTCCCTGGGCAGACTGTCAAAGCTATTTGGCAGAATGCCTCATAACCAGAACTTTCCAACAAGCACCAAGACATGGCTTGGCTGGTGTTGATAGGGGCTCTGCCTGTGAGATCCTGTATGCAGTCCTGGACTCTCTGCCTCTCCACAGGCTGTCCTTGAAGCGGTTCTGGAGGGGACGAGACTGTCCCACACCTCCTTCTGGAATGTGCCAATGCAAATGAGCTCTGGAGAGGAATGCAGTGGTGTTTGTTGAGGTTCATTCTGAGCAGCTCCGTGCCGCAGGACTCCATGACCTACGGTCTGTTCCCTAGGGCGCACATCGAGACGAACATCACCTGTGCCTGGAGGATCATCAACTCGGTCAACACGCTCTTTTGTCTGCCTGAAACCTGTTGACCTTCCAGCTGAAAGAGTTGAGCCCGACTGATTGTTGCAGACTGGAACATTCCGAAGTCCAGGACTATGTGTTGAGGGATGCGCTGAATCTTGGGGCAGCCGCTGCCAAGACACAGTAATGGCTGTCCACCAAAGAAGAACAGGGGGCCCACTCAGTAAGCGAGCTCCGCTGCCACGTCAGCTAAATATACGCATGGTTAACGTAGAGACTTGTATATATGAAGTATTAATTCTAATCTCTGTATCTCAAAAAATGCAATGTGCACATATGAATTGCATCATTGATTGCATAGATAATTAAAATATTTTATGAATTAAATGTATTTTTGAAATAAAAAAGTGTTTCCCTCCTTCCCTAACCAAAACTATGGTCGGAGTGGTCGATTGACATGCTGTAAGTAGCAGAGTAGGTAGTAATTCTTTGGTTCGAGAGGCTTGAGTGAGCAGCAGCTCAGCGAAAAGTGCACGTAAGCTCAAGAAAATTCCCTTTAATGCTAGTCTGACAGCATTCGAGATAGCAGTCAGGGCAGTCACATGATCGACCTGCGGGATGTGGGTGCTCAGGGAGACCTCCACTGTCCCTGATGACTACACGTGTGTGGGAAGTGTTCGGGAGCTGTGACTGGCTGCTTTCAGAGTCATCGAGGTACTGAGAACTTCATAGATAAGAGCTTTAGTGAGGTGGTTACATCCAAATCCCGTGCTTAGCCTGTTTCTGAAATGACTGTTATATCCCAGTCCCATGTAAAGATCCATGCCCTGTGTTCATCTGCCTTACTTGTCAGCCCTGTCGCCTTTAAAAAAAGGCTATTTAATCGAACAGGCGTTCCTTGCTTTTTCTCGTATTCCAGACAGAGTGTAGGTGGACGACCATTAGGAATGGCAAAGGGAGTAGGCAGAGAGTGCAGGAATCCCCTGTGACCATTCCCCGTGAAAACAAATGTCCCATTCTAGATACTAATTTTGGGGGTGGCGGAGTGGGTGGGTGTCAGGAAATGACAGTTCAAGGGAAAGCAGCAGTAGCGAGGTTGGTTGTAGTACAACTGGCACAGCACGAAAGGGGAAATAAATAGGGTCTTAGAGGTAGAAGAGACGATTGTTAGGGGGACGGATCGGAGATTCTATGGCCTCAAACGGGAATCCAGGATGCTGTGTTGCCTTTCAGGTGTCAGAGGACAGGATGTCTTCGAGCTGCAGCAGAACGTTCTCAAGAGGGAGGCTGAGCAGTCAAAAGTCATTGTGCACATTGGCACAAATGACAGAGGTAGATATAGGAATGAGGTCCTACAGAGTGATTACAGAGAACGAGGAGGAATGTTAAAAACCAGGACCTCGACAATGGAAATCTCCTGATTACTTCCGGTGTCATGAGATAGTGAAAGTAAAAATAGGAGAATATGACAAATAAATGTGACTAAAGAATTGATGCAGGGCAGGGACTCATATTTTTAGATCATTGGGATCTTTTCTGTGAGAAAGGTGACCCGTTCAAGAGGGATAGGTTGCACATGCACTGGAGGGGGCACCAATATCTTCGCAGCCAAGTTTGCCAGTGCTACAAAGAAGAGTTGAAACGAAATTGGCAGGAGGTGGTATCCTCAAGAGCAGGGAGGCAAGTGCGATGCTGGAAAAAGATAACGTAATCAGGATTTGTAATGTGAAAAGACAGGTCAGGCTGGAACCAGCCGGGAAACAAGGAATGCCAGTTGGATTAAATTGCATTTATGTCAATGCAAAAGTGATCGATGAACTCCGGGTGTGGATAAGTAAGTGGGACTGGGATAGTATAGCTATTACAGAAATATGGTTGAGGGACGTATAAGATTGACAGTTTTACGTACCAGAGTAAAGTGCATGAGGAGGGACAAAAATGGTGGAAAGAGGGGAGGGGGACTTGCATTTCTGATTAAGGGGAGTATCACAAAACATCAGAGATGAAAGAACGAAAGGATCAATCAGGTTAGCTTTACGGGTGGAACTAAGAATAAAGGAGGGGATGGTGACATTATTGGAGTTTTACTATGGGCCCCCAAATCGTCAAAAGTAATTAGAGGAACAAAAATATGTAGAGAGATTGGGGAGACTTGAAGGAACAATAGGGTTGTCATAATAGGAGTTTTACGTTTTATAACACAGACTGGGACTACCAGGACATTAAGGTATTTGATGAGATGGAATTCATTAAGTGCGTCAGGAAAGTTTCCTCAAGCAGTATGTAGAGTGTCCTAATCGGGAAGAGGTAAAATTTGAGCTTTTCTTAGGAAATAGGGCAGGACAGGTGAGTGAGGTGACAAAGGAAGTGCAATTTGGGACCCGTGACCATAGTTCTATTAATTTTTAAATAGTTATGGAGAAGAAAACAAACTTGTCCACAGATTCAAGTTCTAAATTGGGTCAAGGTGAATTTCGACTGAATTAGGAGCTGGCCATGTTTGTTTGCAGTAATTTGTTTGCAGCCATAGCGACCTCTGGCAAGTGAGAAGCCATGAAAAGTGAGTCAGCTAGAGGTAAGATCTATTAGTTCCCGTGAGGGTGAAGGGAAAGTTGACAGGAATGGGGAACCTTGGATGACAGTAGATATTGAGACTATGACCAGAAAAGAATGTGGAAGTGTGGCTCAGGTCCAGGCAGGCGGGATCTGGGGAATTACTGGAGGTATGCGGTTAAGCCAGGTCGATTCCTGTCTTACCTGGCTAGGAAGGAAAGTGCTCCATAGTCCATTGTGTCTATCAGGGAGAAACTGGCAATGTCACTCGTGAACTGAGGAAGATCGATGCCAGATTCTGGGAGTTCTGTGCAGAGTTACACCGGTCAGAGGGCTGTGGAGATGGAGAAGTGACAATGTAATCCTTTTTCCAAAACTGGTACCTCCCTGGTATAAACGCAGATCAGGCCTCCCTTTTACATGCACCTCTGACAGTACAGGGGGTGCAAGAGGCAATAAGGCAGCTCCAAGGTGGTTAGGCATCTGGTCCAGACAGATTCCCATGTGGATTTGATAAAAGGTTCATACACATGTCAGCTGAAGCACTGTTGGAGCTGTATAGTCATTCCTATGGCCAGGACTGTCTTCCGCCCACTCTTACAGAGGCTAATATCGCACTTATTTTCAAGAAATGAAAAGAGCCTAAGGATTGTGCATTGTATAGACCCATAGAACATAGAACATAGAAAGATACAGCACAGTACAGGCCCTTCGGCCCTCGATGTTGCGCCGACCGAATCCTACCTAACCTACACTAGCCCAATAACTTCCAAATGCCTACCCAATGCCCGCTTAAATGACCATAAAGAAGGCGAGTTCACCACTGCTACTGGCAGGGCATTCCATGAACTCACAACCCGCTGTGTAAAGAATCTACCCCTAACATCTGTCCTATACCTACCACCCCTTAATTTAAAGCTGTGTCCCCTAGTAACACCTGACTCCATTAGCGGTAAAAGGTTCTCAGTGTCGACCCTATCTAAACCCCTAATCATCTTATACACCTCTATCAAATCTCCCCTAAACCTTCTCTTCTCCAATGAGAACAGCCCCAAGTGCCTCAGCCTTTCCTCATAAGATTTTCCTACCATTCCAGGCAACATCCTGGTAAACCTCCTCTGCACTCGTTCCAATGCCTCCACATCCTTCCTATAGTATGGCGACCAAAACTGCACACAATACTCCAGATGAGGCCGCACCAGAGTCTTATACAGTTGCAACATGACCTCAGGACTCCGGAACTCAATTCCTCTACCAATAAAGCCCAGTACACCATATGCCTTCCTCACAGCACTATTTACCTGGGTGGCAACTTTCAGAGATCTGTGTACATGGACACCAAGATCCCTCTGCTCATCCACACTACCAAGTAGCCTACCATTAGCCCAGTAATCCATAATCTTGTTACTCCTACCAAAGTGAATGACTTCACACTTAGCTACATTGAATTCCATTTGCCACCTTTCTGCCCAGCTCTGCAACTTATCTATATCCCGTTGTAACCTACCACTTCCTTCCTCACGATCCACAACTCCACCGACTTTTGTGTCATCCGCAAACTTGCTTACCCTGCTTTCAAGCCCTTCCTCTAGATCATTTATAAAGATAACAAAAAGCAATGGTCCCAAAACAGATCCTTGTGGTACACCGCTAGTAACCGCACTCCAAGACGAACTTAGTCCATCAACTACTACCCTCTGTCTCCTTCCAGCCAGCCAATTCCTAATCCAAACCTCTAATGTATCCTCAATGCCATACCTCCGTAGTTTTAGCATTAGCCTCCCATGGGGAACCTTATCGAACGCCTTACTAAAATCCATATACACAACATCTACTGCTTTACCCTCGTCCACTTCCTTAGTCACCTTCTCAAAGAACTCAATAAGGTTTGTGAGGCACGACCTGCCCTTCACAAAACCATGCTGGCTATCCTTGACCACGTTATTCCTATCCAGATGTTCATAAATCTTATCCCTTACCATTCTCTCTAAGACTTTGCCCACCACTGAAGTCAGACTCACTGGCCTATAGTTACTAGGGCTATCCCTACTCCCTTTCTTGAACAAGGGGACCACATTCGCTATCCTCCAGTCCTCTGGTACTATTCCCGTTGACAATGACGACATAAAAATCCAGGCCAATGGCTCTGCTATCTCCTCCCTAGCTTCCCATAGGATCCTAGGGTAAATGCCATCAGGCCCAGGAGACTTATCTATTTTCATCCTCTCCAATATTCCCAGAACCTCTTCCCTGCATATTTCCAGGCCATCCATTCTAATCATTTGTGACTCCATATTCACGTCAGCAACAGTGTCCTGTTCCTGAGTGAATACTGATGAAAAGTATTGATTTAGTGTCTCTCCAATCTCCTCCGCCTCCACACACAACTTCCCACTACTATCCTTGACTGGACCGATACCAACCCTAGTCATCCTTTTATTCCTGACATACCTACAGAAAGCCTTTGGGTTTTCCCTAATCCTACCAGCTAAAGACTTTTCATGTCCCCTTCTCGCTTCTCTTAGCTCTCTCTTTAGATTCTTCCTGGCTACCTTATAACTCTCTATCGCCCCAACTGAACCTTCACGCCTCATCTTTACATATGCCGCCTTCTTCCCTTTCACAAGGGATTCCAATTCCTTACTAAACCACGGCTGCCTCACAAGGCCCTTTACACCATGCCTGACTGGTACATACTTATCGAGGACACGTAGTAGCTGCTCCTTGAACAATCCCCACATCTCATTAGTGTTCTTTTCTTGAAGCCTGTTTTTCCAATCCACACATCCTAAGTCATGCCTCACTGCATCATAATTTCCCTGCCCCCAGCTATAACTCTTGCCCTGCGGCGCACACTTATCCCTCTCCATCACTAAAGTAAAAGTCACAGAGTTGTGGTCACTGTCCCCGAAGTGCTCACCTCCCTCCAAGTCTAACACCTGGCCTGGTTCATTACCTAGAACCAAATCCAGTATAGCCTCACCTCTTGTTGGCCTGTCTACATATTGTGTCAGGAAACCCTCCTGCACACATTGGACAAACACCGACCCATCTAATGAACTCGAGCTATAGCTCTCCCAGTCAATATCTGGGAAGTCAAAGTCCCCCATAACAACCACCCTGCTACCTTCACTCTTTTCCTGAATCATCCTCGCAATATTATCCTCTACTTCTCTAGGACTATTAGGAGGCCTGTAGAAAACACCTAACAGGGTGACCTCACCTTTCCTATTTCTAACCTCAGCCCAAACTACCTCAGATGGCAAGTCCTCTTCCATCGTCCATTCCACTGCTGTAATACTATCTTTGACAAGTAATGCCACACCTCCCCCTTGTTTACCCCCATGTCAGATCCTACTAAAACATTTAAACCCTGGAACCTGCAACAGCCATTCTTGTCCCTGTTCTACCCACGTCTCTGTAATGGCCACAACATCGAAGTCCCAGGTACCAAACCACGCTGCAAGTTCACCTACCTTATTCCTTATACTTCTGGCATTGAAGTATACACACTTCAATCCACCCTTCTGTTTACAGGCACCCTCCTTCGAGATCGCTGCATTATTCATAACCTCCCTACACTCAAGGTCCTGTACCCTAAAGCTACAGTCCAGGTTCCCATGCCCCGGCGGAGTTAGTTTAAACCCTCCCAAAGAGCACTAGCAAACCTCCCCCAAGGATACTGGTGCCCCTCAGGTTCAGGTGTAGACCATCCTTTTTATAGAGGTCCCACCTTCCCCAGAAAGAACCCCAGTTGTCCAGAAAACGGAATCCCTCCCTCCTGCACCATCCCTGTAGCCACGCATTTAACTGTTCTCTCTCCCTATTCCTCGATTATCTATCACGTGGCACGGGTAACAAACCAGAGACTACAACTCTGTTTGTTCTAACTCTGAGCTTCCAACCTAGCTCCCTGAAAGCCTGTCTGACATCCTCACCCCTCTTCCTACCTATATCGTTGGTGCCAACGTGGACCACGATCTGGGGCTGCTCCCCCTCCCCCTTAAGGACCCGGAAAACACGATCAGCGACATCACGTACCCTTGCACCTGGGAGGCAACATACCAAACGTGAGTCACTGTCGCCCCCACAAAACCGTCTGTCTGTACCCCTCACTATCGAGTCCCCAAGAACTATCGCTCTACCTTTCTCCACCCTTCCCTTCTGAGCAACGGGGCCAGGCTCCGTGCCAGAGGCCTGAACCTCGTTGCTTGCCCCTGGTAAGTCATCCCCCCCACAAGTATCCAAAACGGTATACTTGTTGTTTGAATGTGGATTTCAAAATTCTATCAAAGGTGTTACCTCTGAGACTGGAGAAGGTGCTGCCCGTTATTATAAAAGAAGAGCAGATGCGTTTTATCAAGGGCCGCAGCTCCTCCAAGCAACATCAGGCAGGTATGGCACACAGTGCAACTATGTCAGCAGAGAATGATTCCGGGTTTGGTGGTCTCCCTGGAGGCAAAAAAGGCTTTTGATCGGGTGGAACGGTCGTAACTCTTTGCTGTTCTAGATTGTTTTAGTGTGGAGGAGCCTTCGCCAGGTGCGTGGCAGTGTTATATAAAGACCCCAAGGCGGCGGTTATCATTAATGGTGTTAAATTAAGTAATTTTGGTGTGGGGAGGGGCAGCCGACAGGGATGTCCCCTGTTGCCTCTACTGTTTATTTTGGTACTTGAACCACTGGCAGGGACTGTCTGAAACGACCCTGAAATATCGGCACCGAAGATGGGAGTGGGTGAATACAAAATCACTCTCTATACGTACAATGTCCTACTGTTTTTAGCTAACCCAGAAAAGCCCATACCCCAGCTAATACAAAACATCAGATGATTCGGCAATTTTTTGTGATACAGAATAAATTTTCTAAAACAGGAAGTCCTGTGCGTGCGGGGATTGGTGGAGGTACTGAAGCTAGAGGATGGAATGGAGTTTCCTTTTAGATGGTCACAGAAAGGTTTTCTCTATCTGAGAATTTTTATTACACCTCACTTCCCGCAATTGTATGGAGCTAACCTTGTGTCGCTGTTTGAGAGGGTAAAGCAGGACTTGCAGCGATGGGAGGGAATACCCAGATCATGGCTCGGCCGTATAGCCTTCATTAAAGTGAATGTTGTTCCTTGGTGGTTCCATCCTGTGAGGATGCTCCCTTTGTTATTACCCAACCAGGTGCTGCGGAGGTTTGCAGGATGGTTTGGATCATTTATTTGGAGCTGTCGGTGCAACTTAATTAAATTTACTGAGTTGCAACTTCCGCAGAATATGGGGGTTTGGTGGACCTCCCAGATCTGAAGAGATATCAAATCAGCGCCCCGTTGCTATGTGTAGGTGAATGGGTGCGTAATGACTCAAAGTCGATGAGGCTTGATGCAGAGGCCTCGCAGGTAGGTGCCCCTTCAGAAACTTACTGTTCATGGAAAAGATGAGATCGGTAGGTGTGCATTGTGAATGTCTGATTACCATAAATACGGTAAAGCATAGAGGATATAGCGACAGGGTGGGGGCAATTTGCCGTTCATCCCGTTAGTGGAAGCCCCAGGATTTAGACTGGGGTCAATGGAGCGTAAAGGAATCCCCTGTCAGGGAGATTTATTTGAGGGAGAGGTTTTGATGTCTTTCAACAAATTAAGTCAGAAATACGGAATCCCTAATAGGGACCTTTTCCAATAGTTCCAGGTTAGGGATTACATACAGAAGACTACGTTCTTGACGCAGCCCGACAAGTCGGATAGAGAACAAAGAGTCTTCCGATGTGGGGGCGGTCTTTCAGTTAGTACCACATATCATCTGCAGAGAGGGAATGCCTTGGGGGACATGGAGTGTCAAGGAAATTTGGAATCAGGAGTCGGGGGAGGGAATCTCATCGGAAATGTGGGAGGATATATGGGGGAATGGGAGGATATATGAGAGAGAGAGAGAGGTGTCACAATATTCAGTAACAATTGTAACTCCTCTGATACTGAAGCTGTCTACAAGATCTACACAACATGCAGGTTTGGCTGGCAAGAGGTAAGTAATTTTTACAGCAAAACTGCCAGTCAATGACTATTTCCAGTGGAAGGCCTGTAACTAGTGTTGTGCCACAAGGATTGGTGTTGGGTTCACTCTTTTCTGTCATTTACAAAAATGATTTAGATGTGAACATGGAACATAGTATGGTTAGTAAGTTTGCAGATGACGCCAAAATTGGATGTGTAGTGGACAGTGAAGAAGATTCAGAATACAACAGGATCTTGCTCAGATGTGCAGAAAAGTGGCAGATGAAGTTTAATTTTGATGCATTTTAGAAAGGCAAATCAGGGCTGGACTTGTACACTCAATGGTAAAGTCCTGAGGAGCGTCGCCGAACAAAGAGACCTTGGAGGGCAGGTTCAATATCCCTTGAAAGTGGAGTCGCAAGGATACAGGATAGTGAAGGCGGCGATTGGTATGCTTGCCTTTATTGGTCAGAGCATTGAGTATAGGAGTTGGGAGGTCATGTTGCGGTTGTACAGGACACTGACTAGGCCTCTTTTAGAATACTCCATGCAATTCTGGACTCCCTGCTCTTTGAAGGATGTTGTGATTTTTTTTTAGATTTTTAGAGATTACTTATAGTGTGGAAATAGACCCTTCAGCCCAACAAGTCCACACTGAACCGCCGGAACGCACACACCCAGACCCATTGCCCTATATATTCCCCTTCACCTAACACTACGGGTAATTTAGATTAACTTAGTGAATCTTGAAAGGGTTATGAAAAGATTTCCAAGGATGTTGTCAGGGTTGGGAGTTTTCTGCTATAGGAAGAGAATGAATTGGTTGGGGCTATTTTCCTTGGAGCAAAGACGACTGAGGGGCGACTGTGTAAAGATTTTATAAAATCATGAGGGGCATGGATCAGGTAAACAGACAAGTCTTTTACCGGTGTAGGAAATCCAAAACTGTAGGGCATAGGTGAGACTAGAAACACAGGACTGTCACCTGCAAGTGCCCCTCTAAGGCACTCACCATCCTGACTTCAAAAAATATCACTATTTCTGCAGGATTGCTGTATCAAATTCTTAGAATTCCCTCCCTAACGCCATTGTATGTTTACCTACAGCACGTGGACTGTCGGTAGCAGTGGTGACAAAAGATAGCTCACCAGGTTCTCAGAAGCAACTAGATCAGTCAATAAATGCTGGCCAGCCGGCGATGCCCAGACCTTGTGAGTCATTTTAAAAAAATGTTTATTGAGGAGTTTAGAATTCAAATGGGATTCCTTGGTGCTCAATGAGCTGAGAGGAAAATATTTTATTTTGTTCGTTCATGGAATGTGGGCATCATTGGCTGGTCAGCATTTATTGCCCCTCCATAGTTGTCCTTGACAAGATGGTGCTGAGCAAGACCCACAATCTCATTAGTGCGGGACTTCCAATAAGCAGTGACAGATTTCCAAGTCAGGATAGTGGTCACTCTTTACAAGGTGAGTCACTCACTTACTCGATCGACACATTTTAACTCCAACCAGCATCACACTTGCAACATTATTACTGACAAGTAGGACAAAAATATTACATGGAGTTATTACCTTCACTTCATTTAAATTCGCTGGGTTCCTCGCTCATTTCAAGAAAGCAGAGCTAATTCGGCTTGGCTTCATCCATGGGGGTCGGCTGGAACTGGGGTCTTCAGAAAACAACTCAGTGAAAGTTTCCCTCGTCACTTTAAATACAAGCTGGAAGTAAAAGCGTAACAGGGAAAAGATTACATTATATACGTCCTCTCCCCCCCCAAAAAAAGTTAGATTGCTACAGTGAAAACAAAAGAGAATACTGTTCAAAATACGTAAAATAACAACTGTTTGCTCCACGAACTGAATCAAGGGAACATTTAAAATTTCATTGATTGCAGGAGAAAAGGCAAAAGAGAGATGAGAGAAGGGGTTTAAAAGGATTGCAGAACTACCAAGGGTAGGTGCAGATGTATTAGACAAGATTACCTACATAATACTAAGGAAGGTATCGCAACATAAAAGGAGGCAAATATTTGAAACAAAATGAATGACATCTTTGGGACATGCTGTAAATAAAAAGCAAACTATCATGGCTCTAATTACTACCTCCTTAAATTCGACCAGAGAATTGTAGGACAGCTAACTCCTCATTCCATAAAAGCAAAACAGGAATTTCGTGATTAGTTAGTTTTGCTTCATTTGTTGGTCAAGTAAGAGTGAATAATTAGGAGTGAAGTACTAGCACTTGGAGACAGTAAATAATCTGGAAAAAATAGCATGAATTTCTAATGAGCATGATGCGAAATAACAGACAATTTTAAAACGGTGTATTTGTAAAAGAGCAGATTAGTGGGAAAAAGCTTACATGATTGACGTGGAGTTTCAGAAGTTATTTCAAGTAATTACTTTTGAGATGACCAATGGCAAAACTCAAGGGCATCTCAAAGGAAGGGGAGCACAATCAAATGGATAGAGGTGGTTGGGAAAATGCAACGGTCAGGGTAAAATAAAGACTTCACACAAGAAGGGTGTGGTGAATGGAAGGGGCCGACTGGAGCCCATGCTCAGATTGACCTAAATTGTTATAGTAATAAACACAATCTTGACTTGGGAATTTAAGAGAAGGAAACTGAATGATTCCAACTTGGCTTGAAGGGACAGAGATGGAATTGTCTTGCAGTGACAGTTTCAGAAGAATATTTACCAGAAGATGGAATTGAAATCGAGAGTGAGATGAAGTAATATACATTGAGTGGATAAGAAAAGCAATTACACCTGAAATGGTAAGATCCTAATCCGATTACAGCAAAGGCCACAAAATATTCACACATACAGACCATTTAAATAGATCTGACTCTTCTAACTGGACATAAACAATTTAAGTCACATTAAGCTGTGTAATGGAAAATTATCCATTTATTGGAAAAATTGAAAGAGAATGTTTTTTGTAAACAATACTTTGATGAGGGCTGCAGTTAGCTGTGTGAATTTTGTAAACATTCAACTTGACTTTGTGATAGTCAAACTCAGCGAAAGCTGAAGAACCGTTATATCCCAGACCTGGGGATGAGAGAATATCAATTAGTTTTCCCAGTCTTTGCCCTTGAGAGCGTGATAAGAAACAGTATAAGGCAAGAATCTAACAATGCTCAGCTGCCCCTTACATTGAGGCATCTAACTGGATGTACTGGGTCAATTCTGCAGAATTTAAATAAAGCTCCTTTCTTTGCTCTTGCTAATAGTTGAATCAAGTCGATTTAATTTACATGACAGTCGCATAAGATCTTCAAATATTTTGGCCAATTTTGGGAATCTCAACATAGTGCATATTCTCAAGATGTTATAACAAAAAGAGGTACAGACATGATCACAGATTGAGAAGTGCAACCTTTGAGGCACTCTTTATCTGAAAATTATGGAGTGACACGTGGAAGATCATGATTCTAGAGAGGTTTAAAGAAGGTGAATGATAATCAAATATTGTCTTATCAACAAATGGAAACAACAAAAGAAAGACACAAATGATAGAGAAGTACTTGAAACAAATACTGAGTGACTGGAAGAGGCACCATATATTATGTAAATAGAAGCAGAAACTATAGAATCAGAGTGAGCAAAGTTATGACAGATGGAATTTAATGGATAACAGTATGATGATGACGAGGATGATAAATTAATAATGGGAGATTACAAAGAGTGGAGGAGTAAGGGGCTGTGGAATTTTAGGGAAAGGGCAAAATGGTAAATTGAATTCGATGCAGTCATCAGAATTGAGATAATGTCTTTAACATGCTCTGTTATACATATCATCAATCAGAGCTGCAATGGAACACTCTTAACCCATAACTTTGTTAAATTAAGAGAAAATAATTTCGTGTTCAAATGCAAAAGCTGAACCGCACCTCACAAAAAACTCTTCTGCTCAAGCACTCTGCATCTTTCTATTTATTATACTTAGGGGAATGAACGATTTCAGACTGAATGTTCTGAGCTTCAGCTTTCCAAAATCAGATCACGTTCAGTTGACTGCTGCACCCCTTTTTATTCCTGCACTTTATACGGAAACAAAATATTGGCAAATCAGAAGAGCATGTTTCAGTTTAGTCAGGATGTTGCTGTGCAAAATCAAATCAATATTTCAGTGATTTCCTTCATTGAATGCTCTGAAAGGAATGGACAGTATGAGATCTTGTCATGCACTTTTATGAAAAGAGCTGCTTATCCAATCAATGTTAATTTGTGCAAACCATAAACCCTTCTATTCCTCTAATCAGATTGTCATTCAGTCTCTGGACTTTGCTTCAGAACACTATCCTGGAAAAACCTGTGTGTGAACTGATTTAGCCAGAGATTGAAAAGCATTATTACAAACTTAATTTTTAAAAAAACTCTTTAAAAACGCTGCCTCCCTTTGAGGGAAGGACAGAAAAGTGCAGGAGCAAAAGCAAACACTCAATAATTACACAGTAGAAATCGTCATTAAATCCTTGAGAAATAGTCGGGTGTACTTACACATACTTTGAGAATTGATGGGCAAGGAAGAAAACACCGAGACACCAGAAATTTTAAGTACATTCCCCAGAGCTTGATTTTAGAACCCACAAATATATTTAACAATTTATCAAGTTACTCCTCACAACAGTCTTTTGGTAAAGGGTCCTTTGGAAAGCGGAACACTCAGGGTGATTTCTGAAAATGTTGACTTACAAAATGTGCCTGAAGAAAGTGGAGTTGTATTTTGACATATTGTTCGGGAAACAATAACAATCCTGTCATTGGTCCACCATCCTGCTGTTGGTACGACAGGGACACAATCCTTTATTCACAACCCTCAGGACCAGCTGGTTTGCAGAATTCGGAATTCTTCAATTTTCAGAATAAGTGACAGTTTAACAGTAAAGTTTTTAAAGCTCTTACTCATCAGGAGACCCACCTGTGAAAACTACGAGCCCTGAGACAGAACTGATGCCTGCCAGTGCTGGACCACACCCCCAGTGTGACGTGGGTCGAGTGGGTGTGGAGTTGGGTTAACTATCTACACCCCAAACAACTTTGTTAATGAGAGAAAAAAAAAACTTCACAACAAAAACATCAGATTTTGGAGCTTTTCAGATTTTCGCATTTCGAATAAAGGATTGTCTACCTGTGTGCTCAAATGTGGTAATTTAACAAGCTCTGGAATTGCTAATAAAACAATTGCTTTAATGCTTCGAGATCAATAACATTTCACCAATTCTTGAAATTCAAATCCATCCCAAAACAGGTTCAAATTAATACTTACAGGCCAGGAACAAAAATATGGAGATAATACTTCCTCCTTATCATCAACACTGTCATCTCTTTCAGATGTCTCCAATTGGATAACAGTCTTGTGTTCCTCCTTTGGATCCTTGGAAGGTGACCTGGGCGAGGATTTAACATACAGTTTGAAGTGTAATCCTTCATTACTAAACTCGATCTTCTCAGCTTGAGACTTCCACGATTTCTTCCAACTGTTCAAAAGCGTCCTTCACAAAGGAAGATGGCAAGATTTCAAACAAATTATTGGCCTTTGAATCACTTCTCTTCCGATCATCTCCTTTAAAGTCTTCACTGTCCTCACGATTGTCCTCGAGTTCCTTACCTTTGATGTCCACGTGCTCCTCATGGTTTTCTGCAGATTCAGGCTTGAGGAATGATTCCGAACAGGGAAAGGGCTCAATTTAAAGTAAATCGAACAGAGAAGTTGAAGCGTTCTTGTGGATGTTTAGTGAAAACTCCTCCCTTTGTGCACTGGAAGAACACACAGACACATTGGCATTGATTTTGGTTTCTGTTTCCAGTCCTGCCTTGGATGCCTTCTCTATGAACACATCAGTGCGGTTAATGTTTTCTTCAGTCTCGGCTTCACTCAAGTTTGCCAATCGTTCAATGTTCAGATCGAAGGGAAATCTTGTGGGAAGGAACAAAGATGACACATTTGTCCTTGCATGTGAAGTATTCAACTCCATCATATGTCCCATTAATACTGCCTTCTGTCTGATCCAGCTCCACACCAGCCCAAAAGACACTGGCAAAGTTAGTTCTGCCCTTGAAGTGAAGTGTCCCTAGTGGATGATACGAACTAAAATTCTTGCACCAATTTGGGATTCAGGCAGCTCATCGGTTTCAAGCAACATGGCTGTTGGGGTGCGACATGGAGAGGGAGGTCGCGATGGCATGGGAGTCTGTTCCTCATTGCTAGCATCACTTTGCTCTTCTCAGTTGGTGATTTCAAGTCAACAAGTTGTTCTGAATGTACACTACCACAGCTGGGATAGTATTTCTCACCCAGCCGCTCACTGATTTCATCATCCACACTGATACTTGGTGAAACACTTCGAGAAAGCTTCTCCCCTTCATTCATTCCCTCCTGCTGAAATGCTCAGGACAGGAGAGCACATGGGTCTCAGTGAGATTTTTGTCACTGGTGATTTTGATCTTTTGCGAAAGGGCTTCTACAGATTCCGTGCCAGCCTTGCAACTCCCACCGAGTAAACATATTCATGACTTCATTCCTTCTTCGCAATGACTCAAAACTTTGAGTAAGTTGCTTCCTTTCCTTGGGAAAGGTACTCAAAATCTTGATAATAAGAATCATCCTCTGATGGAATTCTTTTCTAATCTCATCTCCAGAGTCAGATAGCACAGATGCAATGGAGGTGCCCGACTTAACTGATCTGACAATCTTCACAGAACTGGCTGAATGATCACTTGCACCATCCATCTCATCAGAATAGCCGTCCTGGTGCAAGTAATATTCCTCATTCTTCAAGTCCTCATATGTCTTCTCAACTAGCTCAGCTACTAAAGGCTGTTCTGTGTCATCAAATAGGACTTTGCTTAGTGGAGTTAATTCCTTGATACGCTCAGAGACGTTGATGCGTTGCAGTTTCTCAATGTCTACTTTCAGCAAGGGTTCAGGCTGATCAGATTGCTGAGACAAGCCTGGTGCACCCTCGACATCAGAGTCTTCTGATTTTAGATGACCAATTTCCTCCTGGATATCATCGTGCACAGATTGATGACTGGACACAACACTCATTACCAGCGCCATCCCCTGTCCTAAATGCCAACTGATCTGGCATACGACTATATTTAAGAGCTCCTGCCGCATTATCCAGCCCTTCAACAAAGTCAGGTCTAGATTTCAAATAACATTTGAAAACTGGAGAAGGACTCTTCGAGGGGTCATCTAGTCGACTATCGAAGACTGCAGACTTGTTTCGATCTGATGCATACAGTTAGTTGAGCAAGTTGGATTTCTGCCCATCTGGACTCAACGATCTTTGATCTGTAACAAAAATAAGCAATTTGTGTTTATAACTCTGTATCTATAAAGAAAGTGCCTAATTATAATGTCTTTCAAAATCAATAATCCCCAAAATCTTATTGTTATGCTTAAAAAGTTATTTGATTCATTTAGTTGAAACATTGCAAGTCCAAAACCAATTTTGAACAACATAGTTCCAGCAATGACACAGATGAAATAAATTGTTTTAGGTGTTCGTTGAAGACTGAGTATTAGCTAAGACACCCACGTGCACCCTCGATGCATGTCTTCCAAAAGTAGCAAAGGGCTCTTTGCATTTATCTGATGAGCAGTCGGGGCCTCAGCTCAGCGAATGATTGCACTCGAACAGCAAAGCACACCTATGGCACTGCACTGGTGCATCAGTCTGATTGACAAAGCACAGGTCTCTGAAGTGGGACATGAACTTATTTTACGTTATCTTGCAATGAAAGCGCTTGAGAATGAATTTTTTATACCTTTTCGAAAAAAAAAGTGTGCATTCTTAAGTAAAAAACCAGCCTTTTTGAAATATATGTTATTTAAATTCTTTAAAAACAAGGTTTAGTGATAGCACGTAGTGGTCTGAACTAAATAAAAAAAATCCAGCTACAATGGAGAATATGTTGAGCTGTATAGTTAGTGAAAATTGCAGAATTACAAAAAACAGATACATCAGCTGTCTATTTATGTTAGTTTCCGGTTTGAATGCTGATAGTTTGCTGCTGAATAATCAAAGTCAATTTATTAAAGCACTTGTAATCATTTTATGGGATTTTGCAATCCTGAACTAACATCATAGGTGTTTGTAAACCAACAAGCCCTACGCTTGTGATATTACATGCATATCCTGCTTTGTCGTGGGGCCCAGTGATTCTTGGGATAGTTCACTCTCAGTAAGAGATTTCCAGCTCTTTGCAGATCCAGTCTTAGAAACATGGGAAATAATTTAAAAAGTTGGAACTTTGCAGCATGAAACACATAGCACATGTAGAATAATCAACTTCGTCATTTCATAACGGATACATCCCGATACCATTTTTCTGGACAGTGGTGACAAAGATGTAGCATCCATAATTATAGAATCATAGAATTTTACAGTACAGAATGAGGCCATTCAACCAATTGTGTCCATCCTGGCTATTTTTGTGCACTCACCAATTGCGATGGATCATGTCCTCTTCCAGAATTTTAACATCTCTCGTCAGCGGAATGTCCTTCAATCCTTCTTCATCATTTACTTTAGGAATCAATACCGTTCTACTTATTTTCATTTTGTCTGGGTTTTAATCCAAATGGTATATAGTCTAGGAAATAACGTATTATCTTTATTGAATATCCTAATTATTTCTTTCAGTGTTATCTGATCAGGTCCTGCAGCGGTTTTCACGTCCATTACCTTTACGGCTTGATTCACGTCTTCCACCGTTACAGGACCCGTCAGTATTCCACCTATTCATCCCTCACCTTGACTTTTATATTTAGCAAAACCTTGTAAATTATTTTTATCATTAGGGTTAGATAATCTCTTCTTAAAATAATCCTCTAACTCTTCCCTGCTACGTGGGCATTCACACTTAGCTGGGGCCCCCATTAGGTTTCTTGCTTTTTAGTTTGATATAAAACCTGTACTTCCTTAAATTTACCTTTCTTTCTACTATATCTTCTTTTAGCTTTAATTTTCCTTCTTATTTCTGTTTTGCCCACTATCCTTTTGCTTATAGGCTACTTGTTTTACATATTTCACTTTCTTAGACTTGTCACTTTCATTATTATTTTCTAATTTACTAATTATCCTTTCCATAATATAATTGTAGTCCTTAATTGTATCATTATTTTTACCCATTTTATCCTCTATTGTCTTGATTAATTCTGTTAGTATTTTCTGTAGTATTTTTATTATCCTGATGACTCTTCTCATCTGTTCTTATTTCCTCTACTACCACATCTACCTCGGGATCACTATTCTCTGTTTCACTATTATCATTAATACTAAGGACCACTTCTTGATCTATTCCCATGTCTTTGTTGTGATTTTTAATTCTTTTTATTTAATAATGTCCTTTTGTCGGAGATCTGTTTAGCTGTTTTCGTTACTATTTTCTCCGCAATAACTTTGTTCATATTTTTATAGCCACTAAATTCTAATTCTAATTGTTGTAGCCTTTCAACTTCATCACTAGACCATACACCTCTCTTATTCCTCTCTCCATTTTCCAACTTATTTCTACTCTCTATCTTGCCTCTTTTCCTCTTCTCAATCCTTAAATTGGGATGGGCATGCCTCTCACGTTGACCCAATCCACTGGCTGTTATAAATTTTGATGGGCAAATTTCACACTGATATGGTTTTTCAACTTCCCTTTCTTCATTATTATTATTAGTAGTAGTAGTAGTAGTAGTAGTATTGCTATTTTTAGTGCACTTTGGATAGTGGCATGCAACTGCTGGATAATTACCCTCCCACTTACACTTACTACATCTAATTCTCACTGATTTAATCCCCTTGCATACTTTTAAACGTTTCCTAAACATCCTGGTGGTGTTATAAATATTATAACAATTAAATTTGAAATTTTCGAACGGGTATTTTTTTATTATCTTTAATTTATCTGTTTCACGACTAGCCGGGTGAATAATCCTACCCTCATTCCTCTCCTCACTGTTCTTTGATTCTCTATATTGACTAAAATCAAATGGCCCATTAAATTTCGAAATAAAAATCGTCCGGCTGTTAAATGAACCCAACTGTAGAGGGGCCTTCTCTACAAATCTTTCTATTCGAATTATGTCCTGATTACTGTGGACAACATTATAAGCTTCCTCATGCCTGCCAGAGGACAGCCTTGCCGGAGTAATCCTTAAGGTCTCTTCCGTTTGTGTCAAGACGGATTGTCTAGTCCGTTTTTTTGGCTCATACACTTGGCGCATGATGCCGCCAATATCAGCCGTGCGGGGCTGTTATTTTCCCGGTCTCCCACCCAACCAGAAATTTTGGAATTGGCCATAATCGCCTCTGCCAAATTTGGTTTCTACAATTGACCGAATGCTCACCAGCTGTCTCATTTCTTTTCTGAGGTCGTATTCGCCGACCTGGTCCAAGTAATGCTCTTACAAGGAAGAGGAACAATAAAATGGCCAGTGGCATCCAGCACGGGTTAAAACCAAGGTAAAACCAAACATAAAGTCGATGGAAAAACCAATGAGAAAACCATACTAGTACAACCTCTAAACAACCAAAATTGTCTCTCCATTTGGAGCTTCCTCTTAGACGTGGTTACCGGGGGAACCACGAGGAGGTTCGACCTTACTTTGTAATCAATAAAATACGTACAAACGATCACAAAGGTGACTACGCAGGCACCGGTCGGAGACCAACAACCTGAAAACTCTGTAGACCCATCCACCATGATAGTCCCATGAGCTACCCATATCGTCCCACTGTCCAGACTTCTCTCTGTTGCTGTCTAACTTAATCACTTTAAATGAGCAACATTACCCCATCTCTGTCGAACCTTCTGTACAGTCTGCAATAGGTAAATCTGACAACTGAACAGTGATAGCCCCAGGCAGAATGGCAAAATTGTTGCACGATTTTATTTCCATAGATCTTCAGAAATTGCTTTTCGAATCATGGGGATGAACAGCACGGAAAGAAAGCCTCCAGTCCAACTCGACCATGCTGACCAGATATCCCAATCCACACTAGTCCCAACTGCCAACCTGGCCCATATCCCTCCTATTCATATACCCATCCAGATGCCTTTTAAATGTTGCAATTGTACCAGCCTCCACCACTTCGTCTGGCAGCTTATTCCATGCACGTACCAAACTCTGAAAGATTTTTTTCCTTAGGTCTCGTTTATATCTTTCCCCTCTCACCCTAATCCTATGCCGTCTAGTTCTGAACACCCCCAACCCACAGAAAATACTTTGTTTATTTATCCTATCCATGCCCCTCATGACTTTGTAAACCTTATGAAGGTCACGCCTCAGCTTTCGACACTCCAGGCAAAACAGCCCTAGCCTGTTTACCCTCTCTCTGTCGCACAAATTCTCCAACCCTGGCAATATCCTTGTGAATCTTTTCGGAACCCTTTCAAGTTTCACGACATCTTTCCAATAGGAAGAAGACCAGAATTGCACGCAATGCAACTCATCTCCAGTCATGAGTCATACTTTAAATTACAAAACCAGCTTTCTGTACATCTGTCTTGTAGGAGTTACATTAATGAAAAGACAGCCAGCTGTCTAAAAAGTCTTCAACAGAAGCAAAATAATTCTCACTCCAATCCATGATAGAATTGAAAAAAATAAGCACATTACTGTACTGATCTGATGATACGACATTTAAATGCAAAAATGTTAAAACAAATCTACCATGTGTCAGTTATATAAGCATTGCAAATTTTATTTTCCACATATGCATGCATTGATATTAGTGCATTAATATCAAGCAGTTACATGGTTCATACCAGGAGCTTATAAATTTTAAATGGATCACTGTTACCAACATCTGAAGGAGAATATAACTGTTGCATCTTAGCACAAACTGATGGAAGGTGATTGAAAATGGTACTGGGCTTGGTACAGACGGCATACAAGGAAAGGAGTCTGCTTCAAGTTGCATGCATGGCACTCACTCCGACATTCCAACGTGAGACCAACAATTGACAACATGGCATGCAGGTCCTTCTGACACTGAAGGTGATCAGAGAACAGTACTCAACGTATATGCACCTGGTTTGCCAAGCTGGAGCAAGACATTCTTCAGACAATACTGGTAGTGAAGATCTGGACCCTCGGTGAGTGTGTGTGGGGGGAAGGGGGGGTGGTCTCTCTGTTCCGTGTTCGGTGAAAAAGCACTCACAATTGGTCTGATTCCTTAACATTCTATTCTTTATTTTTCATATGGCCGGGCACAGTTCGTCCACAAACACAGAGGTTATACACTTGCATGTTCCTAAGAGGAGCTGCGCATATGGCTTAAAACAAAGACATTTTTATACTTCTCTTAAAGAAAGTAACAGGCCATTGTCGTATTCAGATAATTACCAACTAACTTATATTGATAAAACCCTAGCCAGAGAAACAACATCCAACCTGCTGGACATAGATAACAGACAACAGGACGCTGAACCTATTAACAAAGACGGCATTCTTAAACTACTAGACCTGTGCCCCACAACACACTTCACATTCAACAACCAGATATATGAACAAATTAACGGAACACCCATGGGCTCACCGATCTCTGGACTGATAGCAGAAGCAGTAATGCAAAGGTTAGAAAAAACAGTTTTAACGCAACTACAACCCAAACTATGGGTCAGTTACGTGGACGGCACCTTTGTAATCATTAAAAACACAGAAATAGAGAACACACAGGATCATCAATGCCACAATCACAGGAATTCGATTCACGAGGAAGAAAAGGACAACCAGCTCCCATTCCTGGACGTGATGATACAGAGGACACTGAACGGAGAATTCACCACATAGGTATACAGGAAAGACACATACACAGACCAAGTCCTAAACTACAAAAACAACCAACCCAACAGACAAAAGAAGTTGCATCAAGACACTATTCAAAAGGGCCACAACACACTGCAGTACACCAGAACTGCAAAAAGAGGAAGAAGAACATCTATACAAGCTATTCAACAAAAACGGATACCCGCGCAATTTCATCAACAGATGCCTCAGGGAAAGACAACGAAATGAGGACATGCCACAAACCAAAGGACTAGCCACACTACCATACATCAGGAGCATTTCTGAACTGACAGCCAGACTGCTGCGACCACTAGGACTCATAACAGCACACAAACCAACAGCCACTCTCAGACAACAACTCACCAGGACAAAAGGACCCGATACCCAGCAGCAGCAAAACCAATGTAGTATACAAAATCCCATGCAAGGACTGCACAAAACACTACATAGGACAAACAAGAAGACAACTAACAAACCGCATCCATGAACACCAACTGGCCACGAAACGACACGACCAGCTATCCCGAGTAGCCATACACTCAGATGACAAACAACATGAATTCGATTGGTACAACACCACTATTATAGGACAAGCCAAAGAGAGAACAGCCAGGGAATTCCTAGAAGCATGGCACTCATCCACGAATTCGATCAACAGGCACATCGACCTAGACCCGATATAACAGCCACTGCAGCGGACAGCTACTGACAGCCGGAAGCGACAGATTCAAACCAGGATAAATGCCGGAGGAATCAGAACAGAAGCGCATCACAGGAGGCTCCCAAGCACTGACGAAGTCACCTAGAAAGGGGACGAAACGTTTGCAACAAAAACTCCCAACTCGGCGAATAGAACCACAACAACGAGCACCCGAGCTACAAATCTTCTCACAAACTTTTAGTCATTTCTATGCTGTTAAGGAAACATTGTCCGCTAATCTCTGTTGAGACAGACTGTGATTAGTCAATTATGAAGCTCTAACAGCGTTAAAAAGCTATTTTGTGCAGCTTTTAGCAGAATTGTCAATTTGCAGCCTAGAAGCCATTTTGTCATATTATTTGCATTAAGAAACCTATTTTTTCCCACTTAAGTTAGTAACAGCATGGGTTAAGTGGTTGGTCCTGACAACAACTAGTTACCTCAGCCTGAATTCAGGTTTCAGATCCTCAGTAGCTCACCTCAAGCCCTCACCTTACTCAGCAGCCTCCCATGAGGCACTTTACCAAAGGCCTTTTGGAAGCCTAGATAGATCACATCCGCTGGGTTTGCCTAGTCTAACCTACTTGTTACCTCTTCAACAAGTTTTTCAGGCATGACCTTACCTTACTAAATCCATGCCGGCTTGTTTTAATCACACCCTGCATTTCCAAGAACATACAAATCTCATCCTTAACGATGGATTCTAGAGTTTTCTTTCAGTGAAGCAATCTATTATATTCCATCTTTTGTCTTGATCCTTTCTTGAACAAGGGAGTTGCAAAATCGATTTTCCAATCATCTGGGACTTTCCCTGACTCCAGTGACAAACAACGCCGCTGCTATTTCCTCAGACACGTCCCTCAGGACATCTGGAATGGAACCCATCTGGGCTCGGGGAATTGTTAATTTTTACCTTAAAGCTTTACTCGCACTTTCTCTTTTATAATGGATACCATACTCAACTCTGTCCCCAACAGTGTCATTTAACTTTGACACCATTACATCCAATTTTGCCTTCTCCCTTTCAAACTGCAGACTGAAATCGACTATATTATGATCGCTGCCTCCTAAGTGCTCCCTTTCTTTAAGATCTTTTCCAACGTCTAGCTCATTACATAGCACTACCTCGATCACAAGCCGTTCCAAAACAAACATCCTTTAAGCATTCCATAAATTCCCTTTCTTTGGATCCCCTGGCGACATTATTCAACCAGTCCTTTAGCATATTGAAGTTCCCCATGATCACCGTGACCTTGCCCTTCTTACATGCCCTATCTATTTCCTGGTACATCTGTGCCCCTCGTCTTGAACACTGCTGGGAGGTCTGTACACAACGAGCATTCAAGTAAAGTGCCTTAATGCTAGTTTTCTTATCCTCATGATTTCCAACATCTCTCGTAATATGTCCTGTTATCCTTTTTTTGCTTCAATTCTAGTCTGCCCTAAACTTAAACCCTGCACACATGTGAATCCGCTGCTTATCTTTCTCCTTGACTCCATACTCCCTGTTGCTTTCCCTTTCCTCTGACTCATAGGTTTAAAGTTCTAGTGACCACCCGATTTATCCTTTTCTCCAGAACACTGGTCCCAGATCGGTTCAGATGGAGACTGTCCCAGCGGTACAGATAGCCCCAGCTCCTAAACTGATGCCAATGTCCTATGAAATGCAATCCCTCTTTCCCACACCATTCTCATTGCCATGTGTTTACTTCCCTAATGTTCTTATCCCTGTGCCAATTAGCACGTGGCTCGGGCAGTAATCCAGAGATTATGACCCTCGAGGACCGTTTCTTCAATTTCCTTCCTAGTGCTTGATACTCCCCACAAGGCCCACATGCCCAGCCTTGTCTATGCTATTAGTGCCAACGTGGATCACAATAACCGGATCTTCTCCCTCACGCTCCAATATCCTTTCCAGCAAATCTGAGATATCCTGCACCCTGGCACTGGGCAGGCAACACACCATTTGGGACTCCCAATCCGACTTGCAAAGGATACCATCTGTCCCCCTAATGGCAGGATCCCCAGCCCTTTTCCTCATCCATACAGGAAGCAAAAATCGCATATCTGTTGGACAAGGTCAAGGGCTGAGGCTGATCCACTCCTGAACTCAGAATCCCCCTAACTGCCTCCCTTACAGTCACACTCTGTTGCCCCTCAACACTAACTGAATTTGAATTACTTTATCTACCAGGTATGACTGCCTCCTGAAACAAAGCGTCCAGGTAACTCTCCCCCTCCCGGATGCGCTGCAGTGTTTGAAGCTCAGATTCCAGATCATTGATTCTGATCCGGAGTTCTTAAAGCAAACAACACTTGCTGCAGATGTGGTCACTGACCTTCACAATGGGAACAGCCAGCTCCCACACTATTCAGCTACAGCACATCACCTGTCCAGCCATCACAACTTATTTAATTCATTTATACAACTTTATGGAATAAATAATTTCTCGTACTTCTCTATGGTCTTATTCAACTAACCAACTAGTAGCCGACTTTTAATGAATCGCATGATACGCAAGAAACATCAATTGAAACACCTTTCCTTAACAACACACAGGAGACCTTTTTTTGGTTGGCAGGGTGGGGGGGAGGAGGTTGAGACTATAAGTGTAGCGTCTCGGGATTCAGCTGCTGCCCAATTATATACCCTCCAGTCCACAACGCCTTGCTGCGCCCTCTCCCTCTGCTGCTCCTTTAAAAGCCTCACTTACCCAGCAGTCTGGTGACCATTCCTGCTCAGTGTTCGCTCTGCCAAGGTAAGTTTTTATATTTTAAAGTTATCTTCCCATCAGGTCTCTGGTCCTCGCTGTCGCTCCTCCCACTCCACCTGCCACCGAAGAATTGAAGAACACTGAACTCCCGAGCTAAGTTATTACATTTTCAAGTTACCTCCCCATCAGGTCTCTGGTCCTCGCTGAAGGTGCTTGAGCTGCATAGAGTGTTGGGATCCATTATTAAGGTTAGGCAGTGTAAGAAACTTTATTGTTAGGTAGTGCTCACGTAAGGTAGTATTAGCAAGTCTGGAACTTGTTAGCTTCACTAGACAACAGTAAGCCATTATGTTACACTAAGAACAGACTGAAAAGCTGATGGCATAGCCTGAAGAGGCCCCAGGGAGGGTGAGAGATAACAGGACATTAGAGCCGTGTCTAGATACACGTAGCTCAAACTGAGGTAATAGAACGTTATCAGGCGAGACCCAATCACATATGAAAATTCTGAGTTTTACCAAATAAGGATGTAACTCTGGAATGTGAGAGAACAAAAGGATAGACAAATTTTAAAAATAGTCAGAACGCCTTCTCCAGTGAGCTGAAAACCTCACTGTATTTGTGTACGGCTCTCTCTCATTAAAACAGCTTATATTTCGAATCAGATCCAGTGTTTCTCTCCTTCAAACGAACACGGGGACGGTAGCCCGTCTTAACAGATTGGTGACCCTGAACGTGTGGAGGGAGTGGAGACACGCCTGTTGGCAGGGATTGAGAGGTCGCCGAACGGCCGGCCACTTCTAATCAGGCTCAGAGGCGCCTTTTTCAAAAAAGATCTCCAGTAGGGATTTGAATATGCTAAATTCTTATTTGCTCGGCGTCTCACAACTCTTTGCCAACCGAAATTGTGGGCTTGGCAGCTCGAGAGAGAGTCGGACCGTTTATTTATGAAGAAAAGTCCCCTAGGTGAAGGGTCAAACCGGCCGCGCGGTTTCTGAAAGTCCTAGGGGTGGTGAGTATTATTGTTTTGAAGAGAAAAAGTCCTCTAGGTGGGCACTGAAAGTCCTAGAGGTGGGTTTTGTTTTGAAGAGAAAAAGTCCTCTAGGTGGGCACTGAAAGTCCTAGAGGTGGGTAGTGTTTTGAAGAGAAAATGTCCTCTAGGTGGGCATTGAAAGTCCTAGAGGTGGATAGTGTGTTGAAGAGAAAAAGTCCTCTAGGTGGGCACTGAAAGTCCTAGAGGTGGGTAGTGTGTTGAAGAAAAAAAAGTGCTCTAGGTGGGCGCTGAAAGTATTGTTAGGGGTAAAACGTATAATCCCCCGTGCTAGATGATCTCGGGTAAAGCTTAAGCTTCCTTCTGCGCTAGACGATCTCGGGTAAAGCTTAAGCTTCCCTCCTGCACTAATGACTGGGGAGTAAAGAATATACTTCCCTTGACCAGAGGACAGCGCTGATCGGGACAGGCTTTGTCAGGAGTCGAGGTGGTGCATTCGTGCGCCCGACACCCAGGAGTGCCGTGGCGGAGAGAGAGACAAAAGACAGAGGACCGGGGACAGAGACAGACACAGAGTTACGGACAGAGCGACTGTGTGTGTGTGTATGTGTGTGTGAGAGGGACTTTGTCTATGAGAAAGATAGAGTGTCTGGGTGTGTAAACGTCTGTATGTGTGTATAAGTATTTCTGTGTTTGTAAAAGTTTGTGGGAGAAGAAGAGTTTGTGTGTGAAAGTCTGTGGGAGAAGAAGAGTTTGTGTGTGAAAGTCTGTGGGAAAAGAAGAGTTTGTGTGTGAAAGTCTGTGGGAGAAGTTTGCATTGTTGCCCTAGAGAGAGAGAGAGAGTGAATGCTGCGTGCGCCGGCAGTGTGTCTGTGTGAAAGAGAGAGACTGGCTGAAGGCATTCTCAGCTAACAAGCAGTTTAACACTTTGTGCTTTGGCTTGAATTCATCTGTTTGTTAATAGTTTTATGTTTAAAACTTGTTGTCTGTCATTTGATTCAGTGTGCTATTTTTGATTATAATTTCATGAATGCTTAACGTGATTTTCTTTCAGGATAGAATTTTAATAGATATTGAGAGAGGGAGAAAAGATTAGGTGGTATCTGATAAGGTTGATCCCCTTTTTTTTGGGAGAAATTTTTATGTTTAAATGAAAGTATTAAAAGATGGACAGCAGGAAAATTTATTTTTGACAACAGCTTACAGTGAGAAACGACGGAGATAGTGACAAAGAAAGATAGAAACAGAAACGGGGGGGGGTGGCAGGCTTTTAAATCACCTATGCAAGTGAAAGAGGAATGAGGTGTTATGAAAGAAGACCCCAGAGGGCAGGAGAGGCAGAAAAGAGTGTTTGGATCTCGGCAAAGAATATAAAAAATGTAAGGAATACTAGATTTATTGTACTCCGAGGAGTACAGGTGGGGAATGCGAGGAATCTCTCATTTCCATAACCCTAAGATTATGCATTTTTTGAAAAAGCCTCCTGTGTTCCGGGTACACAGAGGCGTTTGCTAAATTACCAGAGGGCTTTCTCTTCTCAGGGAGGGTATTGAGAGCTGTGTGATTCTCGGGGATGATTGAGAAACAGCCATATACACAGCCCACTGTAATAACGATTGAGCAACATAAAATCACTCTACACCAACTCCTTGCTCTGAAGTGTCCAGTGAACCTATTAGCGAGGGATGCATTCTCGAAGCTTGGAGTGCGCATTCATTGCTTGACTGATGAGATTCGGTTTATGCACTTTGTATAAACCTTCTTGTAAATACAGATATACATAATGTACATATTTAGAATAACAAATGATGTAAATACCAAGTAAAACGTATTACTATTTATATTGGAAATTTTTGTGAATTTGAATATGTTCGAGTAGAAAAAGAGTTTTCCATCCAACTCTTCCAATGTTCTTATAAATATAGAAGAGACAGCAGGTAATCGTGCTCAAAATTTATCACACCAGGTAACACGTCGGAAAACAAATTAATATTCAAAAAATCTTGTTTAGAGTGCATCTTATTGAATAGGGTCCAAAAAGCTTGAAATATCTATATTGTAGGAATCAAGACAATAATGCAACTAAATTAATATGGAATTTAGTAACCAGTGATGGAATACAAACTGATTTTAATAATTAATGTTCTAAATTACTAATTGTTGATTAATTTCAAAATAAAATATTAAAGCTGCAGATTAGAATTATAAGCGAAGCAATTTCTAGTCCAGAAACTAGAGTATTCGTATTGTGGGATTTGGCTATAGCTCAGACACTCTATTTTGCGTGAGTAAAGTTTTTAAAACATTACAAGATCAAAAAAAAA